>NC_135759.1:4092982-4124995 GCF_052425735.1 Oculina patagonica
GCTTTCATAAAAACGACACACATAGACGGTGGTGGTTTTGGCACAAATCGCGACAACTCGCTCGGCTCGCCCGGGCTCGCCCGAGCTCGCCTCGCACCTTGTCGAGATTAGTGACCAAAACCACCACCGTCTATGTGTGCAAAAATCGCGAGCGGCACCCAAAATCTCTGCGGCTTGAGCGCTCACAAATCTCAAGCTGCCTTGCTGTGCCAGAATCATTTTTCAATTGAACAAATGCTCTTATTGAGTAAACGAAGATGGGAAGAGGGAGAACTGGAGAAATTAACTTGAATGTAAAGAAAAACTTGAAAAGATCTCATGGAAAAGCGTTTACAACATACAAAAAAACTAAAGAAAATGAAAAACAAATAACAGTCTTTTTAACAGACGAGCTGATTGAAAAATTAAAAAAATTAGACAGCAGTGTTGTCGCAAACGTTTTAACAAGCTAAACAAAACTTGCACGCTCCGGTGAGTGCATAAATTAAGAATATTTTAAGCAGGAACAACTCAATCGGCGGGTGATTTATTATGTTTTGCTTCTTCTATGGCCTCAACGACTTGATATGTTATTCTTCTGACATTCTTCTGCCAAGCAGGCTCAAAAAGTTCGGTGAAAATAAAGAAAATTGCATGGAACACAGCGATCATTTTGAAACTCTTCGTATGTTTTTTTTTTGCGAGCTATGATAAATTAACAACAATATTCAATTTAACAAACGCTCAAATATATACCATGACATATTGTGCTAAGAACTTTCTAGCACATTAAAGAACAATATAAGATCACGGTGAGTTTATTCTCATCGTGTCATACACTATTTTTAGTTAATAGGTGATTCCCCGAGTGTTAACACACACAACAGATCTAATTTTTAACTTTTAGCCATTAAACGTTGTATAATCATCTCTTTTATTGTTGTTTTTGTTTAAATCAGGAGTCGTTTCGATCAATTTCAGATCTCATCAGAACGCCTAGCTATCGCCAGCGATAGCGGACGTTGACGACTCCCGAAGGAGAAGTCAGTTCAGGTGGTGTTTCTTGTTTCGCGGATAGTCAAGTTTTTCCACGTTGTTGAATAAATACTGCCTGACACTTTCAGGTTAGATTTCTTGTTTAGCATTAGCCAAGTTCTCATTGTTGTTGACTAAATACTGCCCAACACACTTCTCAAGTTAGATGTCTTGCTCCATCTGTGTTATCTGTTGGTCGAATTGCTTGACAAGAGAGCGTTCATGCTCAAGCTCTTGTACTTTTCCGCGTATTGCTGCCTCGATGTTGTTGATCTTTTTCAGGCTTTTTTTTCTTGCAATACAGATTCTTTGGTATTCTATCTGTCGTTTCTCTTGTGGAGTAACTGTTTGTGTTGCCACTTCTTCCAAAAATTGATAAACTCGAGGATTGTGAAGTAAAACACGTTCTGTTGGCGTTTGGCTCGTCATTCTTTATGATATCCAGGTGTTAGCTTGATTTATATACAGAGTAAAGAAAATGACATCATTAAGCTATTTTTAGTGACAATGACTCACAATTGGCCGTCACGTGCATTAAATCAAAAGAACAATAGTTGTGCACGTGTAAAACAATAGATTTTACATTCCTGAGTGCTTAGAACTCAGATTTTAAGCACACAGGAATGAAAACAACTTACAAAAGTCTAAAAATATCATTCGGGTAATACCCCGACTTTGTACACCCACGCACGCAAACACAAAAAAAATTTGCATGCCGCTGTGGGTCACGCAATTTCTCGCTGTTCGCTTCAACTTAATTGTATTTTTTGCACACTCAGATTTAATCCTTTCGACTCGGCTGAAAGTCACTTTAAGTGCGCTGTAACCTTTTATTTTGCCTCGTTCAGGCAATTAACAACATCGCGGGTTATGTATCGAATATTTTTTTGACACTCGGGCGTGAAATATTCAAACACAAAGTAAACGACAAGATGAGCGCAGACAATCATTCTTTTATAAAATGAAAAAATGTTTTATTGGACTGAAATTTTATTTCGAAATGTCGGTGGCGCTTTCGAGAAGTTTTTTTTCCAATCTTTTGCGTTCTTCTTTCTTGATTTCTTCCCGAATTTTTCCGATGTCTGGCTGGAGTGAATTTCTTTGTTTTTGTGCAAAGTTTGAGCGTAAAGTATCTTTAAGTTGGCGATATTTCTGCATTTCTCGTGTGATCAGTTGAAACTCTTTGTCAGAAACAAGATTATCATTCAGAGCTTGTGAGACAGAGCTGTTTATCGAGTCATGTTTTGCAACAGCCAGAGCGAGGATTCTTGAGTGCTTATTAACTTTACGTTCAAGCTTTTTGTTGATAACTGACAGGCCAGTGGAAGCTGCGCCAGATATCCCTGCTACTGCTGCAACAGGCACGCCGATAACAATTCCAACACCAGTAAGTGAAGTCGCAACAGCTCCAGAAGACAGAGCTGCCGTCACGGCGCCAAGACAGACCACGGAATAGTGAATAACTTTCCGGACTTTTTTATATTTTTTTAACACAAGCCTGTAATGCTCAGCTTCAGCGGATATTTCTTTTTCAATTTTACTTATTTCAGTCAGCCGAAAATTCTCGGCATTTGTTGGGAGGCTTGGATAAAGTTGTGTTTCTTCGCGATCACCATAAGCAGGGGCACTCGGGAGAACATTAGCAGATGACATGGTCGTATACAATAAAAAAATATTAATTTAATTCTAATTCAAAATGCAGCGGAGCTCCAACAAAGTCAAACTTACTGCCAGTTTTGTCTTTGACGGTCAATGTGACACTGTTCACACTCTGAACAGCGTTGGTTCGACGTGAATTATTGATAAAATTTTGAGGGTAATGAACCAAATCATAAGGTTTCCCGGTTATTGGTACACAAGCGAGAATGTCACTTGGCTTTCCATTATACAAGTTATTTTCTTTGGAAAGTAAATCGCAGTGAATGTAATAAAAGTCTGGCTTAGTAAAATCTTCAATTCTTGCGTTAGCAGCATCAACAATTGTGTTATTAAAAAGTTTAGAAAGATTTTTATCAAAAGAAAAGCTTTCAATATTTTTTGTTTTTGTTATTGAAAAGCCTCTTTTCAAATCATCCCTTTTTACTGTTAGCTTTTGTTGATCTTTGAACTTATTAGTCAGGTAAGTTGTAATTTCATCAAAATTGTAGTTGCCTGGAAAAAAATCAGCAACATTGTTGCTCACATTGTTTTGTTTAATGCTTATGGAGCCAATTCCTTCCAGATTATGCCAGCTGTTTTGTAACGAGCATGACAGCAGGCTGATAAACCTTGGTTTTTCAATTGGCTGGTCAAAGTAAACAGCTTCCCCGTTGGAACTCGCGTCGATTGTGAGCACAACCATCTTTATAATTATCTTTTGAAAAATAAATCTTTAATATAAAATGGCGCCGCCTATTCCGAGAGCTGATGACATTTCTCAATCAATTTTTCTTGATTCCAAAGAAAGAGATTTTATGAAGTGGATGAAAACCCCAGAAGCAACTAAAATTTCTGAAGCGGCAAAAGACAATGCATGGAAACCTTTTCTTGCAAAATATCCAAACGCTGACCGAACAAAATTTGTTGCACAGGTTGAGTTCGCGTACAGCCACACAGCAACGGCAGACATTTATTACAAGGCAGGGCAAGGCCATTTGATAAATGTTTTTGGCTCTGACAGCAAATATTGGAGCCCAGAGATGAAAAAAGCACTGGGGGTGAATCAAATTTCAGGCGGTTTTCCACAACAGCTGTCACCAAGCGGCGCAAAAGGCTCATCTTTGCCAATTCCCGCGGTTGGATTTCACGAAGCCGCACCGAGTTTGAAAAAAATATTTAACAGCAAAATCAACATCTACGTAACACCAGATCAATATTTCACAACGAAATTAAGAGAGATTTTTCAAAAAACAAAACTGAAGCATACATCAGGAAAAGAGTCAAAAAAGTGGCTTGCGGGGCCTAACATGGCCTATTGGCCCCAGCAACTTAACTTTGCGGTATGGTGCGCGACAACAGGCTGCGGTATAAGTCGAGATATTTTCGATGAAGAGCACTCAGCTCTTAGCTTGCCACCGATTGTGCGTAATTTTTATCTTTTTCACGTTTATTTCACGATAAGGCGAATATTGTTTCAGATGGGGGGAATTCAGAGCGTAAGCGCCTTGCCAGGCGACCCAACTTTTAGCCAGTTCGACAACAAGTACGACGTGGCTTCGTACAAAAGAATATGTGCTGAGTTCGGTGTCGACCCGTCAAGCGATTTTCGTTTTACAACAGGTGCAAACCACGGACTTGGTGCTATTTATATCTGGATTTCAAGCAATGGTATACAAAAAACTGGAGCAAAATACCCCGATTACGATAAATTTTCGGATGAAGGTGGAACTGCAAGCGACGGTAACCTTATTTATTACATTCAGCCAGATGATTCTGCAGCATCACAGGCTGACTGGTTTTGTGAAAATGCAACGCAAGGGCTTACTCAGGCGGGTTTGTCAAGAATAAACCAGTCAATTGAGGCTTTTGTCTACTGTATTCTGGGTTCGCAGGTCAACGTTCGAAGTAGCATACTTGGAACAGGCGGCCGTGCAAAGGAAGCGCAAAGTGAGTTCCTCGTGTTGGTTGAAGACGCTATAAGGCAACCTGATCTGGCAAAGTCGGTCCAAAGATACCAACTCGCCATCGACCAGGCTAAGGTTCGGCTTAACCTTGCAGTCTGCCCAGGTGCCTGGCTGATGCCCGCTCGTATGGTGATAAACACAGAAAGCGTTGTTGGCTACAATAACCAGCTTAAGCAGGCTGTTGTTGGGATGAAATTAGGAGTGAATGATGAGGTTAATAAAGCTACAAAAAAAGCAGCTCTTAAACTGATGGCGGGAGGAAAATCAAAAATCAACCCACCAAACAGCCACCCTTCAAATCCTATACACAAGAGCGCCACAGCAAAAAAAAATCAGGCACCTGCAGCAAGCGCTGCTGAAACACAAGCTAGCAACGCGCAAAGCGCTAAAGCTACAAAGGCCGTAGCCAATGATTCACACGAAATAAACAAAGCAACTGTCGCTGTTGGCGCGGTTGGAGCAGCAGCTTTGCTCTACACCCTTATGCGCTAACGTCTCTTTTTGATGTATTTTTCAACAAGAAAAGCAACCACAGCAAGGATAAGCAGCCAGGTGTGCTCTGCAAGAAATCCAATTACTTGACCAGCGGTTTTGAAAAGAAATTTCGCAATCGAGCCAATGAGACCAGGCAGAGCTGATGCTACTTTTGAGCCAATATCACTTAGGCCTTTTCCCAACGCTTTGCCGGTGGCCTTCAAAGAGTTTGTAATGGCTCCAATAACAGAACCAATCGTGACACCAGCAGCCAGAAGTATTGCTGTTAATGTCACGCCATGTTTTTTGAAGATCTCTTTGATCCTCTCACGAAGTGGAAGCGCCCTTTCTCTTTCGGCAATCGGCGTTTGCAAACGCCCGAGCTCCTCGGTTCTTTCTGCAACTCTTTCTTCCGCAGCTTGTTTGTCAGTGGGGGAGGCATTCTCATCCTCAATAATTTTTTTGTCTTCCTCGTTTTGGCGCTTGAGCTCATCTTCTTGCTCTTTAAGATCATCCAACGCTCTTGTGTCGTTGAGCCTTTCTTGCAAAGTGTTTCTTTTGCTCTCTTTGGCAGCGAGGCTTGCCCTTAGTTGGTCGACTCGTGTTTGTTCTTTTGCCTTCTGCTTAGCTTGTTTTTCAAGAGCAGCAACTTCTGTTTTTGCGTTTTCAAAATCCTTTTCAAGATTTTTTCCCAGTTGCTTAAGTCTGCGTAATTCTGATTCATTTTCAACATTTGACCCAAGTTGATCAATCTTGGCATTTATTCGCTCGATTTTTATTCTAAGATCTCGCACTTTTTGAGCAGCTTTTTCACTTTCTGATGCGTTTTTTTGGGCCTCTTGAAGTTGTTTTTCAGCTTCTCTTAATCTTTGGCGTTCATCTCTTATGCTCTCATTGTCTTGAGCAAGTTCTTGTGCCATTGGTCCAAGTTCTTTCCTAATTTCTTTTGTAAGACTTGGATTTAGCTGTTGGTTACCACCTGTACCCCTTTTGGTGGTGAAAAGGTCATATAATTTTTTACCAGCTCCGGCCATTTTTACTTGTAATCTGCCCTTTAGACTGTAAGAGGCTTCAAGATTTGTTGATGAGCTTTCTGGAAACACCCCTTTTAGAGCATTCCATGCCTTTTCGCTCATTGATTGCGCACTGCCAAGCAAAGGTGTTTCATCATATGATGTGTCTGGCAGCCCGCTCTGTTCGTGCTGCATCGTTTGCATTTCATGTTGTTCACCCCCATGGTAGGGTGTGGATGCCTCCCCGGGCTGAAATGGTCGGGTTGTGTCGACCTCTTGTCCCTCTTCATCATCGTTATCACTGTTGTGGTCAAGATCTTGGTCCAAATCAGGGTCCTCGAATCCAAAATCACCACCACCTGTTGCCATCGCTTAATTTATATATATATATTTTCAAATTAAACTTTTCAATTTAACAATAAAACCAATCGAGAGATGGCTGCTGTTCAAGAAAACCTTCGACCGGGACGCACAGAGAAAATACTCGGCGCACTGAAAGCCGAGCGCGCGGTAAAACGAATCACTTTTGACCGCACAGAAGCCAATCCAGAGGAAACGTTGTATGTTTCAGTGCCCAAGCTGAACGAAAACGAGGTCATTGTGCCTGGCTCGCTGGCGCTGCGCTTCAACATCGACTTGAGCGGAGGCCATGCCAACAACTTTCTGGTTGACAACGTCAGCCGAGCTCTGGTCGACAAGTTTGTTGTAAAGTACGAAGGCACCGTCGTGCAGGACACGGTGGGCTATGACATCTACAAAATATTTGAGGATTTTTTCCTTTCGCAGGAGGAGCGCGACGACAGGGTGCCAGAGGGCATTCAGAGCGAGGACCTCAACAAAATTCGCTCAAATGCTGGCGATAAGAAAACTTCAGGAGTCGAAGCAGAAAAAAAGCTAAATGAGCTCTATGGTAATAAATACCGAATCCGAGTGGATCACCAGATTTTAACTGACCATGGGGCATTTTATCCTCAGGCACTATACAACGATCTTGTGTTCGAACTGAAGCTCGCGGCAGCCGAACATGTGGTCAGAGGCTCAGATACAACAAAACTAAAATACAAGTTGACAAACATCCAGCTGGAGTACGAGATGATAAGAAGCAAGGAAATTGCAGATGAAGCGTTCAGCGCTTATTCGGGCGGCAAAGAGTTCGCTTACGACCACATCCAGCGTGATAAAGTGACGACTTTTGCAAAAGGCTCCGACACACGTCTGAATCTAAGGGTCAACCCGCAGAGGAGGTCCATGAAAGGTATCTTGCTCCTATTTATTGAGCAATATAACAAAGGTGCAAGGAGCTCGGAAAAGTACATTAACCCGGACCTTACAAAAGTAAGCATCACTGTCAACGGCTCGCCAAACATGCTGTAAAACAACGGCATCGAAGGAATGGACATTTGGGGAGAAGTTAAAAGATTCTACATGAAAGAAAAACATAAAACGCAGCACATGACTCTGCAAAAGTTTTACACAGAAGACAAGTTTGGCCTTCTTATTGATCTGCGTTCCATGGCTGACCACTCGATGCACGGAAGCGGCACGCGCCTTGTGAACACAAAGGACGGTGTCCAGCTTGAGCTAGAGAGGAAAGCAAGCGGCTCAGGTAATTTGAACTGTCACATTTACGTAATCAGCGACGCCCAAATGAATATAATTGGCAGGCAGTTAGAATCTGTGCTTTTATAATATACGAACGAAGATGGATCCTGCCAATATACCCTTCAACGCCCTCATTGTGGGACCAACGAACTCAGGAAAAACAAGATACGTGGTCAATCAGCTTTGTGGCCCTTTCCGAGGCAAGTTTGACTACATCGTGCTCATCTGCCCGACTTTCGAGCACAACAAGACTTATTATCGCTTTGCTGAGGAAGATATTCGATTTTTTGTTTTCATTTGCGAGCAGCACGAGGTGGAATCTTGGTTAAGGCTTTCAAGATTTCTTTTTAAGGGTACGAACACGCTTATCATCCTCGACGACTGTGCTGCATCGAAAGATGTAAAGGGAAGAACGGGTGAATTGGTGAATCTTGCTTTCTCTGCTCGCCACGCAGGCTTGAGCATATGGGTGTTAACTCAAAAAATGACAAGCATAACAGCCTCATTCCGCGAAAATGTGGCGGCAATCGTTTTCTTTTACACCCCCTCTGCCAAGACCACGAAGGCAATCTTTGAGGATTACGCTGGCGAACTTGCCAATGAGGATTACAAAGAAATCATTTTAAAGCTAAAAAAAAATAAGTTTTCGCATCTTGTCATTTCTCATCGCCACCCTTACGGCACAAAATTTTTTTATTGAACATAATTTTTTAGAGTAATAAATGGCTGACCCGTTCGCAACAACCTCACCCGATGCTGCATGTGAACAAGAATTAGCATTAGCTTCCGTAATGGAACTGCTTGGATCTGAACCAGAAAGTACAGAAAGCGCAATGGACACCAGCTTAATTCAAGCGGCTATGCAAGGACCAAACATTCCTGCTTTACGCGAGAAGCTTGCAATCCTTGTTTCAACAGGCAAGTCCAAAGAAGCAATCGGTGTGCAGCTGACACACGAGCAGGTGAAGCGCTTGACAGATAAAGAAGTTGAAAAGTACTTCAAGAGATATGAGGCATACGTTGGCACCAAGACAACGGAAAATCTTATTGACAGCGCGCTAACTCTTTTAACAAAATTAGCAAGTCTGTTTGTGCCCATGAAAAATATTGAAGCTTTACAAAAAGAGCTTAAAAATGACGACATTATAAACAGCGAGCTTTCCAATCTTGTCGGCAGTTTGTCTTTCAATTACGGCAAGCTTCTTGCTCCTGCTTCTGCTGCTTTGATAACAGCAAAATATATTGTTTACGAGTACGACTCATCAAAAAAAACAGTCAGATCTTGATGAAATCGCCTCTGAGCGGCAGGGCGCCACGGAAAAAAGCTCCGAAGGCACCTTTACTGAGTAATACTCACAAGACTTCCTAAACAAAGCTAAGAAAATACTGAATAATTAATGAGCAATGCTTAGAAATTGCTTAGCAAAAAATCTTGCTGAGCAAATTTCTATTTAAATATTATTTTTTCATAAATAAAATGGCCGAGCTCGAACAACGTGAATTGGAAACTCCTGTTTCTACCTCTTCTCCTGTCACTTCAACAACTCCTGCAACAAAGCCTGCCAAAAATCCAAAGAGAGTTGCTGCTGGCAAGCTTGCTGCAGAAAAAACAAAACAGGCTCGTGAAGCACAGAAAAAAGCTGCTGTCGAGGCTGCTGCAATAATTGCAAAAGAAAAGGAAAAGAAATCTGCATCTGCTAAGCGAAGTGTAACACCACCGGCCGTAACGGAACCAGCTCCGCCCGAGGCTCAGCCGCAATCAAGCGGTCTCACCACAAATCAATGGATATCTTTGCTTGGTATCGGCGTTGCAATCGTTACAACTTATGTGAAACGCGAAGACATAAAAGCCTTTATAAACGAAAAAAGAAGTCCAACATTTAAAGCTCCGCCAACTCTTATAACTGATGACACACCAGTTACAGCAGAAAGTATTGGAAGGGTTGCAACGCGTTCTTCAGACACGCGCCAAACGGGCTCTAGAATTCCGCAACCAACAAACCAAAATGGCTCAAAAAGAGGAATCCGTCCGATGGATTAAAAAAATTATTAAATAATTTTCATTTAAACATTCGATTTTTTAAAGTATACAAAACACGATGACCGACACGAGGACATACACTATGCCTGACCCAATGGATTTTGGAAGCTTTCTTTTGTTGAGTCAGTGTGCCAAATGCTTTGAAAAATGCTTTGAAGAAGATGAGGTACGAGCAACAGCTGCTATGGAAGGGGCAAAAGACTTTTTGAACAGGCTGAAACCAGAAGAATTAAAAAATTTAAATGCTATTGCTGAAAAATCTGTGCAAAGTTTAAACAGGCAGTATGAGGATTTAATAAAACTTGAAAAAGAGTATGAAAAAATAGAAAATGAAGAAAAAAGAAAAGAGAAGATTGAAGAAGCAAAAAGTTTGGTGTGTGCTGAAATGGAAAAAATCTTTAATTCCATGTGGCATGATGTGTTTGACCAACTAAAGTTTTTAAGCAAGTAATTTTTGTGTTACTGGCTAACTTTACCAATTAAAGCTTTTTTTTTTCTTTATTATAACGATGAAGCTACCGCGAACTTTTGATGAATTTTCATCTTTATTTTTTAAAATCGGTGCTACGTCGATTTCTATTAGTGTATTATGTTTTGTTATAGGCTCTTTAAGAGATGATTTTATTGAAACATCAAGTGGAGTTGAGGAATATGAAGAGGACAACCAACAAGAAGAAGCGCGCGAGCGCCAACGAGTCTATAATGAAGGGTACAACGCAGGTATCGAAAGCACAAAAAAAGTTGCAGCCGGCGCTGCATGAAAAAAAATTTTCAATTGAATACTTTTTTATTATTTTATACTGAACTGTCATGTCCGACAACAAGCTCGTTAAAACACTTATGGATGCCGCCACCATTACAGGTCTCGCCGCCGGAATCGGCTGGGCTGCCAAAAAAATTGTTAAAGAAAACTTTACATCCGACCCAAGCAGCAGTTTTATGAACTATGTAAAGTTCACAGCCGTCATGGCTGGCAGCGTTGCACTTAAACAGTATCTCGAGGACCAGAAAATTCTCCCCACCAATTAAAAAAAATTCGCATAATATAATAACAAAGTTCTACTATGGCAAGCGTAGCGATTATGGCTGGAGGAGCTATCTTGAACGCTGCTGCTTTCATTGGCGGCAACTACCTTGCTCGAGCTTTGGGTGGCAGAGATGACGCCGCTTTAAAAGAAAAAGAAAGACACGACAAAGCTCTCGAGGCTTACCAGGCAGCTTACGCGAAATACTCTCGCGACCGCACCAAGCTCCTCGACTGGATACAAACCAACGCGGAAATAAAAGAGCAGGCCAAACAGAACTTCACAAACACTGACTACGCTTTCAAACTCTACAACCAGGCACATCCTGACAAACAAATGATTCCTCCTAAAGAACCCAAGTTCTCTGATTTCTATCAGCCAAGTGAGCAGCAGAAACAAGGTGAACTTATGTTCGTTGGCGCTGGCGCGCTTGCACTTGGGTACGCTGCCTTTCGGTTTCTTTAAACGTTTCTTTTTTTTCTTGTATACGCATGGATGCAAAGATCTCGAAAGTCTACTATAGCCCCCAGGGCTACTGGAAGGGAATTGCAGCGATAAAAAAATTAGCCGAGGCGGCCAAGGTTTCCGAAGATGCTGCTAAAAAGTGGCTCGTTAAGCAGGCCCTTTGGCAGATCTACCTTCCGGCACCACGATACGTTCCTCGCCCAAAATTCGATGTTTCTTCTCCTAACGCGGTCCACCAGGCGGACCTTCTTTTTCTGCCACACGACAAACTGCCGCGAGGGCGAAAAGTTTACAAATACGCGCTGACTGTTGTTGACGTTGCCAGCCGTTTCAAAGAGGCCGAGCCTTTGACCTCCAAAGATTCAACTGAGGTTGCAAAAGGTTTTCAGACAATTTACAGGCGAAGTGCACTAAAATGGCCACAGATGCTGCAAGTTGACCCTGGTCGCGAATTCATGGGAGCTGTTACTAAAGAAATGGAAAATCACAAAACCTATATTAGACGCGGGCGTGTTAACATTCACAGAGATCAAGCCATTGTTGAACGTTTTAATCAAACACTGGCAAAGCGCCTGTTTGGTTATCAGTACGGTGTCGAGATGAACCTGCCATCTGGCCAGCGGTCGACAGCGTGGGTAAAAAGGCTACCCGAAGTTGTTGCCGCTCTGAACAACGAAGTAACCAGTCTTACTGGTAAGAAACCTGCTGCTGCAATCAAAGAAAAGGCTGTTTCGTCAAAACCGTCCTCAAAATATACAAGACCTGTTGGCAAGAAAGAAAAAAACTCCCCTCTCTCGTTAATGTGCGCTTTCTCTACCAACCTGGCGAGCTGGAAGGCGGCGTAAAAAGGGCTACAGATCCGATTTGGTCATTAAAAGTCTACAGCATTGAAAGGTCTGTTACTAAACCTAATCAGCCAGTTCTTTATTACTTGCACGATGGTCCAAAGCGCGGCTTCGTGCGTGAAGAATTGCTTGTTATTCCTCCAAATACACAGTTACCACCAGAAAAGCTATAAACGTTCTGTTTCGCAAAACTTATACCCGTAAGCATTTGTATGTATCCCGTCATCCGCTATCCATCGCTTTGAGTCAAAAGGCGACAGCGAGACTTTGTTGAGATGCATTCCGTAAATCTCATGACCCTCGCTTCTAAGTATGTTCATTCCATGCCATAACTGCTTTGTTCCAAAAAGCGTTTCTAAATAATTTTCGTGCAAGATTTTCTTTTTTACCACACACTTTTTTACTCCTTTAGCTTTCTTTATTTTTTTTTGGTCTTCTGTCAGTATTGAATACATTTTTGGCCTCAAACAGACACACTCTGAAATTGGTGTTCCTGCGCATTCGTCTTTCATTTTTCCCAAGACCTTTTTGTTTTCGTATGAATGAAGTGAATGCTCTTTTGGGTAGTCGCTTGTGTCGTATAGAGTTTTGTTTTGATAAATATCTTCGTAAATATCCTCTGTTTCAATCTCCAGAAGAAGGCTGTCAGTGTCTGTATACAAAAGCTCGCAGCGCTGCCCGTACTCCATTTTCAATTCGTTGTAAAGAAAGTCATACATCAAAATCTTGCTTACGTCAAGGATAGTCATACCTGTGTAGACAGGTTTATTGAGAAAAAGTCTGCTTTTCCGCATGTCTATTCCGACCAGATCGTTTTTAAACAGAACGTGTCTTGAGTACAATGGACTAGCAACTAGTTTTCTTATTTTGTTCGTTTCGTCGCTTCGCACTATTTTTATGTCAACACGGTTACGCAAGTTTTCCATTGTTTTTCCGAAAACTGAGTTATTCATTAGCTTGTAAAAGTTTTTTTCAAAGTCGTTTTTCGCTTTTTTCCTAAATTCTGTGTTCATCTTTATGTACGGCTCCATCCAACATTCCTGTTCGAACTCCAAAACCCTGTGCACTTTTTTGAGTTTCATTCCTTGTTTCAAATAAAACTGCAAGTTTCGATAATGCACAACATAATTAGTTTTGTCTTCAAGAGTTAAAACAAGCTTTTCGCTGTCTGGTAGGTCAAGATCGAGGTTTTTTATCAATTTCTTTTGGTAAGGTGAAAACAAGTCCTTATTTATTTTCTTTTTCTCAGGAGCTAATGGGTAGCTATTGTGCTCTTCGTGAAGTTCTGCAGGGTATTCGAGGTCTACCTCCAATATCCAGCCAGTTTTTGCAGACTCCTTTTTCCTCATGATTTCTTTTTCAGTCGGCATAACTCTTTTCCATCTAAAACCACTTTTTGGCAGTGGCTTGCTCATTGCCCACCCATAAAGGTTGTTCGCATCAAGGTACATTATGTATTTTTTTGGCTTGCTTGGATCGTAGCCTTCAACATAAGGATTGTTTGCCTTTGCGTATCTCTTGCTAACCATGGAAATACCTCCTCTTATTCCCCTTTCGACAAAGAGATGCATTTCTGAGTCTGTAAGGAGCTCAAGCTGCACGCCTGTCTTTTTCAAGAGTGCGTCCCAAGAAAGGCCAGGCGATGTAAAATAGTGAGCTGGATCGAGGCCATAGTTTTCTTGGCATATATTTCGAAAGTTCTCAAAAACATCAGCCAAAAGAGTAACGTCAGTTTTAACGTACAAATTGTGGTAGTCGCCCAGCGTTTTGCATCCAAAAGCTTCCCATACCCTCTTTGCGTGATCGTACTCTTCGTCTGTTATGTGCTCGTCGTTTAGCTTGCTGTAAAACTTTTCTTTTTCAGGCAAACTTGTTTCGCTAAATCTTTCCCATGAGTCCATGTACTCGTACGGATAGATCCCCTTTTTGTAAAGAAGTTCAAAATTTTGTGAAGAAAGAGATTTTGTTATTTTCAATGACTCCTTCGGTGTTGCGCTTACAAGTGAATCGAGGCTTCCTTGTAGAAAGTTCAAGCTGTCAATGAAACGCAGACCTCCTACTGAAAATGTGATGTATTTCTCCATGTTGTTGGCGACGCATTTCACCTCTTTATGTGTCGCTTGCGACAGCTTTGACATCGCTTGCATTAAATGGTGCGCATCATAGCCCCTCAGGTTGTGAAATACAACTGGTATTTGGTCCGTCTTTGGTTTTATTCGCATTTTCAGGTTGCATGCGTTGTGCGCTGCTCCTCGAAACTTGCCTGTTATGTGGCAATGGTCTTTTACTGCATCTCTGAAGTTTTGCCTGAGCAAAGGTTGCCCACAGCATAAGCAGTCATCTTGTTCTTCTGCAGCTTCTTTGTGCTCTTCTTCTGTCAATCTTTTTAGCATGAGAAACGAACTGTAAAGCGAACTGTCATTTTCTTTCTTTACATCGTAAAAACATTTTTTGTGCCATTGCCCATCATAAGTGTATACGCTACCTTCTTCACTTTCCCACACAGGTAAAGAGTCTAAAAAGTAATCTTTTATCAAACTTTTTTGACAAATATGGCAATCAGTTGCATTTTTAAATTTTACCCAATCTTCTGAAGTCATCACAAGAGGTTTTGGCAATGACAAACTATTTCTTATTATTTTCTCTTCCTCTTGAAGACAGTTCAAAAACACTTCAACAGCATTTTCACCTCTGTAGACTACTGGCCGTTTGTTTCTGCCGTCACTCCTTACAACTGTGTAAGCAAAACCACATGCCTCATGCTGTTCTGTCTTCTCGGTGTAGCTTTTTTGCTTGCTCTCTGGCCCAATCTCGCAGCCTGAAATCTTTCTGACCAAAGCCTCAAAGTCAGCATATATCACGTAAGGCGCTCTCATCTGTTTGTGATGATTTTGGAAAGAAAGGGTGTTTTTCCCCTCTTCCGGCATCTCGATCCTTGTCGGCCTGCCGTTCATGCCATTGCAATATTTTTCGTGGTTCTCGAGCAAGTCCGCTCTTGTAAAACCGGTCAAGCACAACATGCAAAAGTGTTTTTTGGTTGCATTTTTTGTCTGATCAAAAAGCAGAGCGCTTACTCTTTTTACAAAACAGTAATGCTGAATTAATCCTGACTCTATTAATATAAGGTTTATACGAGGAATTGTTTTTTCTTCTTTGCTTATTCTGTGCACAATCACACGATTGTCTTCCCAGCCGAACACATTTATTGCGAGGTTGCTGTTTTGCCTCTCGAGTTTGTCAATCTGTTTTACAGGTGTGGGGAAATCGATGCCTCTGTAGTTAATTCCGTCGTTGACCGGATATTTGCTTGGCCTTTGAAGGTTTTTTCCGTACCTTGGAGGAAAAAGTGCAGCCCTCAAAGCCCACTTCAAACATTCGTTATCCCTGTTTTGCACGTTGATTATTGCTTTCTTTTTTGCCAGATTGGCTGGGAGAGGTAAGTAAGTTCCTCCGCGCAATGGCTGATAGCGTGCAACATTTACGTACGCTTCGGTTATTCTTTCAATAACCCAGCCTGAGCCGCGCTCTGACCAAGCCTCAATTTGGCCCTTTGCTCTTTCAATAAATCTATCGAACTCTTGTATTATCTGTTGTTTATTATTTTCGTTAAAAACGTGCGGTTCTCTTTCTTTAAAATAATGCTTCATCTCTTGTGTTACACCAGTCTCAAAGTTTTCTTTTGTGAACTTTATTTGCAACCCAAAGCTTACTTTTACGCTTTTCAAATCTCTTATTTCATTCTTTACCAAATTAACAAACTTTCCTTTTGTTTTCTTTTGAAAGACAAAAAGGTCTTTGCTGGCACGGCCACCCTCTGGTATGGCAATTTTCCACACGCGTAGCAATTCATTAAAATCGGATTGGGCCAGTAAAAAAGTTTCGTTTCTTTGTGGATTTCTTTGAAATTCACGGAGGTTTTCCTCCATCATAGCTTGCAAAACTTCTGACGAATATCTTGCGGCAGCCATCTGTTGTATATACCAAAGAAAAATATTTGTTCAATTGAAAAATGATTCTGGCACAGCAAGGCAGCTTGAGATTTGTGAGCGCTCAAGCCGCAGAGATTTTGGGTGCCGCTCGCGATTTTTGCACACATAGACGGTGGTGGTTTTGGTCACTAATCTCGACAAGGAGCGAGGCGAGCTCGGGCGAGCCCGGGCGAGCCGAGCGAGGTGTCGCGATTTGTGCCAAAACCACCACCGTCTATGTGTGTAAACGCAAAAGCGGCCAAGGTCTGAAAGGTGTTCAGTTTAGTCTATTTCGTTACATCCGTTTTCTTCTCTTCACTTTCTTCTGCTTTCTTCAACGCACGTTATCATTTTTAGACGTCGATTCACTGGATATTGGGCTCATTTTCCATATCCCGCGTCTTGGTTCCCTGTTGCACTTGAGGAGTTGGTTGATTGATTGCATCGAAATGGTCACTTCTCATGTATGATTAGTTAAATCATTCTGAAGTCATATATTTATCATTTTTGACGCCGAATCGTGATCTTTATTTCGCGTCATTTTTTCATATCTGTCGCTTTTCGGTATTTGAATGCTCTTGAAGAGTTAGGTGATGGATTGCCTTGAAATACTCACATCTTAGTTATGAACTGTGACTAAATATCATTCTTTTGTCTTAATTTATTCCGTTTCTAACGCTAATTTGTGATTATTCGCCTCATTTTAACTAAAAAAATTGAAATTACAAACCATCCGATATCGTGTTATACATCATGTTTCTCTTATAGGCAAGAGAAACTTTGTACGATATTTCCTTTTCCGACAGATTTTTAAATTTTGCATTCTGTTCTCACCATTAAATCCCATGCAAGTTTTTTTTTCAAGTGCAGTATTTGACTGACTAGTGGGAGGCGCAGTGGCCTAATTGTTAGTGCGCTCGCCTCCGAGTCGAAT
Source organism: Oculina patagonica (assembly GCF_052425735.1). Taxonomy (NCBI): domain Eukaryota; kingdom Metazoa; phylum Cnidaria; class Anthozoa; order Scleractinia; family Oculinidae; genus Oculina; species Oculina patagonica. Next base: position 4,109,966 of record NC_135759.1, read on the forward strand.
GGCCCGGGTTCGAGGCCTGGCCGGGGCGCTGCGTTGTGTTCTTGGGCAAGACACTTTACTCTCACAGTGCCTCTCTCCACCCAGGTGTATAAATGGGTACCGGCGAATTTACTGCTGGGGGGTAACCCTGCGATGGACTAGCATCCCATCCAGGGGGGAGTAGCAATACTCCTAGTCGCTTAATGCTACAGAAACCGGGATAAGCTCCGGCCTGATGAGCCACTAGGCTCGACAGCAGGCTTTACCTTTACCATTTGACTTGTGCAATATATTGAAGATTCAGGTAGAGAAACATTTATTAACAAATCGACCACATTTCCCATGACCCTAATAAACCTTTGTGGAAACGCAGCTGTGTTCTATTGGAAATCCGCGAATCAGATTGGTTCTCCTATCGTTTTTTATTCGCTGATAGAACACAATCGCGCGCGAAACATAAAATTGTTGGCTCTGGACCGCAATCCTCTGCAATCCCTCGTTTTCTTTGAGCGACAGTCAACTCGGCTTCGCCTTGTTAACTATAGTCGAATATAAAATATAATTACAGTTTTGTTACAGGTTTACATTTATCACCTATCATGTTCTAAATTTTTCATCACAAGAATAAAATAGCCAATTGCTATTGTAGGAAATTAAAAATGTGAAAATACGACAAATTCGAAAACAGTTATGAAATGCCAAATATCGCAAGAAACTACCAGAAATGGTAGAAGGGTCTATTAGCTTAAGCAGTGTTTCCATGTTTCTACATTTACTTTCAGATTTTTATTGTATTTGAAATAAACAAACGCTAGTAAAATGGCCAGCATGGAAATCGGGTTGCGCGATTCGGTCATTTACATAATGTACAGGCTATCTAATAGTATTTTTCGGATGAAAAGAAGACAGGTTAAAACGACGGGACACTATTTGGCGAAACGTGACTCCCAGCAGTAAATTAACTAAATTGCTTAATTATATATAATTACTAACTAAATAACTAACAAAAACCGAAGCCAAAGCCATTTATTTATTTTTTTCTTTCCAAGTTTCTCTTTACATCAATTAAACCTTAAACATTGGTTTTGACCATTATCAGAGTACGTGCAGCATCTAACATGTATATACATGTATATATTAAGTTAAATAAAAAGTCAGATTCGGAGTTGCCATTGTTTGCCTCTTAACACCTCCAGCAGTTGCTTCCTACCTTGGTCAGGATAATTGTTACAACAAATGGTTAATTCAGAAAGTTTAAAATTTTCGTCTTTCAGTGCAGCGCACAGGTGTGATAAACCTTGATCTGTTATTTGTTCATGATAAAGAACCAGCTTAGTGAGTTTACAGGTTTTACTTGTAAGTGCATCACATAGCAGAGAAATACCTTTATCTGTTATATTACTTGTCGCAAGGTCCAACATAGTGAGTTTACAATTAACATGTTTTAGTGCATCACTCAGTCGTGAAAAGCTTTCATTTGTTATATGGTCAATATAACCAATGCCTAACTCAGTGAGCTCACAATTTACGTCTTTTAGTACATCACACAAGTGCAGTAGACCTAATTCATGTGTTATACGATTTCCTGAGAGGTCTAACTTGGTAATTTTACAATTACCATTTTTGAGTACATCACAGAGGTGTGATAAACCTCGTTCTGTTATTTGACTATTCGAAAGGCTCAACTTTATCAGTTTACAATTTTCATCAGTCAATGCATCACACAGATGAAGTACACCCTCATCCGTTATATCATTATCACTTAAATATAATTCAGTAAGTTTACAATGAACATGCTTCAGTGCATCATACAGTTGTAACACGCCTCGATCTGTTATATTGTTGTCGAAGAGGACCAACTCCGTTAGTTTGCAATTGAAATTAGTTAGGGTTTCACACAGATGTGATACGCCTACATCTGCTATGTTGTTATCACTCAGTTTCAACTTTGTAAGTTTACAGTTTACATCTTTTAGTGCACTGCACAAATGCGATGCAGCTTCGTCTGTTATATCGTCGACACCAAGGTCCAGCGAAATGATTTTACAGTTACCATGCTTTAGTACATCACATAGGTGTGATACACCTTCGTCCGTGATGTTGCAGTTTGAACTAAGGTCCAACTCAGTGAGTTTACAATTGCCATTTTCTAGTACATCACAGAGATATAATAAGCCTTGATTTGTCACATTGTTACGAAAAAAGCTCAACTTAGTTACTTTGCAATTTACATCCTTTAGTGCACCACACAGGTGTGATACACTTTCATCTGTTAGATTGTTATTACTAAGGTCCAACTCAGTAAGTTTACAATTACCATTTTTTAACGCATCACACAGGTGTGATACGCCTTGGTCAGTCACATGGTTACCCCCAAGATCCAACGTAGTGCATTGAAGATGTTTTATAAAGTATGCAATTGCTGTGCAGTCAACGGGTGTGACTTGACATTCACACAGATCTATTTTACCATTGAACTCACTGTTCGTGTTCAATTCAGAAGCTGTAATCTCCACGGTAGTTTCCTCATTGTACTCATACAAACACTTCATCATGAGTAGAGCCTCCTTGGGTTTAGCGTTCACTGTCAAAGAGTCATGAAGAATGCTGGCAAAAATCTTTACCGCTTCATTGTCCTGGCCACGGAGAAGACCTGCCACAAACTGAATTACCAGATGCCACTTGGGATCTGAAGCATTTGACGAGATGAAATCAATTATGTCACTGGGGTCCATCTTTGCAATTTCTCTGGCAGCAAGTAACTCTTGTAATGTCAAATGAATGAAACCGAAATGAGATCTGAATCTAAAAGGCGAGACTTCAATGTCTGGCATACGGTTTAGTAAGCCACAGTTTTCCATTCCCTGCACTTCCACTGATTCAAACATTAGTCGCCTTTCGTCTATTCCTGCTTTTGCCAATGATCCTACTTGGCTTAAAGTTTGTTCTACAGTATCTGGGAAGCCAGCATTACCCATGAGATAGTCCTTTGTTAATATTTTGCCCTTAAATTCGGGGTGATGCTTGAACATAAACAACCTTAGAGCTCCGTCATAAATTTTTGTTGAAGTTGTTGGCAAAGCACTGTCTGACTTATGATCTTGAATTGTGATCAACTTTTTCAAAAGGGAACAGACAATAAAACTGTTTACTGGAATGTAGCACAGTGACAACAGTTCTAAGTTGCTGCTGATATGCACCCATATTCTGTTCATTGTTTCTGGGTCCTGATGCGTACAAAATTTGTGAACGTATTCCTCAACTTTCTCTGGTGTAAATCCCATGACCTCCACCATTCTGTCAAATGTCAGGCCTGCGACACTCTGCACCACATTGGGTCTACAAGTTGTCACAACTGTGGCCCCAGAAAGTTGTTTTCCTTTCACTAATTTCCCATACAGTGCAGAGAATGGCATTGCCTCTGTTGGACTATTTCCACCTTGTGCCTGCTCATCCTCCAAACAGCTTTCATGGTGCTTAAATTCATCCAGGCCATCGAATACAAGAAGGACTTTCTCTGGGTTGTCCAACAGATACTGGAATAACTCATTGTCAATGCTTCCTTCTAGATACACACGACTTAGTAACTGTTTAAGAGAGATGCTCTCTGCAGTTGTCCCAGCACAACTGAACCATCTGAACTGAAATGAAAACAGGTGTTCAAAACCTTTTTTGCTGTCTTTGAACATATCACCCTTGCTCCAGTCACTAGACAATTTCCTGCACAATAAAGATTTTCCGATACCCGGGCGACCAACAATGAGGATCTTGCGAGGATCTTGTGTATCTTTGTTGGGAAGAAATAACTCTTCAATGTTCTTTATGGCAACTCATCCACGTTGGGGCTTTAAGTAGATGTCGTACATTTCGTGTCTTTCTAAACACTCATGAAACGCGTGTTCCGCTCTTCCAGAGTAAATAACAAAGTCCACAAAAATGTCATCTAAAGCTCTGTTGTCTTTGGTTTCGATGCTCGGAGCAGTTAATGGTTCTAGAATTTCCGTGTCTTCAAGAATTCGTTTTCTCATGCGCAATGTAGACTCACGCAACGTGACTGGAGTTCTACTCTTGTTGAAAAAGTACTTTTGACAAAATTTGGAGTCGAAGGTGAACTGTTTACTTTGTATTGCTCGCACTAAAAGATAAGACATCAGTTGTACTGCTCATCATATTCTGCCAAACATTCGTCTTGAAAATTGGGGACTTGGCAGCGAAATCTTCGACGTTCACTGGTTCTGAGCTGTGCTGTGAATCCCAAGAATGCTATTATTGCTGGGATGTAGAAAACAGCGACAATATAACCAAATGAACTGAAGTACTTCGACAGTAAAAACTCCTTCAAACTTTCCATGGCAGATTGCGGATGGCCAAGGAAGAAATGAATGGTCAATGCGGCTACCCTTTAATAATAACCTTTATTTAATCACGATCTGTTTTAAAGCAAATACATGCTTGAGGGGTCGTGTGTGACTATCTACCTACCTAAGAAAATTATTATAACATTGTAATAAACTAAAATAAACGATATTACATTTTAAAAAGATTAAGATTTAAAATTGAAAATCACACATATGTTTCGGAGTTGTCTGGATCGACAACCTGCTAAAATTAAGTTTTTTAAATATGGGGTCCATTCTCGCTTTTTTGCAAAACTGCTTGTGGTTGGTAGCGTTATTAAAGTAGCTTGACACAAAATTCCATAAGACTGCACCTCTGTGCTGGATTGAGTTCTTTAAAAAGGACGTTGAAAATCGTGGGACAACCGCTTTTTTGTGTCCTCTTAGGTTGTAGGGTCCGTGTCTCCGCGTCTCCACGTTTTCGAAGTCTGACTTCGTGGCGGATTCTATCTCGTCAACTCTTGATTTGACAAAGCACCAGGAATAAGCGATGCACACAACCACAAAAGGAACAAAACTCAGAAGAACAACGTCGTAAATAAGTGTTTTTGCGACAGAAAATGAAAAACTTACAACTTCGATTTCCTATTACAACTATTACAACTTCCGCGGATTTCCGTTTCTTGAGAAAACGAAAAACAGCTGATTTGATCTCACATTTTTTTTTTATTTTCTAAGAGAAGCAAGTAGAATTTGGGTGTAAATTTCCATTCAAAACCTAAAAATTATCTTCGGTGTCCGATTTTTAATTGATGACGTAGGCTTTATGTATTGGGCCTTTGACCGGTTTTGTTTCGTGCATCGCGTGATCGACCGATCAATAGAACCAAGTAGAATTGGGAACTAACAACAGGAATAAATGAGACGTAAACAGAGATCAAGCTTAGCACGACAAGAGATTGCCGCGAAGAACACAAAGCAAAATACTCCTGGGAAGTAGAAAGGACTAATACAAAATTTTAAACGAAAGAGACAAATTATATTTGACGAGTTCTTTTAGATTTAGTAAATAACCGCCGCCTGGTTTGCTCACTTGGTAGAGCACCGGATTGCTGTGCGGGAGGTCGAGGGTTCGAACCCCAGGCCGGACCAGCACTCAGGATCTTTAATATAACTGAGGAGAATGCGCTGCCTTTGTAATTACATCTGCAAATGGCTAGACATTCTAGTCTTCTCGGAAAAGGACGATAAACCGTAGGTCCCGTCTCCTGTATCCTCAGTCTTATAGCACAAATCCATAGAGTGGAACAAATTCATAGAGTGGCAGTACTGCTCGTCCCTTAAAGATCCCTTAAGGAACCCACACACTATTCGCAAACAGTAGGGCACGAAGCTCCCGGTGTTGTGGTTTGGCCTGTAGTAAATTACGGTATGTGTACAGCGCATTTGAACATATACATATGGAAAATGCGCTATATAATGGCATTATCATTATCATTAAACAGACATCTCAGTCTAGAATTGGACCGCGTTTGACCTTGGTCGCTCAAGAGAAGTATCGTATGTCGTATATCAGGCTTATAGCAGATGTCACGCTACAAGATAACGCAACTTTTGTTATTTTTTTAACAAATTTCCTGAAAATTATTTAAGACCCCCTCGGATGCATGCATACATTGCGTGCCGTTTTTTTTTATTTTCGTACTTTGTACGAGAACTGGAAAATAAGGAAAACTGCAATGACTTGGAAAAAAGTACGAGCTGTGTTCTAAATGGTGCACTCTCTTCCATAAGTGATAGTAGATATAATTATTGTTACTAATCAAATAAATTAAAACCAACGAGACTTCTATCACTCGGATTACAAGTTTGACGCACGAATGCTAAAACCTGAATGAGGATTGAGAGGGTCGAGCACCACCCACGTAAACACTGACACACCAGAAAAGATCATTACACTCTTTCGACTCATTTAGCAAACGTAGGAGGGAATATCATGCAGAGTGGTGCACAGAGGCCAGCTTTCAGCCTGCTTCAATGTCAGGACTGGTGTTTGACAAAGACTGCTCGACATCCCCTTTCATATTTCTTATTGTTATACGCTGGAGTATGAGAACCACCACTAAGGGAAAGAAGAATGGAATTCAGTGGACCCCTTGGACACAGCTGGAGGATTTAGACTTTGCGATGATCTGGCTCTTCTTCATATAACTAAGACCAGATACAGGGCAAGACCACCGGATTGGCAGCAACATCAGAAAGAACTGGTTAAAAAGATCAACGGGGGTAGATCATAGATCATGAAGATCAACAGCATCAATTGAAATCCAATCATAGTAGGAGGACCGTTAGAGGAGGAAGTAGTGGCTGACTTAGAATCCCCAAGGGAATTCCCCCTCCCAAGCTCCACCTGGAAGAAAGACCAAGCACGAGTTCAATGGCGAGGGATTGTTTCACCTGGAGCGATGCGCCTCAGAAGCTTTAGGAAGGAAACCGTGGTCAAGGAAAGGATAATGGACACGGGCAAATGAATAACTGAATATTTTTTAAGCCAGAATGCATAAGCATTAGGGGCCCATTACAGTATCTTTTGGGACCGTTGCTAGTAGGCATGAATAGATTGTGCTAGTAAATTCAGGAAAAGTTGCTTCACAATATACCAAAAAGTTGCTCTAAAGTTGCTCAAATATCAAAAAGTTGCCACCAAAATTAAGAAAAGTTGCTTGCTCTCTAGAGTCGTTTTGACGTGAATTTTGCGTTTTCTAGAAATTGAAGCGCTTGCAGGTTTACTATGACTTGCCCCAGCGTCTATGGCAACTTCAATGGGGTCAATGTCTGAATTATTTCCATTTTCCTCGTCTGAAATTTCATCTGATTGCGATGCCATAAGTGACTCGCACTTCAGCAAATACCAAGATGGCCGGCGGCAGGCTCTATGTTGCAGCGAATAAAACCAGTTTTAATAAAATCCTTCGAAATGAAACGACCTTTTATGGTTTGGATCGGTTTTATATCAATTTGTTGCTCAAAAGTTGCCAAGGAAGGTAAAAGTTGCCCTAGGTTGCTGGTACTACAAAAAGTTGCTCAAAAAGCTAAAAGTTGCTCAAAAGTTGCCGAGCACAATCTATTTATGCCTAGTTGCTAGGGAGATTTCAATTGGCTGTAACTTAATGTATCTTTGCTTTTATTAAACCAAATTTAGACAGGAGTTTTAAAGTACGACTGCAAGTCTGTTGATGACGTCACCGGTGCACGTCTAATGTCACGTGACCCAGAACAAAAAACTGAGTTTTATGCAAGAAACTTACGGTCTCATTCATAGTTTGTAGTATTATGTCAATCAGTACGTTTATCTTAAAAAATGTAAGCATGCGTTTTCCGTTAGCACAAAAATTTAAAAAATAAGTAAAGAAAATGTGTTCTTTTGACCACGTTTTTGAACACAACTTTAATGTTGTTTTGATTTTCCGAAAACGCATGCTTACGTTTAAAGAAAAATGTATTTTCTTTCGATTTACTGCAAAAAACAGAAGGTACGGTTTTTTCCTTCCGAGAAAAACTCGCATTTTTGTCCGTACCGTAAGTAAAATTATACGGTGAATGATTGGTTGAAATCATCGTAATTGACATTGCTGCACTAAGTTGGCTTTCCCCCCGCTCACGTACGCTTCAAAAACTATAATTTTTCGACACGGCAAACTTTACTTCTTGCTTGTATTCGGACAGCTTTACTGAACAACGTTTACTGTCGCTCAACTAACATGTAGAGGCTAAGACAAATGTAAACAACGGCGGTCGTAAGTATTAAAAAGAGTTTAGTGTGAGTTTCTTTATTTTCGGCTTATAATTTGCGAATTAGCGTAAACGGCGTTATCGTGTTTTGAGCAAGAAGGCTACAATTCATAGTTCGGTTGAATAAATTGTTGACGTTTGTAAGCTGAAATGTATTTATACAGGTGTTTTATATAGTTTAGTTTTCGCAGTTTTGTACCTTACTGAATTTGTCCTGTGGTTAGACTGCTGTACGAATCTTAATCAGTAGTTTCTGCAAGACTGAATTTACGGCAGATAAATCTGCGTGCGTAAAAATTATCTTACTGTCGATTGCATCTACCTGTGAACGCACGCGCTGAAAACATGTTTTCAAATGATGTCAAACGTCAGCGTTTCAGGTGTCAAACTGTGAAGTTTAGCCGACCGAAACGCGAACTTTTGCACTCAAAATACTCACCATAAACACTGAGTACGGGCGAAACTTTACACTAGAAATGATTCAAGTGAACCTGTGTATGCATATCGACACAGATCAGCATCAGTTTCTCAGAAGAAGTTTCAGGTGTCAAACTTTGAAGTTTAGCAGTTCGTAACGGCAACTTTCGCGCCGAAAATTCAACACATTCCGGTTTCGAAATGGCGGAAAGATTAGAAAGTTCGCGTTTCGGTCGGCTAAACTTCACAGTTTGACACCTGAAACGCTGACGTTTGACGTCATTTGAAAACATGTTTTCAGCGCGTGCGTTCACAGGTAGATGCAATCGACAGTACCTTCGTTTCGCGAACGAAATGAATCGCTGTTTTTTTTTCTGAGCTTCGTTTAGTTCTAGTGACAGTGCTTTAATTTTTGCCAGTAGCTTTCACAGATTTCTTCAGTGAGCTGAAGGGGAAACTGATGAAAATACGGTAGCGCCGCAAATTCGCATGTTTTCTAACGCATCGGCACTACTTTGAAAAATATCTCGGCGGTTTCGGATACTTGCTTCAGGCTTCGTATATGTTTTGAAATCATTTAGTATGACAAACTTTGTTTTTATTTCAATTTACCCAGTTTCTGTTACTGCAGAACAAATTTCCGTGATTGGAATATGATTCTAATCGAAAGCTAAATGGGAACTAAACTCGCGTAAAATTTTGCCGCTAAGCTGAGAAAACCGGAAATAAAATTGCACTTGCGTGGCAACCGCGTAGCTTGGCAACGAGATACTGTGATGGGCCCTTAATTCTTTTTTCAGTAAGTAGTCTCCAAGGACATGACTTTCGACTTGCCACAATAACATGTAGTTTCTTAAAGTGTTTTTTCCCACCACCACCCCCCCCCCCCCCAACCGCCTCTCTCACCCCCCATCCCCTCTCCGCACCACTGAAAGCAGTTTGAGTAGTGGAATAACCAATTTATTAGAGAGTTGCCTTACCCATTCAAAAACATTTTCACTCATATAATTTTGTACAAACTTTATTTCAGCATTGTACAGTCAGATCCATACAAAATAAACACCATATCATTGAAAGAACAGTACATTACAAGGGCGCAGAGAATGCGTCAAGAGTGAAAGACAACTTCACAGTTCCTCAAAATCACATAAATTGAAATTTCTCATCTAAAACAGGGGCACTGAAAAGAAAACAGGATGACTGATTACTTTTAAATACCCATTTTATACCACTGTGCAGGATATCCTGTATGAACTCTGTTATGCAACTTCTATTTTACAGTCAAAATATTTAGCGCGTGCCACCTAAAATTCTAGAATAGTTTTGTTTAACAGCGAACGGATTTCATTATTCATTTCAAACATTCAAATTTAATTTGAATACTGTAGATCATCGAACCATGAACACATGAACATGTGAACCTGTCAAAAATAAACCAATTTGATTGGTTAATTTTTGACAGGTTCATGGATGATCTACAGTATTAAAATTAATTTTGAATGTTTGAAATGAATAATGAAATCCGCTCACTGTTAATCAAAACTATTCCGGAATTCTAGGCGGCATGCGCTGAGTATTTTGACTGTAATAGAAGTTGCATAAGGGCAACATTTGTTGAAATGCGCGTGTTGCCCATATATGGCCAAAATGTTATTGTTATCTGTCATCTGTATATAACAGATATCCTGCGATCCCACAGGTTGTCAAGATTCGTCTGAAATCTTTGAAACGCTGCACAACCACAGCTTTTCTAGCTGCAAAACGTATTTTGTTGACATTAATTTTGTTGAATAATTAAACAATTATCCTGCTCAATCTTGCGGAATATCGCCTGATTTTAACTGACTCGGACTACAGCCTCATTGGCCAAGTATCAGGTGATATCAGGCGATATTAATAATAGAAAAATAAAATGGTCTTATTAGGGACAAGAATTATACATCAAACAAACATAATATTGTTTTTTGTGTCTCAGCTTACATAAAAGTTGTTAAGTGGGGAATACCAGTATTACATGTAAGTGTTAATTAATTAATTAATTAATTAATTAATTTAAGGAGTCTCACTGATTTTAAGCTCCAGGGTCCATTGCACCTTTTATCCTCTGTAGTTAATATCCACATATTGCAAGTTGATATATTACATTATTTTCTCCCACTAACAAGCCAACAAACAAACCTTTGGCAGCTTCAGCTTTTCTAATTTCCTCTAGTTCTGCTCTTTCCTTGGCCCTCAGAGCTTCTACCTCCCTTTCATGAGCTGCTATGGGTTTGAGATACTCTGGGGAGATTTGTAAAAATACAATCATTTAATTCAAGCCTTTGCATTGTCTTGAAGCATAAGAATTGACCACCAGGGTGCAAAGAAGATAGATGCCCTTTGGGCAAGTTGGAACCATTGTGTGCTTTCCCGAAGGCATTTCTCAGTGTCTTTACTTCATCTTCCCACTAAAAAGTCCAAAAATGTCACTTTTCCATCAAGCAAGTGATAGACAGAATTGACTAGCCTGACAGAAAAATTCCACTAACTCAGAGCTATCGGACACGACTGTCTTTGCACACTGGAACACAGAGTTCTTAATGGCTTTTAGTGGAAATATACAGCGCAAGGAATGAGCAACTAAATTTTGTTTAAATTGTAACAATTATTGCGCCTTTTAGTAATACGCGAACTCTGAAGTTCAAATCCCAACTAACGATTGCGTTTTTCACTGCTGTCAATCATAATTATGGCAACCTCAAAGAACCTTGAAAAACGGAAACAAAGAAAATGGATCTAAAGCCACCAATCACAGTCAACAGATGTGACATTTTGAACAGGATGAAGTGAACTTCTGTTTTCTGAGAGGTCTGTTTAGATGATTGACAGCAGCAAAAACTGTGAACCGGTTTACGGATTGATTGAGCAGACTGCGCATGTTATTGAAAAGCGCAGTAAGTTGTGAGAGCATGATGCTTCATGCAACAATTCTGAAGAGTCAAGCATAAGCCACTGTTCTCACATTGTGTTCTTGGAAAAAGACTCTTTATTCTTAGTGCCTCTCTCCACCCAAGTCTTAACAAGCCAGGATAGATGAGACAAAGATGAATTAACAGCACGCATAAACACACATATAAAATAACAAGTGCCGTGACATACAGTAACTCCCAAACCTACATGTACATGAGTAGGTATATTGTACCTGTGCAAATAAAGAAACCAGTAGCAACAATATTTACAAGTAACTAGCTTCAAATGAGGCTGTGATTAGCAGGGAATGTTACCCCAAGAACCAGCATAATAATCTAATTTTGTAAGTACACTGTACATGTAAGCCTGTAGCAGTTAGTAATACATGTATGCACATAATATTACTTCAAAATAATAATTAGCCTGTTCCTTTACCGTTTCTATTGTATCCATAGGCCAAGCCAAGCAACAGTGCGGCATATCTTGAGAACTGTTGAGCAATAAAATTGTTGCATTTATTTTTAGGCTATAGACTTAAATTTTTATTTATTATTCAGCATTGAAGCACACAAAATTGATCTTCCTCAGAGGAAAATAAAATTTTAATTGTCTATCACAAAGCATGAATGAAGTACATGTATATCCAGGAAGTCTTATCAAGCTATATGTGTATCTTGCACTTTTTATGGTTTTCAAAACATTGACAACTTTTTGCCAAGAGAAGTATTCATGTAATAAATAATTATATGTAATAATTACATAAATACATGTACATTTTTGTTCACAATTACTGGTACTATGAATTTTACAGGAATAGTAAAAAGGTTGAAATGAAACTGAAAAGTGAAAACTGATATATTTCAGTAGCATAATTTCATGGGGCTCCACAGACAATGTGACTTCAACACTGTAACACAAATAAAAGCAGAAATTCAGGTTGGGACACGTTGATCTGTACTGAATTCTGTTGCGCACGACGATTGAATAGAACTGAATGGGACTGAGAAACTAGCTACAAGATGTTACGCAAACAGAGATCAAGTTCAAAAGAACTCACCACGAAAAACACAAAGCAAAATATTCCTAGAAATTTAGAAAGGACTGGTACAAATACAAATGAAAGAGACAAAATTATGTATTTGATAAGTACTATTGAATTCAGTGGACAGATTATCACATCTCTACATTTTTTAATACAATGGGCCTGAGTGGTTGGTCTGTGTTAGTCCCAGGTGCCACAGGCGACTTACATGTACTTTTTGTCTTTGGGTGACTTGTATAACTTTGCTATCATGAAAGCGGTTAAGAACAGGGCACTCAAGATTTCTTATGTAAGCGCCTTCGGGCACCCTGCAGCTTTGATTGTCAGCACAGCTTTGATTGTCAACATAACAAAATGGGCCTTCAATGCCTACAAGTACAATGTACAACCCTTCACAATAGTACACAGAAAAACATTTCTCTGAATTCTCTTCCTGTTGCATATACATGTACATGTATGTACATGTATGGCTGGCACGCACAAAACACTCACTGCGAACCCACGAAGAAATTGCAGTTTAACGCAAGTGCTTTGGTTTTGATTGTCATTTTTGGGTTGCTTTCACATTTCATTTTTGCACTTGTGATGGCAGGAATAAAGTCTAGCAAAGGGCCAACTGTGATTGTCTCGAGTTTGCTTGCATGCATACAACATGCAAATTCGTGCGATAAGTGTGCTGTCTGGCATGCCAGTTCAAATGGAAACTCAAAGTTTTTTTTTATGAAGCTTTCTTTTACTTAAAGAAACTCTTGCGAGAGATTAATTGTTTTCTTGTAAGATAATTGCTGGTAATTTATTCCAAAATCTTGGATTTGTGGATTCTCTCGAAATGAGACTCTAGTCTCTCGAGACAAGATTCTCGTTTCAAGAGACGAGACACTCGTCTCATGAGAAATGAGACGAGAGGTGGTAACTTACTTTTGAGTGGTACTGTATGTCGAAAGTGAAACTTCAGTATAAAAATTACTGCTATAAAATGGGCTCCTTATGGGGTACAGGAAACCACTGAAAACACACTGTTTAACCATTGTATTGTGCATGATTGCCTTTTGGTCAGTATTGTTTGTTGTCTTATGTTTCTATTAGTTTGTGTCATTTGTGTCTGGTACATGAAGGAAAAGCCCTAAAATGTCATTGTCATTTAATCTCATTCTTTGCCAGTGGCACATTTAGTTCCATATGCCACTTTATTTCAGGGTACAGTCGTGTCACTGTAAATGGATTCATATTTTCACAGAGTATAATCGGAATAATTTTTCACTATATCTGTAAATTTTGCTGCGATTTTCGTTTCTACAGTAGCCAGTGTCCCATAATATGTGGTATTAAGACTGCACATATGTGTACATGTACAGGTACATGTAGGTACATTGTATTTCTGAGGCCCTGCTAGGGGGTCCCTGAGTCGCTTGTCTGAATTAAAATGTCTGGTGTTGCTATTTCATCAGTCATTCTAGGCATTTTTGTCACTTGTTGGAACAACAAGAAAGGACGTTTGTCGCAATTTCATTTTTTACGCTGTTGCCACTTTTTGGGTCAAGTTACCTGTAGGAATTTACCCTGCCAGGGCCTCATTTCTGTCAAATTCAATATGCACTAATTGCTACTGATAAAAAATTACAAATGCACTGGTTAGGGTTTGTACAGATGTGTATTTTTTTCAGCTATAATAGGCAATTTGTGGGATTTCAATGATCATTACCAAACAGAAGATCATAGGGAAACAGAGTGTCACAGCCTGTCAGCTTGGTTTCCGAAGTCTTTAAGAATATTGCCTGCCTGCCCAATCACTTCTTATGGGCAAATTTTTTATGAACCTCAGAAACCAGAAACCAAGAGAAAACCCACGTCAACTTCGGCACCATTTTTACCAAAAGGTATAACCAAAAGATCAAGAAAATCGTTAAATTTACACCAACCCCATGATATCAGATAACCTGAGTTATGTCTGTAGCGATAATTTCAAATTAAGTTCAGTCCATCTTCAAATGCAATTATTCTTGAAGTCAATCCCGTCACATGACGATTTTGCCACAATTAACGCTTCATCGAAACATGTACAACTAACAGAAAGAACTCAATAACATCGAACGCGAACACAAAACTAACTGGGCTTATTAAATCTCATCACAATATAATGTCCTTGAAGCTATAAAATACGACACAATTCACGGAGTCAAATTTGCCTGTAACACCAAACAGGAAAAGTTAATGTCACAGCTTTACACATTTTAACGTACCCGAATCGCTGGATTCACCCTAACAGGCATCTTCACCCTTAAAAGCGGTTGCAACACCTCGTAATTTCTCTGTAAAGTTACCGCAAACCGGGTCCCTGAGACTAATCCAAGATGGCGCCCAGGTTGTGCACGAGAATCAGGCCCAAGATGCTTTTCACACCGAAAAGCCCAGCCCCAGTCCCCCAGCCAGACTACTTACGCAACGTGACCTTCGTGCATATGAGGCAGCCTCGTTTCTGACGCGAAAATTGTATTCAAATTGAAGTTTTTGACT
>NC_135759.1:4125495-4575495 GCF_052425735.1 Oculina patagonica
CCTAGCCTGAATTTCAGACATCCCTCTGTGCTCGCCTGCTTGCCAGAAGGGACGTCTGAACACATTTGAGCCTAATGCCGTCCGGTGACGTCACTACCCGAAAACCGGGTAGTGATTTTGATTGGTTGATTTAAAAATTATTTGCATAATTATGTGAAATTATGACTGAATTTTACCGCGCGAGTTGTAATTTGAAAACGTTTGGAAAGAGTTCGAAGGAGTTCACCTTCCCAGAAATGAATTTATTAGTCATTTACCTTGAGTTTATTACTTTATTTGTTTACCTACGGATGAAGAATAGTAATGGAAATCGGTAGGTTTTAAGTTGGCGGCATTCGTCGCTTCGACATGCAGTGTTTTGCCTAATTTATATATGTATTCTTGTTTTGTCAACAAAGCCGCTGGACGCTTATGTCCTGCAGCCTCGATGAGCCAGTGATTTCTGAACTCAGTGCCCACAGTTAAGTAGGATATTTTTGTATTGAATTCCGTTTCTTGATGCCTCAGTAACCGTCTAAATTGATTCATTTAAGTACTCACGAGTGTGTTGTATTTGTTCGCTGCGTAACATATTATATTTTGATCGCTAGATACAAGCTTAAAGCAAATCAGTTCAGATTAAATCGGTTCCGTAAAAGAATATAGCCTGCAGTCGATTAAAATCTCATTCATTTGTCTCAAGTTTTCAATAGTTTACTATTAAAACAATTTTATACCCTGTAATCCTTTATTGAAGCGATTTTTCTTTCACAATTTCATGGCCTCGACAGAAACTTTTCCGCATGAATTAAAACTGGGAAACTGGGATAAGCTCCAGCCTGATGGGCCACTAGGCTCATATGCAGACTTTACCAATTGACTTTGCAGTTTGTAACATACAAAATACTCATGCAAATAAGCTACATTTATCGGTTCCTGTCAAAGAAAAACATACTTTAACTTTATACTATTTGACCATAAAGGCCACCTCACAGAACTCACCTTTTTTTCTTCTTTCACTTTTTTCTTAGTACTGTCATCTTCTTTTTCTTCACTAAATACTTTCTCAAGTGTTAGAAAACCAAAAATTCCACAAATCACCCAGAAGCCAATGTAGAAATGGTTAGTATGAGGATCACCATCTGAAAAATCAGAAAAACAAACATGGTCACCTAAAATTGAAACATTTGAATTTTGCAATCACTTGTTTTATGGTCTATAGAAACAATAAACCTATATGTACACATTCATAAAATTCTACCTGACTACACAGAATTATTCTCACAGAAGATCAAACAGATACAGTTTTTTAAAGGGTTACCCTATTTGGCGGAATGGTAGCATGGGTCTAGTTTGCTTGCAGTTAGCTTCATCTCATTTGGTTGCAGTTACATGTAGCTTTCACACTGGTTTGCTTGCAGTTAGCTTTTATTTGTTGGTTAGGGTAATATACTATCGCTGTTTCATCATTCCGCCAAATATAGGGTCACCCTTTTTAAACATGCATAACGATACAATCAATTTTACCGTCATTAACATGAGCCCATGCCTCAGGTAGAAGGTGAAGAAACACATCTCCTAGTAAGCCGCCAACAGCAAAACTTAACAATAACTTCAGGTGGTCAGCAGTGACTGCAAAGTAACAAAAACAGCATTGATGTTAACTTACAAATGGTTTGACTGAAAAATAGTCAGCACATTCAAGCCCTAGCGGCCCATCAGATCAAAGCTTCTACATCTACATTTAATTAGGTCGGTAAAAATCTAGAGATATCACACCCACCATTAATCAAAGTCTCTTGGAGATATTGACGTTTTTGCATGAAGTATGAGTCGAAGGTTTATCCTGTGCATTGTTCTTCGAACTTATCATTACAGTTTCTTTGTAGTTTAGTTTAACAATTTCCTATCTTCGCGGAGGAAATGCAGCCATATAATTTTGTCAAAAATGGCTCGTCCGCGCCGGGTATTTATACACATATTCCTTAACATTACACAAATAAACAGTGCAAATTTCTATCCAACATTTTTACAATATGTAGTTCTCTGGTAGTTCTGTATATGATAGTGATAAATGATCATCGCAGTGAATTTCAATTTAAGCAATTGGAATAAAGAAGCCTGAAAAAAAATTCAGGGCTTCAACGGGATTCGAACCCGTGACCTCCGCGATACCGGTGCGATGCTCTACCAACTGAGCTATTGAAGCCACACATTGGGAGCGAGGTCAATTGTGAGTTCATATTTTACCCGTGAGAGGAGTGAAATGATGTAATGTATATGAAATAAGTCATATATGAACTGCGGATGGATATGAAAGTGATAAATGATCATCGCAGTGAATTTCCAATTTAAGCAATTGGAATAAAGAAGCCTGAAAAAAATTCAGGGCTTCAACGGGATTCGAACCTGTGACCTCCGCGATACCGGTGCGATGCTCTACCAACTGAGCTACTGAAGCCACACATTGGGAGCGAGGTCAATTGTGAGTTCATATTAATTTTACCCGTGAGAGGAGCGAAATGATGTAATGTATATGAAATAATTCATATATGAACTGCGGATGGATATGAAAGTGATAAATGATCATCGCAGTGAATTTCCAATCTAAGCAATTGGAATAAAGAAGCCTGAAAAAAATTCAGGGCTTCAACGGGATTCGAACCTGTGACCTCCGCGATACCGGTGCGATGCTCTACCAACTGAGCTATTGAAGCCACACATTGGGAGCGAGGTCAATTGTGAGTTCATATTTTACCCGTGAGAGGAGTGAAATGATGTAATGTATATGAAATAATTCATATATGAACTGCGGATGGATATGAAAGTGATAAATGATCATCGCAGTGAATTTCTTCTTTATTCCAATTGCTTAAATTGGAAATTCACTGCGATGATCATTTATCACTTTCATATCCATCCGCAGTTCATATATGAATTATTTCATATACATTACATCAGTTCTGTATATGTTGTGAAGGTCGCGAACTTTGCCAGGACAGCTACAATCTTTGACAAAAGTAGTTGACACATTGACTTCGCTCTGCGGTTTTTATGACAAATTTACCACTAGTTTATAAATTTCATGACTCTCTGCTAAAATACCCCCCTCCCCCCATCCAATGTTGTCTTAGAAACAAACTACAACATTGATTGGGGGGAGGGGGTTGGAAAGTGGGGCAAAAGGATGAAATTGGTCCATATAACAATAAAAAAGGGCGTAAATTGACAATGTGTCAACACTTTTGTCAATGATTGTCCGAGGTGCAAAACGGAATATATCTTAAGAACAGCGCGTAATGATCAATCGGTTATGACATAAATTTATTTCTACCATCTGTTGTTTTCAATTGTCCAATCGGCATTGATGCTGTATTAATTGGTTTCTAATTAGAGGCCATTAACGAATTTGACGATAACGCAATCAAAGGGTCAAAAATGGAATAAATTGAGGCAAAATGTTTATCGCTGCTGTAATTGATGAAGAAACTCCTGCATTTACCTGCTTATTTCTGATGTGAAAATGGTTGAAAAAGAAGAAAATTATGTTGAACTAATGACACGTTTCCTAGCCTTTGGCATATAGCATAGAGGTGTCTGAAGACATTGAACTGCGAGGAGGTCACGCACGCAAATCATCGTTCGAGACGATCAAAGAAATATAAAGCCCGTGTTTACTGCCCATTTCATTTCCAAATGCCAGTTTATGGAATAATGAAAGAAATTTCACCGTTAGGCGAATAACTGTTATGTCAAAGTAACAATGCGCTTATGCAATGTTATATACCTTGTGACATATCCAACGCAGTTGGATGAAGCGTGACAAGTGCGCGTGACAGCTCCAATTGTTGTTACTTCATGTTTTATTGACGCTTCTTTTAAGCATTTCTTTAAACATGAAAAGCTAACTTAAGATACGAAAGTCTTCATTGTCTCTTTTTCTACTATAAACAGCCTTCAGCAAGCCCAAAAGGTGTCTACCTTTTGAAATTTCACGGTTAACCACGGTTAACCACGGTTAACCATCAGTAAACAAAGAACATTCCTAATCCTTTCTAGACTGATGGTTAACCGTGGTTAACCGTGGTTAATCGTTCCAATTTACAGATTTTGGCGAATTGTGTGGCCAAGAAACATTCTAGCGAGATAATTTTGACAAAAAGTCCTTTACCTCTGGTTTTCTTAGGGAATTTTGAGCGACAAATGGGAGTATTTCCTAGCCTCACGATATCGTACATCTTGTTAAACATTAATCTCAACCGCCCGGGAATTTGGTTTCGCGCTAGAGAGAACGTGTATTGCTGCTTTTTCTTAAAATGAGCCGGCTGCTTTGTAACAATAAAACGAACATAGTTAACAGGAATATCACTGCGGAGGCCCCGCTTAACACTTTTAAACAAGAAAATAAATAATACGACCCTAGATAGTCAAGCGCTAAGAACCATGCACGGGATCTGAACCCGTTTTGTCTTTATTTTCTCAACTGAAGACATTATTTTTAACTTCAAATAATCAAAACTACTCTAACGCCACACATTTAGCGTGCTTTCTAGAAATAATCCTGTTAGAGCTAAGATAGGTAACGGGTATCCTTTCTTTTCACTCAAATAGACCTCAGACAATCTTTGACAAAAGTAGTTGACACATTGACTTCGCTCTGCGGTTTTTATGACAAATTTACCACTAGTTTATAAATTTCATGACTCTCTGTTAAAATACCCCCCTCCCCCCATCCAATGTTGTCTTAGAAACAAACTACAACATTGATTGGGGGGAGGGGGTTGGAAAGTGGGGCAAAAGGATGAAATTGGTCCATATAACAATAAAAAAGGGCGTAAATTGACAATGTGTCAACACTTTTGTCAATGATTGTAGCACCACTTCTCTCTTCAGCAAGAGACGAATACTGACAATCAAAAGACGCTATTTTCAATTACTGTAAAATATAAGATTCCTTGTGGCGTCCAAATTTTAAATAAGCGCCGCCCTCAAATAAGCGCCGCCCTCGAATAAGCGCCGCACTTGAAGCGCGAACAATTAAATAAGCGCCGCGGCGCTTATTCGAGTAAATACCGTATATACAGTGAATGCTTTTGAATTATATTTGAAGATGAAATACGAAAGAATTTTGCTGTCTTTGACTGAAAATCCACTTGAACTGCGTAGATACGATCGCATGTTGTGAAGCCGATTCATGCAACATTGCTATCAACGCGAAATCTTGTCCCTAACGACCTAGGCTGATGACGAAATAGAATTGCGCTTGCATGTAGCGACCAAATTTGGCCTAATATTTAACCGCTCCTAAGCTAAAAGAAGCCATTTGTTTTGACTTCAATAATATCTTTGAAAAGAGCGAGTTTTTTGGTGTGGTTTATTTTTGACGTTTGTAATGTTTAAACGATGTAAGTGCTAGTGATTATTTATTCGTGTTTTAGTTACGCAATCCATTGTTTGTGTGATGCTTTTTATAGATCGCCTTTCAGACACACGTGCGTTGAGATAAGAAAGCTGACATGTCACTTTTAAAATTGTTATATAACGTTTGTAAATGTGACAAGTCACGTTTTTTCCACGAGATCACCCACAGCGGAAAGTAATCCCTTGAGAAATTAAAACAGTCTCTTGAGAAATTAAAAAAGTCTTTTGAGAGTTTACAAATATGTGGTTCCAAATTTTGACCACATAACCCCTATTCTACGTTTTTAGCTTGTAAACAAGCAAAAACGTCGAAAAAACTAAAATGAATGTTAAAAATCTTAAAAACTAAATAAAACTAATACTGCAATAAAATATTAAAATGGGTACCAGTGAATTTACTGCTGGGGGGGGGGGGGTAACCCTGCGATGGACTAGCATCCCATCTAGGGTAGATTAGCAATACTCTTAGTCGCTTTATGCTACAGAAACCGGCATGCTCTAGCTGTATGCACCACTTGGCTCAGGCACAGACTTTTTTTAAAGACAGTTATAGACAAGTCTCTGGAGCTAACTAACCCAGAAAAGAGGGGGAGGGGGTGCTGCACTGGGTCTACCTTATTGTTACTTATTTTCGCGGTAACTTAATTTCGCGAAAATGGAACGGGCATATTTCGCGGGACTTAATTTTTGCGATTTGGCCAAAAATACGTAATTAACATAAAAAATACAATAGAAAACTATGAAAATTAATTTTCGCGGGTGTTTAATTTCGCGATTTTTTGAAAATCGCGAAAATTAAGTCCCGCGAAAATAAGTAACAATAAGGTAGTTCACTTGATCCTCTTTATTAGCTGCAGGATACCGGAAAATTATTTGTATGCCATTGAATGAGAATGGAAATTTAAGACCCTGTCCTATACTCTGTTGTGCCATTCAAAGCACACAAATCGATATGAGGCCAGGTATTTCTGTGAAAAATCCCTGTTTAGTTAACAAAATTTGGGCTTGTAAAAAATTCTTTTGTGTGAATGTAAATATTCCTTTCATCAAAGGGAACAAAGGATATTTTAATACTCACCAATTGAAACTGCTAGACTAATTACCCATATTCATACATTCAAACTTATTGTCATGCAGATAAGTTTCTCGTCAAAATAACGAGAAACAAACATCAAACGTTTACAAAATAAAGCTATCAATAACTTTCTTACATTGCAAACACCTAATTATTAAAATTCTATACCAAGATAGCTGGTTAGCTTATATGTTGCTAAGAAAATACCATACAAAGCTAAGAAGTGTGAAGAAACGCGGCCAACGAGGTGTATGTTTTGAAATTCAACAATTTTAATTGGTAATTGCACAGACATATCGAATGAGTTTAGTTGACGGTTCCTTTGCGGTGAAATATAAAGAAAATCTGAATACTGTTGAAGTAAATAATGAAAAGTGAGTTAGTTAAAACAAGAACGCTAGCTCTTCCGTATTTCTATTTTCAAGAATGAAACCTAATTATTATGTAATCATCCCCGCTATCAGGTTTTTGTCTATTTATTCTTGACGCACTTGCATACAAGTGTTGATATCGCACCTAAACGAAAAAGAGGCTACCATATATCATTTGAGATCGTGTTTAAAATGGTTTTTACGTCATGGGAAGTCCTCCACAAGAAACAGAGACGTCAACAAACTTGAGGATAGTGGATGACGAAACAACGAAGAAATATGAGTCAAGGCTTACTAAAGTTGTTCATATCTGAGTTTGTGTGCGGTCAAATTCGACTTTCATCTCAAAAGCCGGTCTTGGAAACGAAACTTTAACACGTAGAATTCACAGTTCAAGAGAAACTTAAATTAAAGCTATGTGTACAATGTGCTATTCATTAAAGACAGCTGATTAAATAGCTTGCGTCCGTTGTGCTTTTGCTAAGGACGATCAGTTTCTCATACGAATTTTAATTAATTTGACCACATCTGTGATATTTAAGTCGCGATCTTATTCTATAAAGTGAGTTTTCTTCGTTTCTAGTTTAACATAAACCATCAGACGGATTCACGTTTTGAAAAGAATATCAAAATTATTTCTTGTTTTTAGGATTTCCGATTGAGGAAAACCCGTGACAAACCATAGGTCGTATCAAGTTCGGGTAAAGCTAAAATTCATTTCTCCACACGAAACAACAAAATAACTCACCGCCTTCTCGCAAAGCATGTCCCGCTTCAACTGGTATAACAAGCAGAGGAAATATACCACACATGCCCACAAGAATTGTGGCTGGAATTGAATAAAGCCAAGCTTCTTTCTTCACAAAAATCGACGACAAATCGGGAAGAAATTTACACGGCTCGAACGAAAACCAACTCGAGTCGCTCTCCGCCCGCGTCGGTTTTCCATTTCGCGGTACAGCGCGATGAATTTTTCCAGAAGTCTCCAAAGTGAGAACTAACAGGCCATAGAAAGAATATAGAGGAAAGCCATGAAAACTTCGCCATAATACCAGTGAAATTGTGGGGGCATCTAACCCCGCACTACAATTTCCGGACTTTATGGTGATTTTGCTGGTGTTTTGGCAATTTTGCCATGAACTTGAGCCCACAGTACAATAAAATAGGCCCGCAAGGCGTATTTAGATGTCCACACCTGTTGCCGGACAATAAATTTGCTGAAAAAAATTTCATCCACTTCTTATGGTTACCTAGCAAGACTTTACGAAAAACGTCTTATTCACCATAGAGTCAAACATCTGCTGTTCCATCAATTTAAACTTTAAAGTTCTTTTCAAAGCCAATTTTTACTATCGCCGCAAACTACAGTAGGTGTCAATTAAAGGTAACAGTTTTGCGGTAAAAAACAAAGATATTTTGATATAAATACAAAAACTCGGCCAAAAGGCTAAAAATTAATTTTTGACAGTTAATATTTACTTATTGTTCCAGGCGGTATTTTTCCCAAGTTGCAATTTACTTTGACAAGAAAGCTCCAAAGATGAAAATACGATTTTAATTTTCGCCAACCAGAAAACAAGTAAAAAAAAGTCTCCCGCTAATAGCTGCATTATGTAAATATTCTCCACTTAGATTTTAAAAGCTTTATCTTTTACTCCCACCAATAGAGATATCTCTAAGATATTTAAAACACCAGAAATTGACACGTAGTAATCAAGCTCCCTTTTACTTGTGTACAGATAAGCAGCTGTTTTCGAGTCAAAAGCTTCCCCAAGCTTCCTGTCAATCTGAATGCTTTCATCTTCAGCTGGAAACAGATTCAAAGGAACATATTTCAGAAAAACGTTTCATCGACGTTTTCAGTAAAGGAAAACGTTGCAGCCGCTTTACATGTCCAATTGCCACGTTGTCTACTTTTTTGAATATAAAATGAATAACTAAATGCATTAACCTATTGAGATCAAAAGATGCGAATTCTTTTCTTATGCGGCAAATCTTTCCTTCAACATCGGTTATTTTCGACATATATTGATTTAACTGCCAGTTAAACTTTACATTCGCGATTGTGTGAACAACGCAAACAAATATTTCCTTAAAAGTGCGTCGTTAAGGAAACAGGTGATATACGCATATGAATGGAAAAATATATCAACTTAGCGACAAATTTGAATACATCTTTAAATCTATCTATTTGCTCTCTCCGCAAAAATTTTGTATTATGACACCGCGTCCGTCATATCTTCAAACCCCATGTAGACCCATGTAAAAGTAACCACGGTCTTGCTACCTTCATTCACATTTAAAACACTTTTTTCATATACAGTTAGACCCCGCTAATTCGAACTCGGTTATTTCGAATTCCCAGTTATTTCAAGCTAAAACCCATGCCCCTTAAATTTGCCCTTCAGTCATTCACTATCGGCTATTTCGAACGCGAACTATTTTTGGTTTCCCCTGACGGTTTGAAATAAGGCGGGGCTCGACTGTATACAATATAAGAACACGGTTTATTTATTTTGTTATTTATTTTGTTATTTATTTTGGGGCTAAGGATGAATATTCGTAACACTTCCACGCTTTGAGTCTAAAAATGTTTTTAAAATGTTCCTATTGGCAGTGTAAATTTTGAAAACATTGCAGTGAGCGATTTCAGTAGAAACCCATTTAAATGTGTATTAAAGCTGATTCATTCTGTAAGGAGCGAAAAATAAAGGTTTTATCCAATCTAAGCATATTCCAAGTTTTTGTCATTTCTCTCCTCAACGACTTTTACAAAAAAATTCTTTTACCAAAAAGGTCTGATGGATGACCGTCAAGAAAATTTTCCTCAGCAGCAACCTCTTACCAAGGGAAAAGCCCTGGGAACGAGGTTGCCTCAGCAGCTCAGTAAATTGTGAAGGAAAGAGGAAATAAAACCAACTTGGGGATGAATTGGAGTGCATACTTCATCGAGTTTAAATTTTTTTGTTCTATTTTAGTGGCTGTTTTACATGAAATATCGATCGGATACCGTATCTAATTAGCACGGGCCGGTTGAGAAAATATGAAATTTCAGTTGAAATTTCCAGTTGTCTGTATTGGGAACGTCATGTAAATCAATGGCATCAACCAAACAAGCAAGCGATAAAGCTGACAAAATAAGGGAAAGAGAAACACGCCAGGCTTATGAAGAACACGAGATTTGCCCGAGGATCTCACATGGTTGGCTACGAAAACCTGAACAAAACAGCTTCTGAGTGAAAAGTAGTAGGACCTAATATAGACAATACGTCAGTAACGTCTCTCTTAGCGGCCGGGGCGGGTAATGGCAAAGAAGTGAGAAGGGTTATTTCTGGATTTGTAATTCACGATGTTGAGAATTTTTGGAAGGGAAGTGGGGGTTCGCTACGAAAATACTTGAGATTTTCTCGGTGAAGATTTTGGCCCATTGCACCCCCACGTGAATTTATATGCCTTTTTTTTTTTATTTTTCTTCTTTTTTTTTTTTTTTTTTTCCCCCCCCCCCCCGTCCCCCCCCCCCCTGGGGGGAACAAGCAAAAGGACGGAAAACAAATTGCCTCCTCGACTTTACACAAGGGTCTGACTGACGAACATTCTTCATAAGTGCCACTAGATCAGTACCCCTAAAGTCACAAGCAGCGCCAATGACTTTACCCGGGGGTTTGAATGTCAAATTTCCTCGAGATTTCCCCGAGGTTCTCATGCATGGTTGGCTACGAAACTTGAACAAAACAGCTTCTGCGTGAAAAGTTGACAGCTGGTCAGAAGCTCAGTGAGCTTTTAAAATGGCGAAGAATCGAAGTGTGAAGGATTATTTCTGTGTTTGAAATTCACGTTGGTGTTTTTTTTTTAGGGAAAGGGGGAGGGGGAGTTCCGATACAAAAAAACATGAGATTTTTTGGGTGAAGATTTTGACTCACTCGCACCTCAGTGTCAGTTTCAAACATGACTCCCCTGGGGTAACAAGCAAAATGGTGGAATGACAAATTGTCTCCTTGGCTTTCCACGAGGTTTTGAATGACGAACATTCTCCAAAAAATACCCCCAGGTCAGTACCCCTAGGGTCACAAGCAGCGCCACTGACTTCACCCCGGGGGTTTGAATGATAAATTTCCTCCCAAAAATTTTTAAATTGACAAACTGTGTCTGAGCATTAAATCTGATGCCTGAACTCTAGTGATCTCTGAAGAGCCTCACATACGAGAGACTAGGGTGCCATTAGTTCTCCCACTGTTGTGTTCATTCAGCAAGCAATTCTACTTTTAACAAGTTTAGGAATATACTAGGTCAGATTTCAGATTACGCTTGTTTATTTTCCAAGGTAATGACAATCAAGCTATTTGTTTAGAATATTAATCAGGGTAGCTGGCGCTGAACAACATATAAAGCGACCTAGTTTCGACGGGGATGGGGGAGGGACGGCAGCGAATGCGAGCGTACTCCTCCCATACACGCCATGGCCACCGTAATCGCGACTTATATTCTTGTCGTGCGACTGCTACGCAGCTAAAAGGGTACATGAGGTTTATTTTAGCGAAATTCAAGAGAGCATAGCTTTCTAAAGGCGTTCGGGCCCAATGACCAAAACTGTCCGGCTGAAGTAACGCATACAGTTCCGAAAAACACGGCAGAAACACTTTTTTTTTTATTTTTGTTTTTGTTTTTTTGCCTACCCGTCCATCTGGTAGGTTCGATTTCCACCGCTCTCTCGAGTCCGGCCTTCGTTCGAGCGCGGGCTCATTTAACTGCGGCTAGCAATCGAACCTATCCATTTGTCTGGTGAGTTGATGAATCGCTTGTGCATCGACGTTTCCTGCGTTCCTTTTCAGCAAACATTCCTTATCGTTCAGTGTGGCCTTGAAGTGAGCGCATTATGTATATTTGCGACCACTTAACCATTAAAGTACAAACACAGGACAACCAGGTTCTCGACACGGGGTTATCTGTGGCACAAGCAGCTCTCATTTAGGTACAATGGGCTTGCGGAGTTCGTTAGTCAGCCAGACACCAATTGTCAACAGCGACAGGGCTCCAGCTTGATGGCTGGCAGCTAGATGGGTTGGAACATAGTACAACAGTGTGGCAATACCAAGGCTGACCTGGAATTAAAACGTTTTAAAAATTAACCATCAGTTAAACTCTGCTCTGAGCTCTAACTGAGCTTGCAGTTTTCGACGTTTATATTGCTTAGCAACATGGCATAATTCGATGACGTCAACCTGATGTAACAACTCTTGAGAAGGTACCTCGCGACCTACCCCGGGCCAAACGAGGATGAGAGTTAATGTGAGCTCAAACTTTCACTCTCGTTTGGCAAGGAACTCTCATGCACTCTCATCGACTTTGAATGTGCTCAAATGTTCACGAGAGTCGATGAGAGTTTGACGGACTCTCGTTCTCGTTTGGCCCGAGTTGCTGATAGCTGATGAGAGTTGACGAAACGTCTTCAATTCGTATCCTCGTGAAGGGCATTAATCAATCGGCGAAAACGCTACTCGGAAAAAAATCCGAGTTCTTCCGACAGGAATGAAGCCCATGACTTTTAGGACATTGGTCGGACGATCTAAGATCATCTAACACTTGAGCTATAGTTACAGGAGACTCTTGGAAAACGATTGGAACCAATCGGAGCCAATCGTAAACAATCGGAAACTCTGCACTTTGGTAATGAAGAACAGTGCAACTCTCGTTAATACGGCCACCTCGTTATTACGGCAAGGGCCAAATTCTAAAATCCCAACATGTATAATGCTGTATAATTTTACCCCGGCCACTCGAACCAAATACCCATTTTTAATCCAGTTATGTTTAATTTTCCATCATGTTGTATACGTGCTAATTGAATCTTCATTAGTTTTTAATTACTGTATATCTGCAGTCGAGATGATTATTAAAGAACAGTTGTTTAGAGGGGCAATTGTTACGTCACTTGGAGTAGACCACGGGTGTAGACCAGTTATGAAATTTAACCCTACCCCGTTAATACGGCCAAATTTCCATGGCCCGTTGGTGGCCGTATTAACGGGGTTCCACTGTATTGTTCAACGGTTGAACTAAAGACACGCCAGTCTTTTTAACTTACAGAAAGAAGGCAACGAGGATGAAATTCTTCACAGTGTAAATAATAAAATGACGAGTTAATTTTAATTTACCGCACCTGTAAAGCAGACATTCCCAGCAAACAATTCAAGGCTATATGGGCTCTTCCCGGCAGTGTCAGCGGCCTCGCAAGTAGAAATAAGATCGCGATGGAAGATATTGTGGTTGATCCCTGCAACAACAACAATTCAGAAGTTGAGTGATCACAGTTTCCTTTAAAGCGCTCTTTCGCCGGTTGTCAAGCAATCTTGGAGGTAGGATTGTCAGGCAAAATACGAGGATAGCATTGTTGCATCATCCTCGAAGACTCAGGGACAGTTAGTCCGCGCGACACGAAGTAAACCGAGCAGAAAAAATATCAGAGCGGACGGAAGTTTAGAATGCAACGAGCGAGAGAGCTCCCTGGCAACACTGGTAGAATTGTTTTGGTTACAGAAACACTCAACAACCATTGAAAATAGTGAAAGGTATATTTTAACTGCCTTGGAATACTGCAAAAACAGTCAGACATTTCAGAGATAACCCCTTTCTCAGTGTTTGTTGATGTCTCAAAGACAAACACTTGAGTTTACGAACTCAAGCTTACTTTTGCACAGGCTTTTAGCCAGGATTTAAAAAGTGGGAGTCCAAAATTTTTAAAAGGCTTGACTTTGTCTCCATAGGAGGGACTGAGGATCATGCAAGGTTTTTTCTCCAGTTATGAATGCTAAGGTATCTAAAGATTTCCAAATTTGCTAAAAAAAAACCCTCCGTATACAGTTATTCATATTTTAATTTTCTATGAAAAGTGGCCGTCCGTAGGACTCCTGGACTCCCACCTGGCTAAAAGCCTGCTTTTGCCTAAGCACGAGCATCAGTGTTTGTGTTTCAGACAACCAAACACTCAGAGACGCTAGTGGAATATCAATTTCTCGCGAGGGGCGACTTGTCCAACTTGAAGGATTTTGAATCAAGTTACTCCCAAAAGAAAAAGGTATCAATTATTAAGGGGCGGTCCCTCTGCGAGCGCGTGACTTTGCTAGCGGGAGTCACATGCGGGAGTCACGCGAGTTTCGGTTTCTCCCGGCTCAAGACGTGACATACCTAAATTGCGCGTCGAAGGACTTTGCGAAAGTCTAGGTGAAATCGAGCAAGACAAGAACTGAGTGCGCAAGGCCAATGTTGATTATAGAGTTCTGCATAAAGTGTACGAGCTACATTGTAAACGATGATAACTCACCAGAATCCTGTGAACAAACTGGACTGTAGTTGGGTTTTCAAAGAAGTTTTTCCACTTTGGCTCAAGAGCGAACAAATCAGTTGGAATCCAGCGGTCAGCCATCTTGGGAAAAGAGTTGTAAAGAAGACCAGCGTCCAGGCCTGCAACAAACGCACCTGTGGGGAGAGGGGTGGAGTTAGCAAACAAAAAGACAGCATAACCACTTCTAAATCTTTAATACTTGGTCTTGTAAACTAATCTTTGACACATCACGATCTACCGGTATTTACAATGAAAGTCTTTTTTCTTTTCCTTTTTCTCAATTTTATTTGCAATTATCTTTAATCGTATAGTCTAATATGTTACGTGTTATGAGACAAATGATAAAACAGTAGAATCCCGATTTTTCGAACCCTCAGCTTTCGAACTTTCGATTTCTCGAACCAGTTTTCGTTTCCCTTGGTACTTCTTTAAATTACCCCCGAGGCCGCGCGGAAGGTACACGCGAAGAGGTATACATGTTGGGAGAAAGCAACTTGCGTTTTGCACGTGATAATAATAATAATAATAATAATAATAATAATAATAATAATAATAATAATAATAATAATAATAATAATAATAATAATAATTAATATTTTTTTTTAAAATAAACACTTTAACCATCAAAAGAAACAAGATGACTACGAAAAGAACTTATATAAAATTTTTACATAATAATAAAAACAGTGAAAAATGTAGAAAAATAATAATAATAATAATAATAATAATAATAATAATAATAATAAGAGAACAAGAACATCAAGAACTAAAAATTATGCTAAAAATCTAACAATCTAAAATTACAAAATTTAGTTAAAACTACGCTATAATATAAAAACTAGGTAAAAATTACTCTAATTTAATGACGAAATTGATATAAAAGAATTAACTAAAAGGTAAAATGATCTAAATGGAAACACGTGATCACGTTTACGTGCTCTGCTGGAATCCTTCGAAGCCTGTGCACAAATCAGTATCACACCTAAGGATAGTAGCGGGACTCTTATTCGATATATGCTTCCGTAGCCTCTAACGCAGACGTTCTTTTGGCTCGTCACGCAATCATTGGGGAGGAAAGATTGCCTGACGAGCCAAAAGAATGTCTGCGTAGGAGGCTATGCTTCCGAGACCGGAGTAAAGAAAATGCAATTTTGCAGGCCACAACTGAAAATGTCAAGCACATTCACCCAGCTGCTGTGTCACTTACCTGACACGGCAGTGAATCCTATAAATCCCTTGCAAGTATGAGCAAACATTCTAAACCGTCTTAATTGTGGTGTCATGACATACTACAATGAAACAAAGTGAAAATTTCGTAGGTTAAGATCAAATACTGAGAACAACTTTGTAGTGATGAAAAATCCCTGCATCTCTTTGGTCACTGTAAGTCGAGAAAGGCAGTTTATTATGTTCAGAGAACTTTCAGCCTGGTTTTCACAAGCAACGCAGGCACAAGCACAGACGCAAGCACAACAGCACTTATTTCACTGTGAAAACGGCCTCGACATAATCACTAGGATCAATGTTTTTTCCTTTTCTTGTGTTTGCGTTTGCGTTATGCCGTATGAACAAAATATAACGAAGCACAAGGAAATTAACGACGTTTGGCCGTGTCTGCCCAATAAAGCACTCGTTCAAGATTCCCCCTGTCTGAGCATTTGAGCCTTGTTTCTAGTAAACATCGTGTTCTTACGCTTATACTTATGCTTATGTCGACTTTCCTTTTCACTTGGCATTAACTACTTAACTGGCACTTGTGCTTGCGTCGCAAGTGAAAACCAGGCTTTACCATGCGGTTTTCTTGAACACATCTTTCTATATATTTTCAGACACACAAAATTCCTTTCGATTACAAGCTTTTGATAATTTAAGCTTCCCCTCTCTGAAAATACACCCACCCAAATCAGAACAAAATATATTGCATAGCAAAATCAGTTGCATCACTTACTCTTGGTCGAGGAATGAACTGACTCAGTCCACACCATATCAGACCTGCATACAAAGCAAAGGCCAATGAAAGATGAGCTGCAAGTCGATACTGACTGACTCGGGGAATCTCTGTCTTGCTGATTAGCTTCTCATCAAGCCCACTCTTCACCATGTACCAACCTAACAAACCCTATAATCAGGGCAATGCATGGTTAGAAATGACACCATATTTTTTTGATACTTTGATAATATATTAAACTTCTATTTCTGTATTTTTTTGGATATAAACATCAATGAAATACTAGGAAATCTTTTGCATGCCCAAAAAATCACATCTTCACACGTGAGAATAACATGTTATCATCACATGTGAATATATCAATTCCAAACCGTTTTTGAGGAGTTTACCAAGTTTCTTTTTTTGCTAAATGAACCAAGTTTTACTTGATATTAAGTCGAAACATCTTTGGCTCTTCCTCGGCAATCTTTGGTAATCTTTGGAAGTTTTCAGAAAACTTCATGAAATGTTCGGAAAGGCATTGTACGACCTTCAGACAACATGTATTTGAAAATCTTCGGAAATCTTGAGAATATCCTCAATTAACAGAATAATACATGGTTGCTTGGTGCGCTCACTCGTAAGATATCGATTTGAACACAAGAAGATAAATTTCATATCTCCAAGCAACCATGGTATACTATATCCTCTAATCTTAAACCTTATTCAGTGTTTACCTGGCACATTATCAGCGCTCCAAACACTCCCACCCTGATCTTCAGTCCTTTATTAAACCATCCCTTGTACCAGAAGTACGCAGCAGGAAGGTAGAACAGTGCCCCAACCATACGACCCCACATCCTGTGAGTATACTCCATGTACCAGATCCACTTGAATTGTGTGAGAGTGATTCCTTGGTTTGCACTATGAGAAAAATATATTTGATTTAAGTTCATGTGTACAGAGTTGTGGAAAGTGCAGTGGCTTTTTGATTAGCACAGTGTGTGTGTGGTGAGGGGGGCCGGGGGGAGGGGGGGGAGGACAGGGAGTTCTAAAACTCTTGCCCCCCACACCTTTTACTCCCGCTTCCCCTACCGTTCTGTATGTTCCCTCCTCTTTGTCTTATATCTTTTGCGAAATTTAACGACCTGTTGAAACATTTTGCTTGTTTTCTCCTGGTTCCTGCCAACTTGTAATCCTCCTTCCCACCCTCTCTTCTCCCACCTCCTGCCTCCTTTTTCCCCAGGCTCCTGCCCGCCTGTCCCCCACCCCCACTGGCTACCAGCCATTGTCTATGCCAAGACACTTTGCCTCACTTAGCCTTTGTGCACAGACTGTTTTGCGTTACTTTTCCAATGCAGAAAGGAATAGGAAACACCTGCACTCTAACTGTCACAGTGCCCTCTGGGCCTGTCTACTTGGAACTCACAACAAATTATTTCTTGCAAAAGGTAGACATACGCTGGGCTAAAGGTGTATAAGAAAACAATGCCATAAGAATTATTTCTACTTACAGTTGAATCCGGATAACTCGAACCTTCAAGGGAAATTGAAAAAGGTTTGGGATATTGGCAGTTTGAGTTATCAAGGGTAGAATTAGTAAGAAAATGACCTGGAGGGGAATCGTAAAAAGTTTGAGTTAGCGGGAGGTTTGAGGTACTGAGGAATCGAGTTATCGGGATCAACTGTAAAATCTTTATCTGAAGTTATAAAAACAGACTTTCCTCCCTCTGTAAAAAATGTTGTGTATAACTAAGTATTATAATGCCACATCAAAGGCATGCAAAGGCTAACATCTACATCACAGCATTCTTAATTACAAAAACGCTACGCTAACGCAGCCCTTTGCGCGCATTTTATGTCTAAAATGTTAACATTTAATAATATTCCTCTGTCTAACTTACTATTTATATTCAGGATATTTCTGATATTTCTCAAATTCCTTCTCCCACTCTTCTTGTGTCCTGGGTGGCTTCATTCCTTTGATAAGATGCCAGTCCACCATCGACAGACCAGATTCTGTAAGTCTTGTGATTCCTCCCAGTACTACAGAGCCAATCACCATTCCAGCACAGCCAAAGAACCAGTAACCTAAGAAATAAATTTAGAGGATGAAAATATGATTTTAAACTTAAGACGAGTTCTGTATTACAGCTAACCTGTGATCAGGCCTTCTTTTTTTATCATGGTGGGAGGAAACTAAGATAAAAAAGGAACGCCTGATACATCTATTTGCCGAGTCGTCTGCCGCCCCCTAATTAAAGTATCTGTCAAATGAATAGGAATGTTGGCGATGTTATCAGATATTACGCAATGTTCTTTGCCAGAGGAAATTCCATTGTCTAGAGTTTCATTTACGTGTGATTAGCATAATTCCAATAAAATACTAAATTGGCTTTTATTCAGGTAACAGTGTCATTCAATCATAAGATTAAATTAAAAAAAA
Source organism: Oculina patagonica (assembly GCF_052425735.1). Taxonomy (NCBI): domain Eukaryota; kingdom Metazoa; phylum Cnidaria; class Anthozoa; order Scleractinia; family Oculinidae; genus Oculina; species Oculina patagonica. The sequence goes on from NC_135759.1 coordinate 4,144,054, forward strand.
AAACCACCAGCTTGTTAAGAGGGTGATAAATGGGGTCTAGATCACTTATCATTAAAAATGTAATTTAATAGCCATTTATGATTGATGAAGGAAAAAAAGGCCTTTCATGGATCACAAAAAGCCAATTACCCTCAGTGACATTTCACAGGAAATTTAAACATATCCGGTACAAGGAATTTCACAAATCATGTGGCATATAAAGGCTTTTCACAGATCACAAGAAAACCCTTCACCACCCTCTGTTGAGTACTTCAGGTGTATTTCAGACCTATTCTTCACACAGGGAGAAACACACATGATGTCACAAATATTGAAACACCTACCTGTAATTTTGGTTGCTCTAGGTGAGATTTCAGCTGTTGCAGGTGCCGCTGAGGCCTCAGTGGTAAGGAACTTTCTACATCCCTTTGATAAACTTGAGACCTTTGTATAATGCTAGAAAAGGATGTTTAAAATGTTAGAAATTGATGCTCGAGTTTTGATATTAATTTCAATAGCGGTTTTGGTTAAATCCGCCTCAGTTAAGGCCCAGTAGCTCATCTGCAGGCCAATGCTTATCCCAGTTTCTATAGCATTAAGCAACTCAGAGTATGTTTACTCTCCGTGGATGGGATGATAGCCTGTCATAGATTTACCCCTAGCATTAAATTCAATCATCATGACCCCAGCTGCAGGGGTGAACCCTCCTCCAGGGGGTGGGAATGCTCTTCATCTCCCTTAGGGGTGCAAATTTCGGATTTTTCCCTTAGGGTGTCCTGGGTAAAAAACCAATATTTTGAGCCATAATGGTCTTGTTTAGGGTTGCACACAAAGAAATATCCAAATTTGTTTGTTTTTTTTATAAATTCTATACTTAGTTTTTTGGTATCTTTTAGGGGTCAAGAAAAGCTTGAGCCACACCCAGATTGATCTCTTTTAGGGGTTGTTTTCAAAATTTCTGATGAGCATCCCCACCCCTTTCATATACATTAGGAGTCCCCCCCCCCCCCCCCGGACTGAAACCCAGACTGCTCTATTTGGAGTCCAGAGAACTAGCCATTATACCAACATACAGTACCTCACATTTATAAATATTGTTTACAAGAAGAAAATTATTCAGCTTACAGATATGTTACTTCTTATCCAGGCAAACAGTTTTTGTGACTTGTCTTTGCTGTGACGGCTCCACACGGCTGCACTCTTTAGTGAGAAAGACCTTTGACATGTCTTGAAAAGAGCAATGAATGGAAAATTAACCATATAATTATTCTAGGCTATTAAAGTTAAATATTCAAACACCAGTTATTTTAATTTTGGCATCCTTTAGCAGGGAACCCTTATGAAGGGAGTGAGCTAAAACATGCAGAAATAGAGGAAGTCATTCCCCTTTCTGGGGACCTCCCTCCCAGGGAATTTGACTGCAAATAGATGCAAAGATATCAATGAGTATATATGATTCGAAGTGAAAGTAATGTATCAGTCAATTCCAAGCGAGATCTCCCCCCCCCCCCTCCCGGGCAACCCCCAGGCATTTGACAGCTACTGAGACCCAGATAGTGGGGAATTTGATCCAACAGAAGCCCGGATGGTCAGGCATTTGACCGTCTACAAAATGTGTCATAAACTATAAAACGCTAGCGAGCTCAAGCGTGTGAAGTTAGTATTTGGTTACGTTAATGTAAAGTAGTTTCAACGTATCTTTTCTTGTTAAGATTGGCTGATTAATAGGGAATGAGTGTCCGTTTAGACCAAGGTTTAACAAGAACACCCAACTCACAATGACATTTCAGCCCCGACCGGTGGGGCATTTAACCATGCAACTGGGCCACATAGTGGGGAATTTTATTGCCTGGGGGGGGGGGGGGCATGATCTCGCTTGGAATTGACTGATGAATAATCACACACGGGAAAGAAATATTAGTAAAAAAAAACGGCGTACTGGTATTGTCCTTGCATTCCAGGACCCGAGGTCTTTCTATTTACAGCCCTTGGCTTGCTTCCACTTAGTCATAACAATTTGATGTTATGTAATATCAGAAATCAATAGCTGTTTCAATTTACTAAGAACTCATGAAAATGATAGCCAGAAAGAAATAAAATAGTTAATACTGTACTAGTTTCAAGGTTTGAGAAGATTTGCTTTAAATTCGATGTCAAAGCTTACTTCCCTTCTAGCTGAAGCATCGTTTTGATTGATGTTGGATCTTGGATAAGTTGGGTCTAAGCAAAATTTCACTGCGCTACTAAAATACAATGAAATTAATTACTTACCGTTTGTCTTGTGAGAACATTTAAAGTACTCAGGCTTCTGAAAGGGCAGCCCACAGTTCGGATCATTGTAGTCTCCTTGTAAAAATTTATACGTGACAAGGAAAAACCAAAACGTGCAGTGTTTTTTCTGAGAAATCATCAAAGTCGGGAACTGGGTCGAACTTAAATCTTACATGAAGTAGCTTCCTTCAACAGGTAAACCTGCTGGATAAACTGAACTGTGGGCTCATCATTCACTCGATGGTTGATTTCCAAGATCTGATATTTCCAATAGAAATTTAATATTCAACGTCATTTTTCTCTAGTTTTAGAGAAAGTTTGTCCGTCTCATTGTATGACAAGTTTTCTTTCCTTGTTTTTACGTAAAATATTCAAGCCACATGTTACAAAATTAAGATATTTAGCTGCGCTTCTAGACAAGATGGCGGACAACAGCACGTGCAAGGTTGAGGAGATTTCTTCAATGAATTGTCCCAAGACTTCTGAGGACAGTGGCAGTCTGAAAAGATCCCTGCATGATGACATCAAGGTGGAAGACGATACCCCAAACAAGAAACTGAAAATAGAACTTGGCGATAAGGTATGTTCAATCTTCCATTTTGCCCTGACTTTTAATAAGCTTACATGTAGCTGAGCTCCAACATGGTGTGCGACAAATGCAGACTGCAGACTGGCCCTCAGACTTGCGCCCTGGTTAGCCTGAGTAAAGCTCCGTTTAAACTGTTTACAGTTATGGTATCACAACATTTACTGGAAACAATTTTGCAAGTCTACAGGTCAGCAGTCTGCATTAATTTGTTGGGCAGGTAGGGTACTGCCTGAAATCATATGCACATCGGTTGTGGGTTTGACAAGGCAGACATACGGGTAGTGCATGTGGCTTGCCTGTGTGTTGACCTTGGGAGGAATGAGTGAAGCACAAGACGAAACCGAGACAAAACCGAGGGAATCACACATACCTTCATAATTGCTCTGCATTGTTAGGTATTAGACAACGACACTCAAGAGATTTGATTGGAAACCTTAATGAAAAAAAGAAAACGAAATATTGGGAAAAAACATCTTGATCCTGCCACCTGTGGGGCAGGCACAAGAGCGACACGGGAGCGACATAACCCCAACACGTAAGCAGTGTACATGTAGCCGCAGGGTAGCGGCAAAGCCGCGACAGCGAGCGGAAGCATGCTAAACTTTAATAATGATCTTAATTTTATTCACAGGCAGCTGAGGATAGCAAACAAGAGAATGCAATTTCTCCTCCTAAAATTAGAAAGAAGAAGTGCGCCTTGCTGTTGTGTTACTGTGGGGCAGGCTACAATGGAATGCAAATGTAAGTACATCATATAACACACAGATTTTCCTGAGTATTTTATCGTTATCCAACTCTGTTTAGTGCAGTACAAATAACGTAAAAACTGTGACCATGCCATGATCCTCTTTAGGTAACTGTATTTTTGCCTTTATTGCTTGATTGTTCAGCAGAAACAGTCTTAATTGTCAAGGCATGTCAGTTTAGTCTAGCATATAAAGCTGTGATCTTCCTCACACAGTGTATCTGTGACAATGTCCACTTCCATAGTTGTGACACAACTTTGTATGAACTGGAGTTTGTGTTTTGTTGTTGTGGACAAGAGAAATCAGCAGCCCTAATCTTTGCCAGGCAGTGTTTTATTCAGTAACTGTCTGGTGACAAGACGGGCGACATATTTCTTATTTTTTTCAAGTGAGATAACTTTCTGGGGATAAATTAAAGGAGGCTACAGTATGCTTAGTGCTTTAAGCTAAATGTTTTCAAGATTAACCAATTTGCAATGTTCTTTTAAATAGACCCCAAAATGACAATTTTGGTTTATAATTAATAAACTTATAATAATAATTAATAAACTTATATTGTGCAGGTATTAACTACTGATTTTCACCTGTGCATTACAATATTTGTAAAAATTGAAACTTCTAAAAATAAGCCCTTAAAATATTAAAATATTGAAATACATCTTTTTTGAAAATTCTGGTTGCCTGAATGGTAGTGATTTTTTAAGGCAGGACACCTCACATGCAGGTCACTTAAAAATGAAAGGGATATTACAGCTGGACACCATAAGCCTTATTCAAGTTCACTGTTTGATGAACATTCCAACTTTTTACTTGCTATGGTGACCAAAACACTTATAGCTTGAAGTGCTGATGATGTACTTAAAAATCTATATATTATTTATTTATATTTTGTTAATTTATTTGTTGTTATTATTATTACCGTATTTTCTCGATGAAACGCCGGACCCCGATTAAACGCCGAGTCAAAATTGCTAGTTTTAAAATAAACGCCGGGGGCGTTTGTTCGAGGTCCCGGCGTTATTTGAGGAAGCTAACAAGTAAATATATTCTGTTTGTCACAAATCTCGATTGCAACATAAACTATCCAATCTGTAATAGTGCACCTTTGGGAAATAATCACCTTTTGATACCCAGGGACACTTTTCGGGGTAGAACGAAGAGAAAAATGTCCCGCCTTGACAAAATGCCTCTTGGTCTCGAAGATCGGTAACAATAAATCAATCTGAAAAATTGGCAGAAATTCCTGTCCGTTAATAAACGCCGGGCCCCGATAAACGCCGGCTTCAAATAAACGCCGGGTTCACGAAGTCAAGTTTGAAATAAACGCCGGGGGCGTTTATTTGAGAAAATACGGTATTTTTTATCTTAAGTAATCCAGGAGTAAAAACTATTGAAGACGAACTGATTAATGCATTGTACAAGGCTGAGGCGATAACTGAAGATGGAAAAGACTGCTTAGGAAAGGTTTGTGTTGGTACACCCTCGTACTGATAACTTCTTGCTCACTGGAGCAAGCTCATAACAAAAAAACCCAGTGCATCTCAAAATACACCAATCACAGCTATTGAAAACCAACCATTCACAGCCGAGCGTCATGCTTTATCACATGTAAACACTCCAGTGGCTTACAGTGCGGCTACTATACCGGGGTCACCCAGACAAAGTTAGCTTCAGCCAATAAAAAATGTCGAGTACAGAACAAAGAAATTTCAACTTCTTTGTTCGCCACGAACAATCGATACAAACTTTGGCTGTATGGCGGCGCTGAATTTTCAATTAATTTCAATTTCATCCATTTTGAACTTGAGTGGTTGTGACAGCAACATTTGGAAGGTAAATATTAGCGATGTTTATTTAAGAGAAGTTCGAAACTGTGTAAAAACGGGGAAAGAAACGACCGTATCGTCTGTGTCAATGGTGCGTGGCGGAGTTCGCTCGTGACAATTTCAAGTTTTATCTACGGCATCAACTGGAGTTTTGGTAGCTGTACCATTTGGAAAATAAATACATGTGATGCTAGCGAAGGAAGACATTCTGCGCTGTATAACGTACCAGTGAAAGTGGCGATGCCAACATTTTTTTGTCGTTTGAGTAAATAAAAATAGAATTTCAATTTGTTCACTCGTGAAGCTTATGTTTTTGGGTGTTTATTCAAGCTAGCTGAATTGCCGAAACTTTCGGATGTATAAGGCCGATACGCTTTCGGTGGAACTCAACGATCGGACATCGCAGAAAACTAAATTTATCACGCTGGTAATATTAATGTGCTTCGTTGTTTGCAAATACGCCACGCACTTTGCCTAACCTATGACCGTCGCGTTATGATGCCGTAGAGAAAACTTGAAATTGTCACGAGCGAACTCCGCCACGCACCATTGACACAGACGATACGGTCATTTCTTTCCCCGTTTTTACACAGTTTCAAACTTCTCTTACATAAACATCGCTAATATTTACCTTCCAAATGTTGCTGTCACAACCACTCAAGTTCAAAACGGATGAAATTGAAATTAATTAAAAATTCAGTGCCGCCATACGGCCAAAGTTTGTATCGATCTGTTTTCGTGGCGAACGAAGAAGTTGAAATTTCTTTGTTCTGTACTCGACATTTCATTGGCTGAAGCTAAAAATGTAGAAATCTTTTGTTTCAGTTCTGCTTTGTGATTGGTTAACTTTGTCTGGGTGACCCCGGTTACAGTAGCCACACTGTAATGAAGACGAGTCATATGCAGTTAAAATATTATGGTTCTCACCACAAGTGACTACATATAATAGTTCTTGATTTCACTTTACAAAAAAACAAAAGCCCCATTTATGACAGGATAAAGGACAAAATTTTAAGTGCTGAACATAGCAGCCATTTAATTCCAAGCAGGCAAGATTATTAATAGTATATCGTGTCCACCAAGTTAGCTAACCACAGTGCACCATGCACTAGCCATATGATAAATAACGATTGCTGACATAACTCTTTATAATAGTAAGAGTACATTATACATGGCATTCTTGTTTTATAACATGCAAGTACTAACCTATTTACAGAGTTAAGACACTTACTGGTCAGGAATGCTTTTTATTTTTATCTTAGATGGCCTTTCAGCGATGTGCCAGAACTGACAAAGGTGTTTCAGCAGCAAGACAAGTTGTGTCTTTAAAGATAAGCATCACTATTATAATAATTGTTTTTAATATACTGACTGGGTAATTTTAATAATTATTTTGTTTTAATTATTAAAAGTTAAACCATGTAACACTAATTAGAAAATAAACTACGGAATGTACAATTTTCATTCAAAGGTAAAATTGGTAAGTCTCAGTTCTTGGAATCCAAAATTCATAGCATCAACTAAAAAATAAATTTCTTCATCTTAGAGCATAGCTTCTCTTCTTAGATTGAAGGCTTGTTCATAACAGATCATCTCCCAATTTTTTTGTCAACTTACTTCAAAATAATTCCACTCAACAGCACCAGTGTCAATGAAGCTCTAAGGTCACCCAACCTCAGTCCTGTTCTTTTGTTTGGGATTAGTCTAGCCTCAGTAGGTGTCTATTGCTCTTTCACAATATGTATTTCTTACCCGGCTCATTCACTGTACTAACATCATTTTTTCCCTTCTTTGTGCAAATGGTACCAAATCAAAGTCTTTTACCAAAGATCAACGAACATCTTCCTCCTGACATCAGAGTTATTGGTGAGTCATTTTACACAAAACAGTGTTTGAACTTTTTGGGGTGTAGCCTAGTAAGAAAACCAGTTTCTCGTTGCCTGCTTGATCTGATTCTTCCCTGTGGAAGAGATGTTGCTGTCCGCTCCCCTCCCCACTGGCCACCCACTTTTTGAAAAGGAAATGGCTGACAAAAACATTCCCATTGAAGTGACATGAAAAAACACTGGAATGTGATTGGGTTATTTCAAACAGCATGTCAAAAGACGACGTCAAAAGATGGATGTTGAACGATCGCCACTATGCACACACCACTGAAAGCGGGTATACAAGCCTAATTTGACCATCTTCTTAGCTACAAAACAGCACCCCATTAAAAGTTATGTACCACCACCAGTGACCAAATTAAGACTATTCAACTCAAATGTAAAGACAATGCTTCTCTATGGCTCCGAAAGCTGGAAAACAACACAGGACGTAGTTAAAAAGTTGAGGGTTTTTATCCACAAGTGCCTCCGTATATATTGGGAATAAGATGGCCACAAAAAATATCCAACCTGGAAGTACGAAACATCTGTAAACAAGAGGACATCATGGTGAGCTTAACCCGCAGGAAATGGAGTTGGATTGGGCATGTATTGAGGAAGGACTCCGGCGATGTGGCTAAAGAAGGTTTATTCTGGACACCAGAGGGAAAGCGAGCACGGGGAAGGCCTAGAACAACCTGGCGAAGGTCGGCCGAGAAAGAACTTAAGTCCCTGCACCTGACCTGGAATGGGATCCGGAAGGCGGCACAAGACCGCTCCCGCTGGAGAGAGACTGTAGAGGCCTTATGCGTCCAATGGCGCGATAAGGATGATGATGATGATGATGACCACCACCAGTGTGTGACATGTCTGAGGTTCAACTCAAAAAATTTCACAATGAGTGACATTGCTCCACTGAGAATTTTCGTAGTGTTTCTAACTGGCTGTTGTTTGGTTTGTAACTTTTATGCAAGTAGCAACCAACCAGAAACACAGCATGGTTCTCGTTAGATATAGAGCTACATCATCAGCTAAACCTCAGATGTCTCCATCCGGCATGGAAGATGAGCTGATCTGTGTTTCTGATGGTTGCAGTGCAGTGTAGAAGTGTATTCATCAAGTAATGATTCTTACTAAGCTTTATACCATTTCTTCTTTTTGTAGCAATGAAAAGGACAACTAGAGGCTTTGATGCTAAATCTAATTGCTCAGGAAGGACTTATGAGTATCTTACTCCCACATTTGCTTTTGCAAAAGATTATGTAAGTCGTAGTCTGTACATCCAGAAATTTTCTGATATACCGGTGGATTGAAAATAGACTTATAGTTAACATGAAGTTGACTGTTTCATGTATAATTTATTCAGACTCTGGAAAAGAAGGAAATAATTAAAGCTACGACCAACTAACCTTTTACAATTCTGACACATGCATTGGTTTTGTCTGATTATGAAAATTTTTCAAACAAATTATGAATTTTCACCAGTGCAATCTGTCTCATCCAACCACAAGCTTAATCATTATTAGTAAATTAAATGAATAAATGCCCAATAGTGAATAAATAAATATTACATAAATTAATACAGTGAATGATGTCATACAACAGGTGAAATCCCATGCTTGTAGCATCTTTTATTCTTTAGGCGCATAAATAAAAAAGTATAATCACACAACAGAAAGTGCTTTCAATTGGGATCATCTGGCACAGGATCAAATTAAAGAAACAAGATCAGTTGGATCATGGTGGCTGCATCAAAGGAACCGACGAGTCGTTGCCCATAGTAAATTCATAGTTTCCTCTGATGAACCATGATCTGACTGATCTTGGATCCGTTCAATTCCTGATCAGGATTATCTTAAAGAAATGCACACTATGATTTTATTCAAATATCATTGTGATGAAGAAGTTATAATTACTCACTAAATTATTTGTAAGTTTAATCGTACATTCGTGTAATATGGCATAGGAGGCGTGGTGGCCTTATGGTTAGTGTGCTGGATCCAGATTGAGTGGTCCGGGTTCAAGTCCTGGCCTGGGTCATGGTGTTGTGTTCTTGGCAAGGCGCTTTACTCTCATTGTACCTCTCTCCACCCAGGTGTATATGGGTACCGGCAAAGTAATGCTGGGGGATAACCATATGATGGACTTGCATCCCATCTAGGGGGGAGTAGCAATACTCCTAGTCACTTCATGCTACAGAAACCTGGATAAGCTCTGGCAGTATGGGCCACTAGGCTGGGATGCAGACCTTACCTCTGTAATAATGTATGGCCAATGAAAAAAGATCACATGCATTCACTTTCCATGTAGTAATTTCTCAGTTTATTTGTCTTTACAGCAAACGACTTCAAACTACAGAGTTACTGGTAAGGAAATAATTGCTTTTAAGCAGCATGTTAGGTTTCAGCTTTTCTCCTTTGGTCTACTTCACAAGAAACTCCTTGAATTGTTTTAAGTCATGTGAAGTTTCCTTCTTCATGTCCGGATTTTGCTGCCCCTTAGTCAACAATTTTAAGTCAGCTTCAAGGCATTAAATTTTTCTCACCATCTTTCAACCGACAATTGGCAAAGTTTGACAGCCATTCAGCCGTACAATAGCGGGAAATGATGTCATTAATATCCTCACTAGTGAGGATATGGAAAATACATTTGTATTTCACTGTGGTCCCAGATGTAATTTCGTATGAATTTTATCAGTGGAATATTTTCCAGTAAAACACTCATTAGACTTTGAGCCCAAGTAGATTGAGCAATATTCAACTAGGCACAGCTGAGTTGATTATGACTCATAGAAAACAAGGGCACTTTCTCGTCCAAAACTAATCTCAAAATTTTGATTTGTGCGCATGCCTGAGGTCAACTAAAATGCTGTCAAATGCGATGCTTGTGGAAATAAATACATACTGTCATGCTGCCAAGGCGGTTTCCTGTAGTTTGGAGCAGATTTACACAAAACTGTCAATGTCAAAACTGTCCAAAAAATTATGCTTTTTTCATAAATCTCCAGGTGCCAGTGGGTCAATATGTAATTTATTTTTTTTAACAGAAGAGAAACTTGAAGAAGTCAATACCGTTCTTTCAAAATTCATTGGCACACACAATTATCATAATTTTACTTCAGGCAAGTGAGTGAATAAATATTACTGTTACTGAGTTCTAAAAGTGAAATTCAGTATCTGCATGTTCCTTGTCAAGCTTAATTTGTCTTTCTGATGTTATAAGTGTCCATGTTTTGGTTTAATTTTACTCTTGGTACAATCTGGTATTTTCTTTTGTTTTATATTCATAATCATAATTATGTTGTACACCAGAACAAAGAAAAATACCCAATTGTACCAAGGGTAAAATTGAACCACAACATATGCTATCCCTCTTCCTCTCAACCACTGTTTTCAAGAGTAACACTGGGTATACACATCTACCCCCGTAATAGATTTGTATAGGAGGGGGGTGAATAGGGGTATGCAAATCCGCCGATCCGTCATAATTTAATGACCGAATCCGTCGATCCGTTGTAATTTAATGACCAAATCCGTCGATCCGTTAAAAAAGGTCTAACTTTCGAATCCAAATTTTATTTGTTGCCAGGATTTGAAAAAAAAGCATCTGGAGTTGTTTTGTGTTGGCTAAGAAGCAATCAGTATTTTACCATATTAACGATAAACTTAAAACTACTACCTCTACATTAGAAATCTGTTGTTGATCCTACAATCCTACAATTTCCATACTGCGTGACATTTAGTAAGTCTTGCGCTTGACCAAAAAACAAAAAGTAAAACAAAGCAAAGCATTTCTGTGGATCGTTGAGATCCGCGATCCGAACTTTCTTGCAAGCAAAATCCAAAATCCGGGCCCAAAAATTGGATGGAACCGCGATCCGCTTCAATTGCAGGATCCGCAAATCCGTTAAAAATTTTGCTCTGAATCCGAAATCCGGGGGAAAATATTCTCAAAATCCGTCGATCCGTTTTCCTATTCACCCCCCCCCCCCCGTATAGCAATACAGTAGAACTCCACCATCTCATATTCACTTACAGCAGATTCAGGTTGAGCGTTTATCGGTCTGAGTTGTTTTATTGGTTGTCATGGTTGATTGATAGCATTGTGAGGCAAAATGCCAGACATTGATAGAGGGAAATGACAATGTTCTTTCTGGGAAAAGTACATTGTAACTCGTCCAGCAACTATTACTAGAAGAGGTATTCGTGTTTTGGATCTTATTGCTGGTTTTCACTGTCACGCAATCAAAAAATAAATTCGAAACCATTCAACTAAAGAAGCTATGAATTTCAAGTATTATAGACGATAAATAGATAAACAATTTCTCCAAGTTTGAGGTCTGTGCGGTGTACCGTTCGTGAGTTATTTGCCGAACCTTTCCACGCAAATTTATAAAGCTTAGTATGGAGATGCCATAACTGTGTCCTTCCGAGGGACACAAATATGGCCGCCGTGATGTCAGAGAAACCATCTGGAACTCAATTCTGTTTACAACAGCGGCAATCTTGGGCTCATGAGCTAGTACAGTTTCACATAAACACCACTTATTATATCTGAAATGTTCAATCTGCTGAAAATGGAAAGGAAAGGCCTTTTTTCAAACAAAACAGCTTTGTCACGGCACTCAGCTTGATGTCACATACGACCGAGAACTCAAATATTCAAAATGCTCTGTTTAAAAAACGAAAGACACTATCGATCTGGAAATTTGCAAAAAGATATATTTTTAGTTTATCTTTCGCCTAATGACAACGAAAATTCAGTAGGCCTAGTGAATTTTGATTTCAGAATTTTATGACGTAACATGAAAACCAAGAATTAATCTTCAATCACCATAATAAGATCCAAGACACAAATACCTATTCTAGTAATAGTCGTTGGACGAGTGACGGCATACTTTTTTTACAGAAAGAACCTGGTCATTTCCACCTAGCAACGTCTGTCATTTTGCCTAGCAATGCAATCAATCAACCGTGACAACAAACTCGACAACTAAAACCGATAAACGCTGAACCTGATTATGAATCCGCTGTATCTTGAACTTCCAGCTGTCTCAAAAAAAAAGTAATTTCCCTTGGAAATTTTTTTCAATAATTTGCTGCAAAAATAACCCTGCTATATTTTTTAACTTAGTTAACTCGTACTCCGACCATCTTAAACAGTTTTCAGTTGCCTGTAACCTATGTTGAACCTTGACTAACCTGCAGTATCTCAAACTGTGATGACTAATTAAAAGTTATTACTATTTAATAGATAGATAGAGATAGATAGACAACTTTATTTTACTTTATTGTACATGGATAGAACACACAACATTACATGTAATGTTAACAAAAGTAAGAGAAGAGAAGAACATTTATGCACAGCAAGCTAAAGGTTAAAAAAAAACCTGCACAAACACAAGACAAAAAAAATTGAGCTCAGAAAACACCATGTACCAACCACATTTCCAACCTCACTATTCCTGGTCAAAAATTTTCATTTCCCTTTGGCCTTTGCTTATTTTTGACTGTGTGTTCCTTGCAGGAGATTTAACGATGCCAGTGCTATGAGATATATAATGAAGTTTAAGGTAACACTGTTATTAACAATTTATGTCACACATTTATCAGCACTTGGCTACATACTTTCTGCAGTAGCCTTTTTCCAATAATGGTGGGTTGCAAGCTGCAGCTGTAATTTGTTCTTCTGTTTTCCAGTGTGGAAAGCCATTTGAAGAAGACGGTAAAGAATTTATCACAATTGCAGTCAAAGGGCAGAGTTTTATGTTGCATCAGATCAGAAAAATGATAGGTAAGCAGTTAAAAGGGCAGTATCATGAGAATTCTTTTAAGATTTTGTGTAAACTCATTTAACTGTTATAGAATTGTGAGGGTGCACTCTGTGATCAACAAAATCAACTTTGAACAATAAAGAGCGGCATAAATTCATTTTACAAGGTGTGAATAAAATTAATGTAATCAATGGTTTTAAGTGATTTTTTCCAAGTAACACTGTCAAGGGCGCTACTGTCCTATCCCTCCGTAACCAAACCACCTTTTGACAATTTTCATGACGTGGTTTAGGCCCTGGCCGGCTTTTTTTCGCGTTAGTACATTTCGTTTTAGCAATGCCAGGCTACTATTAGTGGATTTCTTATTAATATCAACAGCTTCATTGCATTTTCAAGTAGCACTTATTCATGGTGACACTGTCCCTTTAAATGCTACGTGACACCTGGCACATCTTGTGGAAATTTACATGTAGCCTAATTTTCTGAGTCCTTCACTTGTAACTGTTTCAATATTCCACCGTCTTTTTCTTTAAAAATGGACGAGTAATCAGGATAGACATAATAACAAATAAAAAAAGAGCATTCTCTGGTTAAAAACTTGGAAATTATGAGCTTTCAGATGGGTCTATCATGGGGCGAAGCGCAAGCCAAAGCTCAGTAAATGCTGGAATCACCTCCCCCTTAAGTTACGCACCTCTTCATCTTAAATATCCTTAGGAATGCTGTATAAATATTTTAAATTAAGTCAGCTCAAGAATATTTTTTACTCCTTTTAGATATATTTTAATTTTTTTATATTTACCTTTGATCAATACTGTAATATTTTATTACTTACTTTCGATATTAGTTTACTATTTATAGATTATTGTTTATAGTAGATCTTATTTTTTGCAGAGAGGGCCACAAATTATTATTGTAAAACTATTACGTGTAACCCTCTATAAATAAAGTTTTGATTGATTGATTGATTGATTGATTGGGTGGTGAAGTATTATTGCAGCCTTATGTCCCTGACGGGACGAAGAGGTTGAGTGAGTGAGTGAGTGAGTTGCCAGTCTGCATTCTTTGACAAATAATTAATTAAAATTGCGAACATTCACGTTTTTTATTTATGTTTTTGTCAAAGATGGCAGACTGGCAATTGAAAGCTCGTAAGTAAGTAAGTTTTTTAACCAGAGAACGTTATGTTATGAAGTCTGTATATCCCTAATGCTTAGTTTGTGTAACTTTTTTGTGTTTTTCTACCCTAGTAAAAATTTGAATTTCCTTTTTTGAGTAGCCAAATTTCAAAATGCTTTATCTCCAAAACAAAGCACTTTGCAAAGACAAAAAATCACAATTAATTTGTGACACTGATGTCCAAAATGTGCTGAAAGAACAGCCTTGCAAACTATGTGAAAACTATCAACATGTAAAAAGGTTCTTTTTATTCAAGACTACTTTCCTTTGTACTGTTTTTAAGGTCTTGCACTGGCAATTGTCCGTGGAGTCGCACCTTTGAGTACAATAGAACTGTGCAGGAAGGAGAAGAAGGTATGGCTCACATTTTAGTCATGTTTTGTTTGAATGGTTTGAAATTTTTTTATCGTTTTATCCGTTCTCAACCTAACACTTCACATGTTCCAACCTCACTATGAGTGCCAACTGGCTGAGTTCTTCATACAACAATAACGTTTGTTCTGACTATAACAAAAATTAGATCATTGTACTGACACTTGATTCGGTTGAAAAGAGACAAAAATTCGTTAAAGAGACAAAAATTCGTTAAACTCCAGCTCTGTAAAATGGACACCTTCATTATACGGTCACTCTTATAAAAGAGTTTCGATTGTATTTGTGTCATTTGTAACAGATGATTGTGTTGTTCTCATCAGGTGGATATACCCAAAGCACCTCCAGTAGGACTTTTTCTTGATGAGGTAATTAAGCGCCATGTGAAGTTTTTATGCATGTACAATAATTATGGTCAAAACTCAGGTACAGTGATTCAACTCCTAGACGCGCTTTGTAAACAGCCAACTGGTCTGCCTTGTGCCAGTTGGAATTTTAAGCCATGCTATGTTCATTTAAATATTTGCTTTTTCTGTTTGAGTTGCATGCTTGGAAACTAGCTATCTTAAAGCTAAGTGCCTGACCACTATAAACAGACATTTACAACATTCTTTGATTTATATAAAAAAAGAAGAGCAAATTGCTTTTAGTATATTTCAGCTATGCACAGTAAATTCGTATTGTTGTTTGTAAATACAGTGTTGAAATTACTGACTGATCACACGGGTAAATTATATAGTGTGCACCTCATCTGAACGTAATTTCAAACATTTTGCATAAGCAAACGCTCTTATGACTATCCGAACCGTTATTTTTACAGTTCTTGAATAACACGATCTGTTGTTATTCTGTGCCTTATCACATCCCACTGTTTATGGAGGAGAAGGAATAAGAATCCGTCCCGAAAAATCACCTTCTCTTCGAAAGGCGCGCTGCTTTGAGCTTTTAAAAGTAAAACAAATCGGCATTATGACATTATGGTAGCCAACTGGTTAGCCTTCCGATAGTTTGAACTCTTTAACATTATTGCTTTCTGCAGTGTAAACTACCCCTTATTACAGGGATCACAACTTGCAGTGCTTTTAAGTAAGGTTAATTAACCTACATTTCTTTAGGTCCACTTTGAAGCTTACAACCGTCGCTATGGAGATGATGGGATACACGAGACCATGGAATGGCACGAAAACGAGGTAAGCCGCAGTGACGTCATTATAAGTGACGTCATGATGTAAGGAGTTAGACGTTTCCTTGGAAACGCAGAAGCGAATTTTACAGTATTGACTATCAATACAAGTCATACACTTGTGTGTAACTTTAAGTATTTTTAAATATATTTTTTTATCCTTCCAGTTTTTTGACATTATGTACCAGTATTATGTATATAGTAGTCATCTTGTAACTCACAAAACGATCCATGCGTTAAGCTTACAAGAAAAGAAATTTAGTTGCACAATTTTGGGTAGACAGGGGCGTAGCCAGCTTTCTGAAGAGTTGTAGGCCTGGCCGCTTCTAGGTAGGGGGGGGGGGGGGGGGGTGGTGTTATCCTACCGATTAAGAACCTTGCTCGAGAATGGGCCAACTTTCACTCATAGCTAAATATATAAACGCACTTGTCTTAACACATACCTTTCACTCGGCTACTCCAGAAGCCTCCCGAGTTTCTACTTGCTTGAGACTTGACCAGCAAAGGGTTGTTTGCGAGACTGCTTTAGTTTGAATTGTTCTCTACTGTACAATTTAAAAAATACGAGCGGGCTAAAAAAAATGTAGGCCCGAGCCTACGGGCCTATAGGCTAGCTACTCCCCTGGTAGAGATTGTGAAAATAGGAAGTGGATAGCAATCGGTTATGTAGATTTAAATTGAGGTACACAGTTGAAGGAGGATGAAAGATATTGCTTCACTAGTTATAGCTTATTGCTGACTTTTTCGACTGTTTTATTTCAGGAGGAAATACAACAGTTTAAAGACCAGTATATCTACAAACACATCATAGAAACTGAAGCAAGAGAACATGTGTATCCTTTACATATTATGATGCTAACTGCCTCATTCAAGGGGTCAACACTTGTTGCAAAAGTTCGATAGTGCATTGCGTTATGAGTTACCTCATGGTCTATGCTTCCATCGCTATAGCTCCCGACCAGTGAGCGCACGAAAATTTTTTCAGTGATTTTAAAACTGTTAAAAATTATTTAATTACGCTTGCGCCATGAATCGCGTCCTGTCAATCGATAGACGCGTACGCGTGTAAATGTTCCTAAGTCATGTCTTAGGCCTGTCCCTGTCGTAAGCTTATGGCATGTAAGAAGGTCTTACCGTGTAAATCGACCCTAACAAAGACATTTATGTCGACTGTCGTTTGTTCTAAATATCAGCTAGATAACTGAGTCTTCAGCAGTCACTTCTATGTTTGATATAGCTCACTAAACTTTCAGGTAAGCGCAAATTAGACAGCTGCTGTGTTCCTTGACTTGATTGCAGAATGATGAGGTGGTTGAAAACTTTGCCAGATCACTCCTATACTGACGAGAGAATGGAGGAGATTCACTCTAAACCCACTGGCGAGAACGGCGCCAAGCAAGAGACGAGAGTAGATACCGACAAAGCTGCAAGCTCTGATGATCCCTCCTGTCCAGGGGGGAGTGGTGATACAAAACAAGTTACCGAGGGTGGGGAGAGTGACAAGAACGAACAATCTGAGCGATTAGAAGATGTTAGTGCAGGATTGTAACGTTATTGAAGAGAAAGACAAAACTGGTTTTTTAACTATTAAAAGAAATTTTTTTCTGGATGTTTTTTATTTTTTTAAAACTCATCCGTAAGTTAAATGAGTTGTTATTTTATTCTTTTCTTCTGTATTGCTAACTTGCATCATTTACGAGAATTTAATATAGAGCCAGCGTTACAATGCTTTTAAATAAATGCCCCTTACATTTACATAAGTTCAAATCAAACATTATTGCAAGCTATTATCTGAACTATCTATACCTCTAATAGGGATAAATTATACAATTGCTTTCTTCTGTTAGTTAATCTGTCTATACACATTATTTTCCAGCTTATTTTTGCTCAAATCTTTTTTAGTAAACTTAGTCTTTGTCTGCGTGTTTGTGTGTTGTTGTTTAAGTCCTAAGCACCTGACCTCTTTTAATATAACTGTTGTAAACGCTAAGGATGGCTGCCCAATCTCATTAGCCAATGGTGGTTATTTCGGGCACCATGTACGCATTTTATTTTATTCTTCCTTGTTTTGTAAATTTAATTTAATTTAGGGTAAAAAAAAATACATACACACTTATAACACACATGAAAAGCTGTTTGTGCATTAATAACCGTGTTCAAACTGAATTCGTTATAATTTACTAGTCGCAAGAAAAACAGCTATTAAAAGAGCGCAGATATAAACGGTTGTAACACTACGTTTAAGAAACATTCACATACGCAACGTAATTGCTGCATTTACGTTTACTTTCTGTTTGTGTTAGCTTTTATGGTACAAATAAAAGTTGTCAACATAGGAAAATTGCTCGTTTAGACGACTCGTCGCATAAAATGTGGCAGATATTGCGTCAGCATATGTGGTCCCCAATCTCCCACTGGGTACTGTGCGCGCGTATCTCTGCTACCCAAGGTTATAATGGCGCACTTAACTTTGAACTGCCGACTGTTGTGTCATCCACACGATCAAATATATTTGTCACATAAAAAATGCCCGTGTAAACCCTGCTTTTTTACTGAACTTGTTGTATACATTTCGCTATCTCGTCTCACAAATGACATGTGTCGTCAATGTCTTTTAAGCAGGCAGTGTCTGTCTGTCCACATACGTCAATCCATGCGGCGTTACTCAGTGGTGTTGGTTGGATGCAGTGGTTAGTTTGATTGACTCTGATTTCATAAGGCAGATATTGAGCTCTTGTCACCCCTCGTCTGCAAAAGAAAAAAAAACCAGATCCATTTAATATCACCTCATATAGCGGTGTTTTAACGGGCCATTTCCGAGTTAACTTTTGTTTCTGTATCAAAAGGAGTCCTCGTGAAGAACATTTCGCACGAAAATAACAAGTTAAGCCTGGTTTTCACCAGCGACGCAAGCACAGACGCAAGCATAACAGGTTTCATTTTACGGTGAAAACGGCCTCGACGCAAAGCACAGGAACCGTGTGAAAACTAAACACTGCATAAGCACAAGGAAATTTACTACGTCTGGCCGTGTCTGCCCAATATAAGCACGCGTTCCAGATTCCCCCGCGTTTGAGCATTTGAGCCTTGTAACGAGTAAACATCGTGTTCTTATGCTTGTGCTGATGATCACTAGGCACAAACTACTTATGCTTGCACTTCTGCTTGCGTCGTTAGTGAAAACCAGGCTTCAGCATTGCATGGAAATGATCGTGCATGCAGGTGAAACACATTTTTATATGAATAGTTTCTCACAAAGACTCGTTCTGACAGAGACGCAAAAAGCGACGCGGAAATTGCCTATTGACTTTGGTTTGTTTTACCACGCTCTTTCATGGTTTAAAAACCCGCGCCACTCACTCCGAAACCCAAAACCAAGACCAATAGTTACGTGGGGACGTGTATTTCCTTGGTTCATGTTTGTGATTGGCCATTTGTTATTTCTTTGGTGTTGATTTTACGATATCCAATTGTCTTTAATGCTGTTTCTTTTGCCAAAAACATATCCATATTCCTTATAGCCCTAGCCCTGAGGATCACTGTTTCTGCTAGTTCGGGGTAAACGTTATGGTGCACCTGGGAAGTTTGGAGAGCACTCAAGAAACTAGGGTTGCTCTCGCCTTCCAATTCTTTCGTGCTCTCCAAACGTCCCTCCTGCACCATAACTCGACAGTACACGCTAAAGCATGAACCAATGGACCATTTCCAAGTTACCCTTTGCCTCTGTTTCAAAACGAGTCTACGTGCGAAACCATTGAAATCAAAATGAGTTTTGGTTCTCATGAAAATGGACCTGTAGGTGAAACTGATTTTCATATGAATGGTTTCGCACGTAGACTCGTTTAAAAACAGAGGCAAAGAGAAACTCGGAAATGGTCCATTTTTAATTATTAGGATACATTTCGCATCAGATGACTGGCTTAGTGAGTCGTCCTTAATAAATTTAAATGTCTCGTGTTTGTTCTTGTTTTTGACCTTAAAAAAAAAAAAAAGAAATTACTCAGTGCTGTGCTAACCTCGAAACTTCGGCGCGAACAAGGCGTCCGTGTCTGGTGGCGTTGAGCGAAAATGTTGGATGCTGCAAAAAAAAAGATAGCAATTACGGCCTCTGTATTTTTTCCATTACCCTTATCTCTTTTACAGATGCCCATCAATTCAAGACACTACATTCACACAACAATAGTATTCATTAACTTTTGATACAGGTCTCTTCCGAATCACATAACAATACCTTGCATTCAATTTAATGTTTTCAAGTAATAATGGAATGAAGTGTGTTGATGAGAGAAGAACTCAGAAAAAAATTCCGAGTTCACAAATGGGAATTGAACCCACTACCTTCCGTACACTAGTCGGACGCAAGTTGGTACACTAGTCACGGCCTGTTTCACAAGTAGAATAAAATATTCGCGTCCGATTTGCTCGCCATTGTAAACGCCCATACACATTCCCCCGCTCATATTTTATCTACTACAAACAGTTGTAGTTATTAGGACCTCCCGCTTACCGTATACTTTTCTGGAGTCATTGAATGTAAGAACACCAGATTTCCTAAACTGTATGCAACAAATCGGTTGCCGTGGTAACTGTAAGGTTGTTCCACGTGGGGATGGCAACCAATGATGAGTTGAACACCGAGTGACGTCAGATGGTGAGCGACTTGTTTTTGAAGGTTGTTCATTCGAGGAGTGTATTGTCGGCCCCAGTGCGCCAGAACAACGATCACGTCCACGGCCTTTTCCTGAATAAAGAAACAAATTATTTTGTGGTTAATATAAGATACCAAACAGAGTCAAGTATTTTTTTAGCTTTCACAAGCTCAAGGAAGCATAATTAATGCAAAGAGTTATTTAATAAAACAAAAACGTGTTTAGGTTTGGAAAAACCACAACAAGAACGTTTCAGATCAAATTTGTTACCTTTAAATTTTCAAAAACGTTTCAAACGGATCTAACAAGATAAAACAACTAAATTTTTGATCGCCTTCTGCGGTCTTCTTCAGAGAAATGACTTTGCAAGAGTTATAGAATGCAAATATTTTCTGCATAATGTCATTGTTCGTTGCCACTTTAACCAGTGACGCATAAACCCTGGGGAATGGTGCTCTCAAGCCTGCGAATACAGCCGCCTCTCATTCGCTCAGCGAATGAGAGGCGGCTGTATTCGTAGGCTAGGTGCTTTCTCATTAACAGAGATTTTTGTCCGGGAATGAATGCAATGATTCCAGAAATAGCCTTTTGTCCTTGTTTTTCACGCCTGTTTCTAGAATGCTCGCGTAATTTGGGTGTATGTCGTGGCCAAAATTTAGTTGTAATAATAATAATAATAATAATAATAATAATAATATATTTTTAATAATAATAATAATAATAATAAATAATTTTTAAAGAGGAGGCTCCCGTCACATGAAGTGGTTTTCAGGGAGGTCCTCAAATAAAACTAATTACAAGGTCAAAAATCAAGTTAAAAAGGTAAAAATATACAATTACAAGTATAATGTTCTAAAAATTAAGAATAATGTTCTAAAAATAAAAAGCTAAAAGTACTTTGCTATTAAAAAGTTCGTAATTTTCTGTTTAAAAATGTCACACGGCATAGGTCTTTTTAAAACATCGGGTAAAGATGACCAATCGATAGTACATTTGTAGCTGGTGACTCTCTTTCCCCAGTCAGTTCTTATTTTTGGGAGTCTGGGCAGATAGCTGTTTCTTGTGCTGTAGCCGTGTGAATCGTTCATGGTCGTTTTGAAGATGTTAACATTTTCTGGAATGTCCCCTTTAATAGCGTTTTGTACAGCACAGCAGCGGTGTCCAAAGCGTCGACCAGCTAGCGGAATCCATTTGAGATGTTCGAGAGCTTCATTTGATGACATTTTGTTTCCCATAATTCTTTTAGCAAACCTGTTCTGAAAGGCTTGTAAGCGATCCATATCGGATTTCAAACCAGGTTGATCGCCCCAGACAACGTCATCATAGTCGAAATGAGGCAAAACTAGACCGTTGTAATAAGCAATGCGAGTCTTGTAATCAAGCATGTGACAGATTCGATTGACGGATATGCGATGACCTAGCCCCGGGGGGGGGGGGGGGGCACTCAAAAAAGTTTTATACGGGGAGGCTCCGCCCCAAGCTCTTACCCCTTACCCTTTTATATACCATTTTGACAGAAATTTTACCCCTTTCGTATACCTTTTACTGAAAAAAGGTACCCCTCTCATATACCTAAAAGACGTTACATAGCCTTAGAACAGGACGTTTTCTTGTCATTTTCATGCAGCGCTTAATAAATTAAAATAATACAGCCATAAAGTGGGTCTGTTCGAAATATTTTAATAACAGGCCTTTTAAAAAGCCTAAATGACGGATTTTCATACCCTTTCATATACCTAAACTTGTGAAATCGCTACCCTTTTATATACCTGAAGCCTGAAAAAGGTACCCCTTTCGGGCGGAGCCTCCCCGTATAGGCCATTATATGGAGTACCCTCCCCCCCCCCGGGGACCTAGCTTCTTGATCAAATTGCTTATATGGGGCCTCCAGGTCCATTTGTGCGTCCATTGTTATTCCAAGATATTTACATCATTGCACTCGTTCAACTTTTGCATTTTTCATTTGTAACTCGACATCATCAAATGACGACAGCTTGGTCTTACTCCCAGCAAGCATGAGCTGTGTCTTCTTCGCATTTATGGTCAATCGGTTTGCAGAGTACCACTCGCATATTTGGTTAAGTTCACGTGCTAAGATGGCTTGAAGCTCAACTGCAGTTGATGCGGCACAAGACAACACTGCGTCATCAGCATACAGGGTTACCCAAGCTTTTTCAACTGAATTTGACATATATGTTAAATAGCAAAGGGCCCAAAATACTCCCCTGTGGAACTCCGTGAGTGATAGCGCAGTAATCGGATAATCACCATTGATCAACACGCATTGCCGCCTTCCAACAAGGTATGACCTAAACCAGCTCACTGATTTCGAAGACAATCCAATAGACTCCAACTTGCCCAGGAGAACTTTGTGGTTTAACGAGTCAAATGCTTTCGAGATATCGAGAAACAGTAAACCCGTGACCTCCCCACTGTCCATAGATTCCAATACCCAGTTATTTATTTGAGCGATTGCTTGCTGAGTGCTGTGGCCACGCCTGAACCCATACTGATGTTTATACAGGTAGCCTAGCTGATCTAGATAAAGACTTAGCTGAGCGTGCACCACTCTTTCAATAACTTTGCTAATGGCTGGTAGCACGGAGATTGGGCGATAGTTTTGAACTTGCAGTTTATCATCATTCTTGTATAAAGGAGTAACGCGCGCCATTTTCCACAGAGCGGGAATTTTCCATCGGTTAGTGATTTGTTGACTAAATAGGATATTGAGGGAACTAATTCCTCGCCAGCATCTCTCAACAATCTCGCAGGGATTTTATCTAGACCGGCAGCCTTATTCTTCTCCAATGAGCGCAGAATCTTTTCAACAGCCTTGTGTTCAACCCGTTGTAAGTCCCATGCCTCTTTGTTCAAGTGCTGTTCGGGCTCAAATTTCGTCCAAGCATCCGAAGTGACGCGACTTATAATAAGTTGACTTGCGACTTTAGCGCCAATGGTCGCAAAGAATCTATTAAACTTTGTCGCGACTTCCTTTGGTTTTATCTTTTAACTTTTTAGATCTGTTTTAACCCTTTGACCCCCACATTTTCCTCAAAAAACGCGTTTTTTTAGCCGCTAAACTGAAATTTTGGTGCTATGGTCTGGAATTTACCTCAACGTTGCTAAAGAAGTACTTTTTCACACTTCAGCAACATTTTCATAAAGATTCTGTGTAAAAATGTAGAATATTTTACTTTGGTGCATGCGCATAAGCCGAAATTTGGACTCGTTTTTTTTTTTTTTTTTTTTTTTTTTTGTGCTGAACCGTTCCAAATTTTTTTTTTGCCCCTTTTGCTTCCTTTTTTTCTCGCTTTCTTATTCTCGTTACTTTCTACTCTTCATATCCTATCTTTTGGCCAAAAAAGTTTTGACATTATCAATGGAAAACCCTGAAAAGGGGACCTTGACCAATTACAGGTGTACTGGCCTCTTTAACAACGATTTTGCACCAAAAATGGATTTTGTTTTTCTTTGATTAGCTCTGTCAGAATGCAACTGATATTCAAAATGAACAGTCCTGTAGAAAGGTCAATTCAAGCTCTATCAGATTCTTATCACGAAATTCCACTGACGTGCTAATTAATGACGTCACAAGTGAATCAATGACTGCACCTCCAAATAGCGCCTGAATGCGCGTTTAGGAGTGAAAGGGTTAAACGTTTTTGAAAATTATGGATACAGATTGCTCCAGCAGTTTTACCTTTAAATTGTTTACGTCTTTTGTGGCAATTTCTTTCTGGTAAACAGCGGGTCCAGATTGGAACATCCTCCTTACTTCTGAACAGTTCTTAGATCTTCCGCCGCCCTGAGTTATACAGTAAGCTAGAACTCCAATCCTTAATGCCCCTGTTTCTAGGATAAGGGGAACCTAATATAAAAAGATAAGACACGACAGATCAAACTTATATGCTGTTTATCTATTTGCAAGTAAAAGGCAAACATTAGTGAGTGTCGAAAGTAATTCGCGTTTGCTTTGATTTTGCACAACTACGTTTAGTGATTGGCTTAATTTGCACTCTCTCAACCAATCAGAAGTTAAACCAAAACCAATCATGAATCGCCCACACACTTTTTCCCGCGCTTCGTGCCGGCTACCTGTGTTGCTTCAAGTTTTGATTGGTTCACTGGATTGTCTTTTTCGTGACCGGCTGGATTGATTGCTTTGGTTTCGGGTTTACGAAATTCAGTTAAAACCGTTCAATTAAAGCCTTGATTTGATTTCGTTTAAGGCTAGACGTCACGTGTAGCACAAGTTTCCATTCTTGGCACTGATTGTGTTAGGTGGGAAAGTTACATGTGAGAGCCTATGGCGTTCCGATGCCATATTGGTTTATTTTGTCTGACTGTTTTTTTTTTTTTCTAGTTCTACAACATTGCATGCAACAGTTTTAACGTGTGTCCACTGTCTGCAACACTGTAAGTAACGTCTGACGTAAATATCAAACTTAGACTTCTGGTCAGGCCGTTATAAAAGGGATGGGAAAAGGTGTCGTCACAGTAGTGTGGTAGGCACCAGTTAGGCTACTTTTGCGGGGAAATCTCATTCATGCGTGAAGTGGTGAAGGTAGTGCAGGAGGAGGAGTAGTTAACCCTTAAACTACCAACAACGCATATTAGCGTAAAAAATACCAGCAGTGATTAAAAAATCTGCAGCCTTCGCATATCTGGGCACATGATAGTAATCATCCCTTGTTCTGGCAAAGTGATTATTTTCATAGCTTTTAAAGCCAACTAACTGACTACAGCTCTAGATTTCCGTTATATATGGCTGTTTTTTCTGCAGCAAATCCGAAAATGCCCGTTTTTACTGCATAGAACAACAACAAAAAACATACATCTTTGCCTCCAATTTTTTTTAATGAAAAAGTAATTCCCAATCCAAAAGTGTACATTTGCAGCAAACTTCAAGCCTATTTCTTTCTGTTCACCAAGAAAAATTCTCATCAATCTTTCAGCAGACTGAGCAATAACCATTCGATTAGAGCAATGCTTGCAAACCTGCAATTTCCTTATTGGTGACCGAAAGGAATGCCTGGGTAAAACTGCCTTGTCGGCGAAATGCAAGTCCACCTACCTCTATTTCATACGTTTTTTATAAGTGTCGAGCCACCCAATCCTACCGGGAAAATACTGCACCGACTGCATTCTTTGGAAGTCAAAAGTTGTCCAAATTGCCTTGGCAGGTCTCGGAATCCATCCACAGAACGGCCAGAGAGACAATTTCATTCATGAACCGCCATGTTCCGATACAAATGTTTTTGGCGTTCCAATCATCGTCAAATCATCTCTCACCTCTGGTTTCTTTCAGAAGTTTGCCTCTACCCACCATGCTAGCTTAATGATGCCAGCCTGGGGGCTTCTGCAGTGGAAAATGACTCGGAAAAACACTTATAAACGAAAGTTTTGCCAGATTCGAGCCCGTGTGCTCGCTTATCAAAGAAGTAACGGCTGAATACTGACGTCACAATAAAAGTTTGAGCCCTTCTGAAAAAATCCCAGAAGCGTGGTATTTTAAGGGTTAAAGAATGGAATTGTGGTGCTGGCGGTAGTGGAGAAAGAAATGCAAACGTTTTTGCTTAGGATTAAGTTTAAAAGGGCTTTAATTGTTGAACTCACTCAAGTACAGCCTGCATAAAACTATTTTTCGAAAACAATGATTCCTGGAGTGGATAACTTTTGCAATAAGAAGTTCGCATAGTTACAGACTGAACAGTTCAGTGATTTCGAACCAATTGAACAGATGCCTCTATTAAACCGCTACTGTGACATCATTCATCCGAAATAAAGCAAAACCTGTCAAACCGGTTATACCATATAGAACATGACATCGTTGACAAACCTGGCAAACTGGTTATACGGTAATGAGATTTCACCGCATGTTATTCATGAGTCTATGACGTCACGCCCGCTAACGTATGTCAAATGACACCTGCAAATTAATGAGATTTCCCTTTCACTGATGACCCTCCCCTCTGAACCCCCCCCCACCCCCCAAGGAAAATTCCATTGCCGAAAACTACAGCTAGTGTTTTTCTGTCTGTTTTATTTTTTACCTGGTTAGAATTGTAAGGTCCATGTGTGACACCCACAGTCTTTATTCCGACTTCTTTTAGAGCATCGACTGTGTAATTCACGGGAAGGTCACCATAGTCGTTCAAATGGTTGTTTGCTAATGTCATGACATCAAATCCGGCAAATCTGTTGGTGGAAAATATTTACATAGTTTTAATATTTATGTCAGCCTCTTCCAGGTGTTCGGAATGTTAGTTGAAAAGAAGACCGAGGAACCGCGAATGCGGCCATGCGGCAAAAAAGAAAGAAACAAAAACAAAACAAAACAAAACAAGTCAAACAAACAAACAAACAAACAAACAAAAACGACCGAAGGCCTGGAACTCATATTTCGATGAAAGAGTACATGGCCATTTTATAGTTCACATGTTTCACACTGCAACTGAAATTTGGCAATACGGATTCTGACAGAAATACGCAAGGTTCTTTAGTTTTCTTTCGATCTTCTACATTAATTTAGGGATCACTTGTTTTCCACTGAAGAATCTGATCATTTTCTTCATTGTTGTTGCAATCTGGCAAAAGCAACTGTTAACGTCATTCCCTAGTATTGCATTACTCATTCCTACTGCGCATAATTTCACTCGTGATTAACACGCACACATAAAAATGGCGGCTTTTTCTTTATGTGCCAAAGAGTTAAATCGTCATTTGTTCGTATTAAAACGAGTATGGTGACCCAGCATTGTTTCCTCCTGTTTTACACTGAGTAATAACTTTCTTTCTGAAAATAAATATTGACCAATTGTAGAAAAAAATAAGAAAAAATAGTCGGAAACGTGAATTTAGCAAGCAATCGTGAAGATAATCATAATGGTATTATAAGGAATTATTGCGTATAAACAAGGCACTGTTGCTGCTAAGGCTCTGTCCACACAAACCGGGTAAATTTAAAAACGAAACAAATTAAAAACGCCGTATAAAATGTTTTCCGCCCACATTAACCCGAGTAAATTTGAAAACGATACGCTTTATCGCACGCAGAGTTATCCAGAGATCACATGAATATTTGACGTCACCGTTTTCAAAAAGTCCCGTTTCGCCCTTGTACACTACCCCACCTAGCCGGCCTTTTTAAATTTACCCTCTTTGGAGAGTGTTTTTGAAAAGTATCGTTTTCGGTGACCGAAAACGCCGTTTTAGTGTGGACGGTTGGCTTATCCGGTGAAAAAAAGACGCATTTTCAAATTAACCCGCGTTAGTGTGGACAGGGCCTTAAAGTTGCCTTACTTTGCGTTACAGGTTACGTAATTGTCATTCTTAGTTATCGACCGTAGCGTTAAAAAACGTGAGAGTGTGTTTTTCACCTGTGGGAAAAAGTGATGTGAAATATTATACACCAACCTTAAAGCTGAGGAGCTTTGCTTTTCTGCGTCCAGGAAAATAAGTTTAGCACCATTGTTTTTTTTGGATAACGCTCTTTTAGGAACAAAGGGAGACTCCAGGTTTCCAAACGCGATGTCAGCTTCTCTGATGTAACGCGTCACCTTACTCAAGGTGTCTTTGTAGCTGTAAAGGTGCTGCTTGACATCGGAGCGAACTGGGTCCGAGAAATTGATATCTCCGGCAAATACTAGGCTAACCGAATCTGCAAATATAAACCACAGGCTTACCATTTTTTGTGCTGTCACAGGTCGCCAAGATACCCCACTGCTTTTAAGCTATTTTAAGCTTCCTAATTAAGCGTATATATAGTACTGAAAATCAGGTAAAAATGTCCACACACTTTATGTCTGTTTGTTTAAGAGCAGTTTTTTTGAGTTCACGTTTTCGACTGCCTTTTAGCGTATGATTATTTACACAAGGCTTGCAACTTAAAGAACAAAAACTTTGCTACCTCTTTGCTCACATTTCGCCAAATAACTGCATTTCCTCGATTCACTTTCATCGGAGCTCCCGGTCGCATAACTTTGTTTTTCTTATCCCGATCCACGATTTAAGTTAAATATTCCCCCCCCCCCTTTCAACTTTCATGTCTTTTTTCCTTTGTTTTTTTTTTCCTTTCGAATTCTGTCACGACGTGACCTCCGATTCAAAATGTTAAGCCCCTTTTCAGGAATCAGATCGTGAAAGTCTAAGTCGAGAAAATAAAACACATAACATCGAGGGCAAGGTCGAAAAATGTTGATAGATTATTACAACGTCTGAATGACTTCAAATGAAAGCAGGTCGTGAACAGCATAAAAATTGAAGGGCCGAAAAAAAATGTCACGTTGTGTCTCATCTGTTAACAGTCCGTCAACATTTTTTATGGCCCTTCAATTTTTATGCTGTTCACGACCTGCTTTTATTCGAAGTCGTTGTCATAATCTAGCAACATTTTTCGACCTTGCCCTCGATGTTATGTGTTTTATTTTCTCTAGTTAGACTTTCACGATCTGATTTCTGAAAAAGGGCTTAACAAGGCAGTAACTAAAATCGGCAAAATCTTGAAAATTCAACGTGCTGCCAGCACGATTTGACCTGAAAGTGAAAATTCAAGATGTTAAAAATTTAACATCTTGCCGCAAGATTTTGAATTTTCACGATTTTGTAGCTCATTATTTGATAATTTGAATACACTAGCTGAGCTGCCTCAGGAGCATTTGATGATAGAAATCTAAAACTCATCAACTTAAGCCACCCACCTCACATAAAGCATCTAACACCTAAAGTAAGTATCACTTTACCTTTATCTGCCTCTTTAGTGGCAACGGCGAATAATGTTGTGAAAAGAATTGACAAAATAAAAACTGTTTTTGTATTAGAAGTCATGGTTGTTAAAAAAATGTTTTTAAAAGATATCACCTTTAACCCGTACCTGCAACACACAGCAGAAGAAATGCCCTGTAAGTCAGAAGGACAGGTTCCTAACAGGTTTGGTAAACTTGAAATCTGATTGGCTGCCCACTGTCACGCACCTACTAACGATCGATAGAAAGCCCTTGGAGTACGCCAGCGCCGGTTTTTCTTGCATTAGGCAAGTAAAAAAAAAAAAATGTTTCTCGTCCCCGCCCGCTTCGTTTTTTGGGGCTGCCTCTCTTTCTTTATTATTTTTTATTGGAAAAGTTGGAACGAACAAAAACCAACAATCGTTACTCTCACTTTGTAGGTAGTAAGACATGGCTTTTGTCTGGGTTTTAATACGAACTCAGGCCAAAATTTTAAATCCTTGGTACGCTAGGTCCGTACTGGATAGGTCAATTACCTTGCAGGATTTATTTTGCGAGTTCACTTCTGGAGAATTTGACGATGGAGAAAAAAACATCGATGTTCGAACAACACAGGTAAGGAATGCAACGAAATAATAAATAAAAAATAACAAAAAAAGCGCCCGCCCGCTTTCTTTTTTATAGAAATCCGGATGAGAAACATTTGTTTTTTTCCACTTGGCCTTATCGCCGGAAGGTATTAAACAAAATCGTCAATAAATTATTTTTGTAAGGAGAATAAGAAAAGGCAGCACTTTTATTTAAAGACATAGCGATGCCAGGTAACGGTGTGAATGCAGTGCCAATCAACATGGTGTACATCACCTCTGAAAATTTTTTACGCTCGCCGAGCCGAACACTGGAATGTTTTTGAAGAGCGTGGCAGAATCGACACCAATTCAAATAGCAAGTAATACACATTGAAAAGCTAGTCCGTAGCTTTTATTTTTCGGGCCATTCACTCACTTACTCACACACTCTCTCATCCTCTTCGCTCTAGTAGTGGAGCGTAATTTTAGGCTGCACAGCAATGGGCCATTGCACACTCCAAACTCAGTGTAGAATTCGCATGAAATTCAGAGCATTATTTTGATTTCCCCTTCTCGAACTCATGAGTAATGCACCAGGTTAAAACAAAGAAAATCGTAACCGTGAAGGAGGTTTGGATACCCTATCTTAATTAGCATAGTTTTTTTAAAGATTTTATTTCTCCGTTTACTCCGTAGATTTTGTTTCGATTGAGAAGATATATCAAACACTCGAGACAATGTTTCATCGGCTATCCAAACACCTCGAATTTCGTCAAAAATACTCCGCTGCGTGTCGTATTATCAACTCTCATCTCGGTGTTTGGATGCATGTCCCGATGAAACCGGTCGCTCTAAAACGCAGACCACGCAGACTGCAGACTGCAGACCGTGCAAACTGAGCATTTTTTTACAGTGCGTTTCACAAAACTTTTGACAAACGGTTTCCGAAGTTCGTTTGAAATTCGTGAAGTTCGCTACGAACTTCAGTGGGAATTTCATTACGTAGTTGTCAATCAAATGAGGAACTTCGAAGTGAAATTGTGAACTTGAATTTCACGTGAATTTGGCAGACTTGGCAGGTTGAGAGGTTGAGAAGAAGTTTGCTCCAGTTCGTTTAATTTGGTAAAATAAATCCGTTCACAGCGCAAGGAAAAGCAATTTAAAGTCCAGTTAGGCAGGAAATCATCGAAAGTTGGCCTCAAGGACAAAAAAATTATTTTATTTAGGTCCTAGCTTATTGAGTTTTCTTCTACTGTCACTCTGTAAACATTGGCGGGAACATTGTTAGTTATAGCAAGAGATCATCCTCTCTTGGTTATAGGTAAAACGACCTGAGCGGAGATAGCTGAGCGGAGATAGCAGCTAAGTTACATGTTTCTAGTTCAATTTTCTAACGTAATCAAATGCTTCAGTGGTATTTATGCTTTGGAAATAGAGGGTTTTTCTTGAGAAATCCGAATAAATTTAGTATTTCATTACACTATCCTCAATAATAAAATATAAGTAATTCGTAAATAAATACACATTTCAATTGTTCAAAAGCAAGTGTCGTTTATTAGTAAATTAATTTAAGGAAGTTAGAAAATTTTCAACCAAAGCTTTTAAATTATTTTATAATGTTTTCATAAATATAAATTATTTGAAACAGACGGACGGCGTGACTTGCGTGTTGTGTAAACACAGATTGAAGTATAACAACACGGAATTGAAAAGTTCTGGTTTTCCGCGCTTTTTGCAAACTGATGTTTTTTTTCTCTGATGAAATTTTTTACGGCACACGCAAACAGTATTTTTACATGCAAACCGGTTCATCTGTTGAAATTTAGCCTGCGTATACAGCCGCCTCTCGACGGTCCAAAATAGGTTTGGCGGGATGCGGAATGGGGCTCAAAATCAAGGCGGGATGCGGGATGTGAAAAATTTTAGTGGCGGGATACGGGATGAAATTGTTTTGGCGGGACCGGGATGTGTTACTTTTAGTAGGCGGAATGTGTGATGTTCTGAAATTTAAGGCGAGATGAAATATCAAACACGATCTTTGTTGTTTGATAAACTTTGTTTCGGTGACTGTTGTGTTTCTACCAAAATAAATAGTTTTAATTTCTCGACCAATTATAAACAACGTGACTAACTTAGGTATCATGAAAGCAGGAGTTCCCCATGCACTTTAATATGGTATTTTAAACAGTTTTAATTTCTCTACCGATTTAAAACAACGTGACTCTAAACTAAGTACACAGAGCAGGAGTTTCTCGTGCATTTTGAAAGAGCCGATAAAACTACAGTTTAATTTGTTGACAGATAATGTCAACAAATGTGACTAACTTAGTACACATGCCAAGTACATGTGACCAACCTAGTCAACTCTCGCCTTGCGGACACCCCGCTACTGCGGACACTCGCTATTACGGACAAAATCCAGATCCCCGGCGGAAGAGGTTTGACTGGAAATGACTCCCGCTATTACGGACACTCGCTATAACGGGCAATAAACGACGCCCCGAGCGTTGACTGAGAGTTGACTGTACATACAAAACAAACGTGACTCTGAACTATGTACACAGAGCAGGAGTTTCTCGTGCATTTCTAGTCGACAGATTAAAAAACGATGTGACTATCTTTAGTACACATGTCAAGTACATGTGGTCAAACTAAGTACACAAGAGCAGGAGTTTCTCGGGCATCAACAAATTTGATATTTTCATTTTTGAAATAAACCGTTCTCCCAAACAAATCGTTTATACTTCGATGGTCGTGTAATAACATACAACAGGTATCTCAGTGTGCTGGCATTCATCTACTGCGGTTTTTCAAAGGTGGGTTTGCATCTCGCTCGACTGCAATGACATCTGAGCTAATTTGCCTTTTATGCATGCTTGTACTTTGCTAATCAGAATGTAATATGTTAGTTGGTTGCCATTGTGTTTATCCACTGGATTCTGCCTGTTAAATCTGCTGGAAAATATCCCTTCATCAGGGATGCTTTAGAGAGATCGCTGTATTTACGAAACATTTTAATGACCAATTCTTCTTAATGGTGCAGGGGAGTTGTGACTACATTAGCTCTCCGTCGAACATTTAAGAAACCGAGAGATTCGCCGAAGTTGTCAAAATTCTCTCCTTTGCTGTCGCCATAGTCGCTATTTCAACACAAGTCTTGTCGTTTGTCACAATTTTATTTCTTCTATGTCGATGTTAAAATGCTGCGTCGCTTCTCGGAATTTATCCTAGCAGGACCTCGGAAAAGAGTCTAAAACCAGCTTGCATTTCGAAGTCTTCTAAAGTTGTTTAACAATTTTAACTCTTTTAAAGCTCAAACAAACTGTTTTCACTGCGCATGCAACTGGTATTTTCTCCAGGTAGAGAAAAATCAACTGTTTCCCGACTAGTGTAACAAGAACAGCAGAATCCCACCCTAGAAGAAAAAGCAACTGAGTACGACTCGGGCAGTGAAACTTGTGAGCTCGAGGGTGAAGGCTTTGTAGAAGAGGACAGTGGTTTGGCCATCAAAAAGCGACTTAAGCTGTCGACTTTCTAGTCGGGATAACATCTCTATTTAGCCGTCCTTTACGGTTTAACAGTCGATTCGTTTTACAAATCCTATGCCTGAAGTACTAAGGTGAAAAAGTATCAAAATCGCATTAATGGCAAAGTGGCGTTCACAGCCGTAGCTCAGTAATACGGTTTCCATGTTATGAAGCAACTTGAGCCCTTTACAAAGTTGGTCTTACCTTAGCTTAGGAAAGTAATTTGGATTTCAATAGCTACTAAGCTAAACAATTAACGTAAACTTCCCTTTTGCGTATAACGGACGGAGGAAACTTATCCTTATAGGCTTCATGGGAAAAAAGTCGATGAATTGAGACGTAAGTAGGCGGGATCGGGATGAAAACTCTCAGCTAGGCAGAATGGCGGGATAAGGGCCAAATAGGGTAGCGGGATGCGGGATTGCAAAAGCCTATTTTAGACCCTCCCTCTCATTCGTATTTACAGGCTAGTTGAAATTGTTTGCTTTGAAACTGCACACGGCAGAACTTGTATTTTTTTTTAGTCGGGTGGCGGTTTTTTTTTGGGAAAACTCAGTTGTAACATTCACAAACCATTTTCAGGGCAACCTTGCTTTAGTCCGTTAATGTCCTGCCTAACTGGACTTGGGATTGCATTTTGCTGTACTGGAAACGGATTCATTTCATCAAATTAAACGAACTGGACGAACTTCTTCTCAACTTGCAAACTTCTCAACCTTCCAACCTCGCTGCACGTGAAATTCACAATTTCATTTCGAAGTTTGCAACTATGAAATAACCACTGAAGCTCACGAATTTCAAACGAACTTCGGAAACCGTTCGTCAAAAGTTTTGTAAAACGCGCTGTAAAAAAAAAAAAAAAAACGAAGAAAAAAAAATACTCAGTCTGCACGGTCTGCAGTCTGCGTGGTCTGCGTTTTAGAGCGACCGCGATGAAACACTGTCCCTTGTGTTTGATATACAGTATTACTTAACAACCATTTGAATACTGCTATGCCCTCTCTGTTTCCAGGAATTTTTTTGTCATTTATTCAAATCCTGTTGATCCCCCCTCACGTCTCTTAACAGCCGTTATTTGAAACGTTACATAAAGGAGTACTCTCTGCCCAGGAACAGACGGGGTTTATAGCTGGCATAATAACCGATAAATAAAGTATTGTAAACCAATTATTCAAAAAATACTACCTATGCCTCGGGGACAAGTTAGAGTTCTAATGCAATTTCATTCACGCCTATAGAACTAATCACGGTGATTAGTTTTCAGCTAGAACATCAGTTTCAAAGAAATAGGTATTAAACTGGGTTAAATGCAAAAAGAAACAAACAAAACAAAAACCCTGATCCAGTGGATAAGTGTTAGCAAAACGAACGACTAATGTTATTGTTGATCGCGTGGATAGCATTATATCCATCCTTTTAATAACGGAGATCAGATGTTTTCTACCGAAGTGAGAAAAGCAGGCTTCTCTACTGAGGGCATCTGAACTCTTGAATGCAATCAATTTTTTTTTTGACTACAGCTCTGCTAAGGGATACCTCCCCTGAGAGGACACCAAGTTATGGTCCTAGCCACACACAAACACTACAAAATTAACCTCCCACGAGCGAACGCCTCTCCTAAAGCCTTGTTTTTACTATCGACGCAAGCAGAAGCGCAAGCACAAGTCGTAAATTTTCTTGTACTTATGCGGTGTTTCGTTATCACACGACATAACGCAAACGAAAGCACAAACTTAAACACAAGAAAAGGAAAACATTTTCCGTCGAGGCCGTTTTCACGGTGAAATAAAAGCTGTTATGCTTGCGTCGCTAGTGAAAGCCAGGCTTTAAGCGGTCACTTTCGGCGGTCTGAAAGGTCTCCGCTTACTGGATGTTTGGCAGTACTTTCAAAATAAAGAAGGAACTGGTTTTATACCAGCATTCGGTGACATTTAATCCGTCAAATTTTATACTAAGTTGATTAAACTGTTAATAACAACTATAAATCCTTCAACTCTGCACGGAAATTTCTACACGAGCAAACGCCGACGTGCACGAAGGCGAGCTGAGCACGAGCGGCCGCGCCGACTGGTTTTCGCCTCGTGATAATGCGATTACTTCGTCTGTAACAAAGGCATACAATATTTTTAAATTAAATGTAATATTGTGATATTGTCCTTCTTGTAACGACATCTATTATAACTGAACCATCCAAAGAGATTTTGGCTATCGAAACAAAGTCTTATTGTTTTAGCGAGGGCCAATTCAGTGAGCAACAAAAATAATTTGACGTCAATGTTTCTAAACAATAAACATCTCGATATCTGATCATCAGCTGAAACTTAATTAGTGAATGCGTTTTCCTGGTGACTTGCACAAGCTGCCGCAGCTTTTAAAATTGAGTAAGATTTTCGAGTGAAGTGAGATTTATTTTGTACACGTTACTGAACTACTTCTTCGACTTTTGGCGACTTCGACTGACGGTAAGTAGTTTTATTTGAATTTTTTGAATAGGTGTTATGCGCGATTGCTTCAGGTGTTCAAAATTCACGAAAATTCACACATAGCTTTGTCTGTAACAGTTCTGTACGTGACCGGCGCAATTCCAACCTTTGGCACCTATGCCGTTTCTTTTCGTGCGAATGTTCTTTTCACCTTTGCTGCGTTGGGAATTTGTTGACGAGAAACATTACAAAACAGGCAATTGAAAAACGTTTAAACAGATCTCTCAGCTCTGCTTGCCATATTCAATACAGTTAAATGCCGATAACTCGAACCTTCGACATGCTTCAATGGAAATCGGAAAAGATTTGAGTTATCGGGGCTCGAGTATAAATCAAGGGTGAACAACAGAGTAAAGAGCCTTTCAAGTAAGAAAATGACCTGAGGGGAACTGAAAAAGGTTCTAGTTATTGAGGGTTCGAGTTATCGAGATGTTAAACTTTATTTGTATCGTATCGATATTTCACAAGATTTCAGGTTCTCGTCAGAGGTTTATTTGTACCTCGCATATCGAACGATCCGGCTCTGTTGTTAATAATTTTTTTCCTATTATCATTACAAAATATTTTGTACTTCCATTCGTTTTTTTTAACCTAAGTGGTGGTATTAATATAAAACGCATTTAACTCACATTTCGCAAGCAGGCTCTTAAAAGATGTAATTGCTAATAATTAGTTATTTCTTAGGTATGATTCCCAGCATTGCTAATCATGACGATTTCATGCGGGTAGAAGTTTTTCCTTGTTAAATGCTAATGTTAAGATAAGAGATTCTTTTGATATCCCACTGTGCCATCAGCACTTTAAAAAAAAAAAAAGATGCTATCGAAGTGCCCAAACCTTGCTTCAAATAAAGCTAAAAAGAATATTAAAAAAATTACTGTTAAAGTGTTATTGCTCATCCTCCAATACAGCTTTATAATGTATCGGGTTATACCAGTTGTTATGGCAATAGGTTCTGGGCGGAAACATCTCCTGGCTTAAGGTAAGCTGAGTAAATTGTTCGTGCTCCGGTCTCGACGAGAACGCGAGAAGCAACAAACGATTCCCCTGACTAGCTAAAAGCCGTTCTGACGAGCTCTCTTACGTTTCTTTTTTATTTAGCCTTTCTGAGGTACTTTAATACTTAAAACACTGAAGGGATATGTTTTTTTTTTTTCAAATACATACATGTCGTATATAGCACATGTACAGTTGTCATAATTGTAAAGTGCTATTGAACTGCTGGACAAAAGCGTTTTGTCGTGGATCGAGTTAAGGCCTGCTGGGAAGCCATAGGCAGTAATTTTGTTGAGCGCTCCACTTTTTGTGAAACTGCATAAATTTCGATTCCTGGTTGGTGCATAGCACAGATCACGGCGAGAAAACGCATTAACTACCTAATTTGATGTTCAAGAAAGAATTTATAAGTAATAACATATTAAAGGTCAAATGAACAGAAATTTCGATTTTTTTGTTTTAAAAGAGCCAAATAAACATATCCCATTATGCATCCATTTTTCGATTTGTTTGCTTGTTACGATGTCGCGATTTTTTGCTTATATGTTTATTAAGAGCCAAATAAACCTATCCCATTTTGCATCCATTTTACGATTTGTTTGCTTGTTACAATGTCGCAAGAAGCACTTCGCAAGAAGAGCGGCGACGCCCTTGCGTTTCGCCTCTCCTCGAGCGACGAGGCATCCATGCCTCCACCTTAACTTAACTGTGGTTTCGTTCATGTTTTGTAAGTTGCCTTTCATGTTCAAAAGTTAGATTAATGTCACGCACAAGCAATTCTTCCCAAGGAATATCGTTGGCTCGACAAACCACTGGAGAAAGTTGAATATGGTGACATAAGTACAATTACGTTTGGAGGGATGCTAGGGGGGGGGGGGGGGGGGGGGGTTGGTTTTAATATCTTCGTAATTTTATCCATTTTGGGTTCTTAAGGCTGGATATCGCCAGTGACCGGTGAGAGCCGAAGTAGTAGTCAAACCGACGGAGTCGTAAGTAGAGTTTCCGATTGCGCTTATAACTCCGTCGCTCATGGTCCAGTGAAAACTAGTTTGTCGGTGTCGCAAGCAGAAAGGAAGCACTCGGAGGGCGTGAAAACTAGCATTGTGATTGGTTTGTTCTTCCGCTTCTTATTGCGGCTAAGGCAATCTAGTTTTCACTAGATCATAAGTGACGGAGTCATTAGCAGCACCGGAAGAAAATGAAAACCTTCTGATTCTTCCGACTCCGATTCCGTCGAGCTTCTGACTCTGCTTACGACTCTAATTTTCGATTACATTATATTTTCACTGAATAGGTCGTGAGCGCTCTTACGACGCCGATTATGACTTTGTTGCTAATGAAAACCAGCCTTTAAACTTGGGAGAACATAGTAAAGAGCCTTTCAATAGATTTAGGATTTTCCTTTGCCTTTAATTTTTTCACCTAAGTTTTTTTATTTCAGGTTTGATGAAAGCCTCAAGTGTACGTTTTCGACTCCTGGTCATCTTTGCAGTCACTTTCTTAGTTGTGTTCTTGTTAATAATACAAGGTTCGTATATGTAACTCAACTGTTTACACAACTGATAATGTAAAAATAACATATAAACTACTTATCGATAGTTTTGAAAAGGAGGTTGATTGAGATAATTTTTGTTGAAAAGCGCTGGTATCGACGCTGGTACGTTTTCCTTAATTTTGAATAGCGATGTTAAAAGTGATTCTCCCCTCGTAAACTCCAGCGTTCCTCACCCCAAAACGTCGATATCCTTTGAAACATCAATTTCGCCTTAAAAGATCTTTTTAAAAAAAGGGTTGGGGTATGGCCCGTTGTTCAAATGGAATCTCCAAACAAATTTTATAGTTGTGGCAACTTCCGAAAAAAATGGCGCCGCGTTCTCCAGAGTTGTTGGAAAACGATTTGAAACTTCATATATATTTACTAGGCCAAAAACAAGCCTAGTGATCAAATGATGAAACAATTATTGAACTCCGATATCGCAAAATGTTGTGATTTGTCAGTGTCTCGCGAATCTGTCCGCCACTGAAAATCACAATCTTTTGCTTAACCTCGTCCAATAATTGTTAAATAATTTTTTCTGAGGACACATTTTCCCTTTATGCGGAACAATATAGTTAAGCTTGTCTACAGACGTAGGGATTCTGTACGCTGACTATTCAGGAGTAATGAACTTGTTCGATAGTTTCATAATTATGTTCATTTCAGTTCCATACAAACGAGAAGCGTATGTATTCGTGGCAACAGATGACAAATATGCCGAGAGAGCCCTGGTACCCGCTTACTCCTTGAAGGAAGTCCAAACGTCCAAGCCAATAGTCCTTCTTTGTACCCAAGGGGTAGCCTCTGTTTCAAGGTGAGGCTAGGTATAACAAAGTCAACAGAAGTACTCAGAATAATAGTTTCGACTTCTGTCAGCAGGCCGATTGAATCTAGCACTGAGCTATAGGAGATTTGGAGCGTCTTCATTTAAGGCGGGGTAAATGTGAATTAAAGTGAAATTTAAGGCGGTTTAAAGAAAGGAAAGGAGAAAGAAAATTGTTTTTAAACACCCCCAGACAGTTGACCCCACGCAAGAGCACTCCAGGTTGTCAGGGGACTGTTTTGATGTCCATCTACTAATTTTTAACTTCAAATTCTAATTTTCAGTATTTATTTTTTCTCCAAATTTTACTACTCCTTTGAGAAAAACTATCTCCTCCCAAAAACCTCTCAAAATTCACCAAAAAATTTATAAAACACCTCAAAACATAGATTTATGAGATGAGCAGAGAGTATTTGCATTGCTTGAAATGTGAATGAGATT
This sequence comes from Oculina patagonica, assembly GCF_052425735.1. Taxonomy (NCBI): domain Eukaryota; kingdom Metazoa; phylum Cnidaria; class Anthozoa; order Scleractinia; family Oculinidae; genus Oculina; species Oculina patagonica. Next base: position 4,183,585 of record NC_135759.1, read on the forward strand.
TTGCCAGTATGAAAACCCATGTTAAAAAAACAAATGAAGACCTAGATTAGTAGAAATACTACAGATAAAAAACCTCGCATGTAAAGACAGAGAAATTTTAATTCTAAAGTCCTTGTATCAGCAGAACAGAAAAGAAAACAAGTTGAAAGCTCTGAAGCGACATCATCAGGCACCGATTCCCAAGAACGCGGTTAAATCGGAAGGGCGTGGTCGAAACGTACTGGAATGAAAACACGTTTTTGGGACACGTGCATTCAAAAGAGTGAATCCAAACATATATCGCAGGCATCACTACAAACAAACCGCTAGGTTGTAAATATTAATGATATAGAGGATATTACATGGTTGCGCGGAGATATGAAATTTATCTTCGAGTGTTAAAATCGATATCTCACGAGTGAGCGCAGCGAACGAGTGGGATATCGATTTGAACACGAGAAGATAAATTTCATATCTCCAAGCAACCATGTAATATTCTGTTTATTATATAAACCTACTAATTACGATGTTTTGACGATTTTCCGAAGATTGCCGACCATTTTCCGAAGATTTCCGAAGATTCGCAAAATGTTGTCGGAAGGTCTTACGAATGTTTCCGAACATTTTCCGAACTTTTCCGAAAATTTCCGAAGATATCCGAAGAATTCCGAAGATTGCCGAGGAAGATCCGAAGATGTTTCGACTTAACATCGATTTACTTTGGCTCATTCAGCATTGAAACAGGGCAAACTTGTCAGAAAATGTTTCGAAATCGATATCTTCACATGTGAAAATAACATGTTATTTTCACGTGTGAAGATATGATTTTTTCGCGCGAAAGATTTCCTGGTATTTCACTGATGTTTATATAATAAAGTGTTTTCTTTTTCTACAGGTTTCGTAATCTGGGCATCTTCGACGAAGTTGTAATACGACCGGCTCTTGAAATACCTCAAGACGCACCGAAACCCAAATCTTCTGTTACGACCCTGGGGGGGGGGGGGGGGGGGGGGGGGGGGGGGGGGGGGGGGGGGGGGGGGGGGGGGGGGGGGGGGGGGGGGGGGGGGGGGGGGGGGGGGGGGGGGGGGGGGGGGGGGGGGGGGGGGGGGGGGGGGGGGGGGGGGGGGGGGGGGGGGGGGGGGGGGGGGGGGGGGGGGGGGGGGGGGGGGGGGGGGGGGGGGGGGGGGGGGGGGGGGGGGGGGGGGGGGGGGGGGGGGGGGGGGGGGGGGGGGGGGGGGGGGGGGGGGGGGGGGGGGGGGGGGGGGGGGGGGGGGGGGGGGGGGGGGGGGGGGGGGGGGGGGGGGGGGGGGGGGGGGGGGGGGGGGGGGGGGGGGGGGGGGGGGGGGGGGGGGGGGGGGGGGGGGGGGGGGGGGGGGGGGGGGGGGGGGGGGGGGGGGGGGGGGGGGGGGGGGAAAGGGGATTTTATGACAAGGCATCCTTGAAGGCAGTCGCCCCCAGGCTAAGGCGTTTGACGTAAAATGACTATTGAGTTTCCAACCAATCACGATCAACCGACCTCGGGATGTCACAGTTCTTAAGTGTGCTCTACATTGCACTCGCCCCTTTTAGATGCGCACCATCTCACTGGTCACATCGCTTCGCTGTCAGTGAATTTTTAATTTTCCACCTCCTCCCCTTCCGCCTGCCTGTGGATTACTGCCGTAGTTTACCTATATATTTTGTGCTTTAGTGTTTTATTTACAATTTTAGTAGGTGGCGGTTTTCCCCCCACCTTTGCTGAGTAGATATTTGTTAAGTGTATATCGGCAGATCTTGAAAATAAACTTCGTCACCTTGGGTGGCCAAATTTACTCCAACCAAAGACTCTGTGTTTCATTAAGTAGCCCTCAGCAAACGAGTGCGACGCCATGCAGAGCTCTTGATCGCGCATAGCTTATCCTTTTTCCTATATTGTTATAAAATGTCTTGTTATAAAATGACCTTAAGCCACCTGACTAATAGCGGAGTGTTAGTGATTGAACCATCAATGAAAACTTTAACAACACTGGTTAAACGGGCAAAGTTAGAACCCAGCTGGGATGGTATGTAATAAATATGTTTATTTTTTTCTTTGTTCGTGAGCGGGCGGTATTCTACAAATCCTGCGATCTGATTGGTTCCGGGAGCGGGCGGTATTCTCCAATCCGGCCCTCGACAGCGGGCGGTATCCGTTGCGAGATGAATCGTCGAGTGTACTTTCCGCGCGAAATCATTTTGCAGCGTTGTACGAACGAACACATGAAAGATTTGCTCAGCAAAATCGAAATAGCCGCTCACTAACTGTTGTAAATGCGAAAAGACAGAATAGAAGTGGAATTAAAGGCCTCGAAGTTCTTCTAAAGGCGAGTGTTGATTTTGTTTATCAATAAATTAAGTTCTAGTTGATAGTTTGTTGAGTTTGTGGTTGTTTGTGCATTTTGCAATCATTTGCACGCCATTTTAATACGATAAGCTGCGCCGGTTTTAAACTTCAATTTTGAGTAAAAACTGTCTTTTTATCGGCCACTTCTTTGCCAAAACAAAACACTAGTTGCCATCATTCAAGAAAATGAGATTCGTTAATTAAAAACAGCCAAAATAATTCTGACAATTTTGTGCCGTACGTCCAAGCTTCGCATTTCATTTAGTTTCACTTTCGCACTGTTTATCACAAAATAATAATTATGCTGGGAATTAACGCAGAGCTTATTAATTCGTTAAATACAAGTGTGTATAGCTATACCGCAACTGTCTTTCCGTCAGATAGTTTTTTTTTTTCGGGAAATTCTCAAACTTAACATCCTGCGAACAGAGTTCTTTATCAAAACATTCATCGGGAAGCCGGAATCGGCGTTTAGTTTTGTCAATGATAATGCTTTGGCTCGATTTTACATTTATGATATATTTACTACTTCAATATCTTTGATTGAATCTCTTCAGTGTTAATTTAATATGCTGAACTTTTCTGTAAATACGGTTCATTTTATTTATTTTGAACTAAATAACAAACAGCATTTTACACTCTTGCTAACCCGTCGATCGACTCAACGGCATTGAAATTAAATGGCGCGCGTATACAGACAAAGATTTTGTGACACAATCTTTCTAGGTTTCTTTTAAAAACAGATAAAGTGGGGAAAAAAATAAAAACGTTATTCACCAGCCTAGGTCGGTCCGTATTGGGAAAAACTGTGCCCTCGGTCTTGGAACCGCCCTCGGCCTGCGGCCTCGGGCGGTATCCAAGACCTCGGGCACAGTTTTTCCCAATACGGACCTCCCGGCTGGTGAATAACCTATATTTATTAAAAACTAGCAATGTTATATTGCAATTCCTGAGTTTTGATTGGTTAACGGGCAATGGTATATGAGCTCATATACCATTGACACAAATATGGTAGCCGATACACGTCAACGAAATTAGCCGGAGAGCTCAAACATTGCAATTCTTTGGGCGTTTTTCATAAAAAAAGATTATTCCACTCGCGCTTGTTGGATATGAGATCGTTATCGCCAACTCATATCCAACTCGCGCCCGCGGAATAATCGCTAAACACGACAGTGTTGCTGTATATTATTTAGCAACTACGTCTTGCTTTAGCGCGCACCATCGAGTTATGGTGCACGCGGGAAGTTTGGAGAGCACGAAACTGAGAAGCGTGAGAGCCGAGTGCTACTCTAGCTTCTTGAGTGCTCTCCAAACTTTGCAAGTGCATCATAACTTTTAGTTCACAGCTAAATGCATGAACCAATTGTTTTATAACATTGCCGGTGGAAATGTACATCGATACCCGCACTAAAAACTGTTGGGAAGCAATTAGCTCATGCTATCAGTCCCCCGGCACTGTTGACGTTTCTAATTCCGACTGCAAATGTCTACCTGATCCATTTTCGCTCATATCTTTTAAGGGACTGATCAAGGGCTGTTAAATGACGTCTTTGGTGACCAGTGGTGTAATGTTCCGAGAAGACGTCTGCCTTACACCTACAACATGGCGTACTCAACATTCAAAATCTATCGAAGCGCACATGATAGGTATGTTGTGCCTTTCACGCCTGACCAGTAGCGAACAATGCCTAATTTGTCCCTTGCACGAGAAAATATTTGAAAGTCAGTACGAAAAACTTGTAACTTGATCTCAAAATGCTAAGTGATTCTACCTTAAGTCACAGTTTTACAGTTTTTAACTTTTATTATGCTAGAGAACCATAAAGAAAATGAAGATAAATCGAAAAGAAAAAGAGATTTCAAAAGACCCACTTTCATTCCTCACTTTGTGCAGCCGATTCCTTTTTGTTTTGTAAAATTAGCCTACATTACTTAAGCTGTGTACTGACTTATATATTCCAATAATCTCTCCCGCCTTTTAGTTCTAGAGTAAAGAATATACCTCAGTGCGCATTGCATTTTGGATGGCCATGGGCCAAGTTATTTGCTCGCGTTGTACATTTTGACACTTATGCTTAGTCAGTAATGGACATATTTTTATTTACTAATACAACAACATCAAAAACGGGTACCTGAAAACCATTTACATTAAGGCTTAAATAGTGGAAAATTCTCAATTACTCTTTGCTTTATTTGGGAAGTTATTGGTAGGTAACAAAGTTGACCGATATGCGACGATTACACACTCAGCTAACTAATTACCAGATAGTCTATTTTTGTGTGACCTTACGAAGATTTTACAAATTCATTAGATAATAAAAAATAATCCAATTATCGTTATCGTTATCTTTAATTTCATTTTTCTGTTTCTTTTTTATAGATATAAAGATCAAGTAAAAGTGATTCATTTTCTTGGGACACTAGAAAGGAAACCGTGGAACTTCAATTTGAACAAAACAACACATAAATTAGAACCTGATGCAGACATGTATGTGAAGAAATGGTGGCAAATCTACCTCAAATATGTCAAGAGACAACAAGAAAGACATTTCCAGTGAATATTTTACAATGCATATTATTCCTTGGAATAACTTGGCTTTCCAAATTGATCATTTTAAGTCAAGTTTAAACTTATAGGTTATCCACCAGAGATCTCCATCTACCCCTGTCTTTGGCCACTTTTTCCGGTTGGTTCCAGCTCATTCCAATCTGTTGTAGTTCAGCCTCAGTTGATCTTCTCAGGGTTGTTTTAGGCCTTCCTCGGTTCTTTTTTACCTGAGGTGTCCATCGAAGGGCATGCCTGGTGACATTGGCAGAGGGCTTTCTCAGCGTATGGTCTAGCCAGGTGGAGAGGTTGGTGTTCTGCTCTCTTCCATAGATCTTCATTCCTGACTTTGTCTTGCCATTGAATCAGAGGATATGCCTGAGACAGCGATTGACGGAAGGTCTGCATCCTGTTGTTGGAAGCTTTAGTGACACGCCAGGTTTCACAAGCATACAGACAATCACCCTTCACATTGGCATTGGAGATTATATGTATAATATAAATCAACTACTTTTAAAAGCGGCAGAAGTTTTCAGAGTTAGCCTGTATGTTGTTTAGGGGGTGTTTACATGATACCGGCGACTTTTGGCAGACAGAGGGGAAGGTTCTTCAAAGAATTTTACCTTGGATAGCAATTACAAAATGAAATGGTGCATACTCCAGTAACGATTTAGAAATTTGAATAGAATCATTGTAGCACAAGAAACAGACCTCGATCATATTAGCTTACCCGTTACCAAAAAAATGCGAAAAACGCGCTAGACAGAACACGAAACGACACTTTATTTGGCAAATATGTCCCGAGGCATAAAATCGCACTAATTTTTGCTCTTATTATAGGATGTACTAAACCAGTGTGCCCGTTTCTCAGCCCCTGTTGATAATGCCTTGAATGCGCTCTTCGCCAATTTTACATGACCCTTTTACCCCCCAAAACTCTGACATTTTGTGATAAATTTTGTTCGGTTTCGTTGGATCGTGAAGGGCCTTGCACAACTGGCATAACCAAAACTGGTACTTGACAACCTTGTATTTGGTTTTCCATTGAAAATACTGGTTATACGCTGTGTCGTTCTTATCCAAATACTTTTAGATCTTTAAAGATCTGCAAGATCTTTAACGGAATCAAAGTCGGCTGCATTGATGAAAGACCCAGGAATTACCTGCTCGGGGCTGTAACGTGCGCCTCCAAGAACGATGGGCACTAATCCTCGCTCAAGTGAATTCCTCCAATACTTCTCTGTTATGTAATCTACACACAAACTATTCTCAAATGCGAGGTAGAACTTGTGGCGCTGATACTCTTCAAGACAACCATCTCCCATGTTGTGAGAACAGTTCCACGTGTTATTCGATTCAAACCAAGTTGCACATTTTCCAAAGAGACTTGCTTCTACGTGTTTCATTAATGCGCGAACAAATGCAAATCATAGTCCCCCACAGTGGTTGCTGACACCAAAAGTGACCATTTTATTTTTCCCCTGTGCGTAGTTCACATTATCGTCGAGTTGTACCTCAAAGTCTTCGGCAGTTTTCGTTCTCTGATCGGACGTTACTTCGTCATCTGTGACGTGATGGGCAGCTTCTTTATGCTGGACTTTCAATGGATCATAATACCCATAAGGGACGAAAAAGTCCGAATCTTGTCTATATGTTGCGGTCCAGTTAAACACACCGTCAGCTTGAGGTCCTACGGCCTCCACTCCGGGACTTTCTCTTGCGTAGAATACCCATCTTTGTGCAGCCGGCCTGTTTGTCTTTGCTTTTTCAATGTCAAATGTGGCTCGGTAAATCGCTGCGAGATGTACGAGTACTGCATCGCTTACGTTGCGTAGGCCTTTATCAAAAGTGATTTGACATCTTGACTCTTCGCATGGAATGCCATCCCAGTCTGTAAATGTGTAGCCCTGCGCTTGTTTGGCATTTCCTGGATCCAATGGCTTGAAATACTGTGGAGTGTAAACCAAGATTAACTTTGTTCCCTTTAATTTGGGACTTGTCACGCCAACACTGCAGGTTTGTTTTTCCTGAAATTTATAGAACATTCCATAAAATACCAACATTATGACGATTGTGCCAAAACAAACCCGTATGTTTCTTTTCTGTCTCCTCGACAGAAGGAAATAGCAGAAAGAGCGCCTTAGTTTCCTTTTCGCCACATCCATTTAAATCCTGCGCTACTGCCCTGTGGCTCTGTTAGAGATAATGAAGTAAAATGGTGTTAGCTCAAAAGCGCTGTCAAAAGAAGAACCACAAGTAACAAAAACACTTACAGACCAGGAGTTCTGTACGAATAAAAAAAAATTTCTACATAGCCAATTAATGGAGGAGTTTTTAACATAGATTAATTAGGAGTAATTCATTTTATCCAAATTTTTATCATTGTATTTTTTTTTATAATTTTAAAATTGTAATTTCTACTGTAATTTATTGTCACTGAAAAGCCCCGCAAAGGGAGTGTCAAATGTAAGTATAATAATTGTATTGTATTGTATTGTATTGTATGTGAGTTTTCTTTTGGGTCCTGTCCTTTACTTTGTAGTATGTGTAAAGCGCATTTGAACATATACATATCAAAAATGCGCTATATAAATGCATTATCATTATCATTATCATTACTTTAGTGAACTTGATCGATTCTGAGCTTAGTTTCGTTTTAACACAATCAGTTTGATGACAGCAGCGCGGCCGTAAACAAGTAAACCAGATGTAAACTGCTTCAGTTGACTTGTAAAAGGAATATTCTTAGATTATAGCGTACCGTATTTTCTCGATCTCCAAGGTAGAGTGGTAAGTAAGCCTTTTAGGCATTTATTCGAGGTGTTATATGCTTTAGGTATGATGGCAAGATACATTCATGTCGCAGATAATGATTGCTTGAATAAACTGCACCATTCAAATAAACGCCGATCCACGGAGTCAAGTTTGAAATAAACGCCGGGGGCGTTTTATTGAGAAAATACAGTATGTCGCTTCCGTTTGTGTTGTATCGCTCTGATTGGTCATATGGACCATTGTACCGGTAACAACACCCACGTCGCGATATGACAGCACTACGCTCGAGTTACTTGAATTTGGACGGTTTTTAATATGAGTTGCTTACTAAAACCAAAGAAGTACACTTTTTTTTATATATAAGAATTTATTTTATAAGAACAATTTTTTTTTGAAAACAAAAAAAATTATGAATTTTAATGAATAATATAAGAATTACCCCCCAGGCTGAGATTTGGAAAAGGATAGTATTTTGTGTGTTAAAAATTTGTAAATACAATACAATTATATGTTTTTAACTAAACTGTATAAAATTCTTCCATTCTCGAAACTGCAAAACTAACCAATAAAACCAAAAAACCTGAACTAGCCAAATGTTTGATGCTAATGACAGTTCGATGAACGGTACATGTAATACATATGTTTTGTATACGACAACTACCATTATTAAAATGCGTAACGGTTCACAGTCTTGACAACCGCGATCAATATCACAAGAACTACTGATCTGAAATTTGCATATATATCAGTTCAGATATCATAAGACAGTAACGAATAAATTTTGTTTCTCTTAAGCCACGAAAAGAGTTAAAATCTATTTCCTAATAGTAGTTTTTGTTTTTTTTATTCAATTTTGCTTAATAAGATTATGACGTCGAAACTCAAGTTTTACTGGAGTTATATCCTTCGATATCATGTCACTAACTTGACTGTAATCTACATTAGTATAATTTCAGAGGTGATTATAAGAATTGAAGCATTCTGATTGGTCGAGAAGCTCGGCTTATGAGGCTATACTGTCGATTGCATCTACCTGTGAACGCACGCGCTGAAAACATGTTTTCAAATGACGTCAAACGTCAGCGTTTCAGGTGTCAAACTGTGAAGTTTAGCCGACCGAAACGCGAACTTTTGCACTCAAAATACTCACCATAAACACTGAGTACGGGCGAAACTTTACACTAGAAATGATTCAAGTGAACCTGTGTATGCATATCGACACAGATCAGCATCAGTTTCTCAGAAGAAGTTTCTATATCTAATCTTTCCGCCATTTCGAAACCGGAATGTGTTGAATTTTCGGCGCGAAAGTTGCCGTTACGAACTGCTAAACTTCAAAGTTTGACACCTGAAACGCTGACGTTTGACATCATTTGAAAACATGTTTTCAGCGCGTGCGTTCACAGGTAGATGCAATCGACAGTAATCACCCCGCGCGAGGTGATTATAGCTTTGAAGGCTTGGTTACTTAGCCACGCCACCTTTGACATCCAGGCAAGTAAACATGGCCGCTTTTGCTTAATGAAAATTTCTTTGATTTGAAAGAAACCAGTCCAAGTCCTGGATATTTTAAACATTGGGAATTTTTCAAATTAACTACCAAGACTTTTGGACCGAAAATATTTTCAAGAGATGGTTCTCAAAGCATTAGAAATGATCGTAAACACGGCGGTTTGGGCGATCGATGAGAAACTCAGTCAGATCAATTGAGCAAACATTATAAGGTAGTTCTCTTCTCACCGGAGCTACTCATTTTAAGAGGATTCGCACATTCGCTTAGAAGTCATCAACAATCATACAAAGGTACCGGACATCTATATTTCTCATTGTGTTTGTTTTGTTCCATTTTATTGCTTTGTAACTAAATAAATTCTGATTGCAATCGATGATTTAAACTGGTTTACACCGTATGCAAGCGAACACTTGTGTTTGCTGTTTTCTTGTTTGCTATCGTTATTTTTTTAAGTTCTTGATGATCACCTCTAAAAATTATACTAAAACAATTATTTGCCTCAGGCTCAGCGATTATTGTTAAATACAACCCCTCGACTTCGTCTCGGGGATTATTCAACAATAATCACTTCGCCTTCGGCGAATAATTGTTAAATATAAACCATAGGTAGTTTGGGAAAAAGGAACAAAAATACGAATGCATTATTGCTAAAAAAAATTTAAAGCAAACTGTTGCTAAATTTCAACTTATTAAAGACGGGAAATTAAATCAAAGGACAACGTAATTTGTGCGTCTTGCAAGAAGAAAGAGTTAGAGAATTTTTGCGTCCGAAACGCGGCTGCCTTGTGCACGCGAGTCACGTTGGGTAAATACTCGTGGTTATCCGCAATAAATCATCCTCAAGAAATTTCAAAATCGAGGGAAAATTCTCAATACAAAATTAAACCTACCAATATGCAAACAATGTATTCCTCTAAGTTTCCCAAGGAATGAAAAGGGAGCAATTCAACCACGAACGGCGGTCAGTATAGTATTTTGGGGTAATACTGAGGCTAGCGACTCCTTCGAATTCGGACGTACACAATTGCAAAAGTTGGACGCAGGTCCATGGAGCACCTTGTGGAACCGGTCCATGGACCGCCTAAACGACCACCCCTAATTGTCAACATAGGGACAGCCAGCTATCTAGCCGACCAGCCGAGTGTATTCTATGATCAATTTTTTTGTCTGTACGTTGTAATAAATGTCGTGTTGTCACTAAAACAAGCAATTTTGTGCACACAATTTTGGACCTACCCGACGGCTTTTGTCTTGATTGAAGAGTGAAGTGTTAGCAAGACGCAATTTGAAAACAGTGTTTCTTTTATGGATTGAACACCGGCTGCCGTTTGTAAGTGGAAAATATTACACTCGCTCTATAAAGAAGGTCCTGAAGGGGGGTATATATTCCATTTTTCCAGCCCAAGTTTTGCCAAGTCCCCTGTTTCAGCCTATTGTTTTCCCAAATTTTCATAACCCCAGTCCCAGTTCTATTGTTTTCTGTCTGTGATTCCCAGTCCCAGTGGCCAAATACCAGTCCCAGTGACCCAAACGTCATTTTTTCCAATGAAAATTTGCCCAGATCTCTTCAGGCCCCTTTATAAATAAATAACACAGGAACATCTCAAGACTACTTTGCCCCTTGCCTGACATTCGCTGATATCACTGATATCGTCAAAAGACGAATTACGCAACGACCTGATGAACATTGATCGACTTATCGAGGAAAGAGTGGACAGAGTCCAAGGCGTGGGAGATGGGATATATAGTGGGTAGTGTAATGAAATTTTGTGAAGAACTAAAGATGACGTAAAAAGGTTGGTTGGAGTCGTTGGTGAAAGAGAAACATAAAAGGAAGTTGACTGTACTTAGAATGGAGCAAAAAAGTATTTTCGACTCTACTGAGAGTGGTCCACCGAGTTATATTAGGTGTCACCGACAATCAGGAGTAAAAGTGCCGGCATCCACTGAAAGCAATGCAACAAAACGTTTCACTGATCAAACACCTCTCACTGATAAACGGTAACTATGTAGCGATTTACGCCGGTTGCAACCAATTAATTGGAGACGTTTTAATAATCTATTAGCCGAAGCAATTTTGAAGACCCCCAAACAAGGAACTTTGGAGGCAAGCATGGCCGAGTGGTTTAGGGCGCTGGTGTTGTAATCCGGAGGTCACCGGTTCGAGGCCTGCCCTTGCCACTAGCTGGATTTGTTTCTCGGTTGTCCCGAGTTCAAATCCTCGACCACGCTTTGTATATAGCCAACTGGTCTGCCTTCTGCCAGTTGGGATTTTTAACCTTGTTATGTTCATTTTTAAATTATTTGTTTCCTCTGTTTCAGTGGCATGCCTGTAAACCAGCTATCTCGTTGAGCTATGAAGCTTAGTGCATGACCACTATAAACACATATTTATTTATTTATTTATTTTATTTTTTATTTTATGGAAACACATGTAACTAAGGCATAATTCAGCCAACGTGAAAGGCAGGGTATTTATTCGGAAAATAACCTTTTGGAAGACAGAAGAGAAAAGGCTCTTTTATGACTTTTGCAGGGTATCAAGTACAGAAGGCCATTTGGCATATTCCAGAAACGATTTTGAAATCTGAATAGAATTATTGTGCCACATGAAACAGACCACTCCTGCGGAGAGAGGGGGGGGGGGGGGGGGGACAATAAGGGCATTTGTAAAAGAAGAGATGAGCAGCTGAGATCCCTCACAGTCGACACTGTCGATCTTCAGCCAGCAATAAATTTCACATCACAGCATCTCGTATACTTGGTTAATTAGCGTGTTTATTTGAAGTAACATGTGCTTCCCTATTCTTTTATCATGTCTTGCCAGGATATTTCCGGTGCAAGCAGGAAAGCCAGTTAATTCCTTAGCGTGCTCATCGAGTGGACTTCTGTTTCCTTCTTTTGCAGGACAAGTCGGAATTACAGATTTTTGAACCGCTAAAATGTACATTTGTGTTGAAGGAAACCTAAAAATAATAGTCTATTTTTATTAAAAATTACTATATTAATATTATATACAATCTTCGTTCACTGTCCAAAATCCACGCGCGCCATTGGTTAAAATCGATCACGTGATTTTTCTTTACCCGACCTGTCGTCCCTGTCGTCAGCAAACTCCGACAGTGCGTTATTGACGATAATGCACAAAAATCGTGCATTATTGAAAATTTCTTCAGCTTCAAGGCTTGCAGAAGTTAAAGAAAAATATATTCCTCAAATTATCAACGATTCAATACAAAAAATACCAAGAAGAAAACAACCTGGAGTGCTTTCATCTTCAAAGGTAAAATGAAGCTGAACTTTTTGTGTGTGATTGACTTGCTGGCTAGCAAGAACAAGCTTCTCGCTTCTCGCCTTGAACAAGCTTCTCGCTGACTGTATTTATGAACCACTCCAGCTTAAGAACAATTTAATGGACCATTTTAAGCTTTATTTATATACAGCTCAGTTTGGATTTCTATCTTATTGATCTTAGCCTGTATAATTAATTATGTACTACTCAAATTCTTATTCATTTAAAGTCTAGTTCAAAGTTCGTTAAATCGTGTTTTCACAACAGTCTCTAACCCATAATTAAAGCACTGAAACTGTGTATGAGCATCTTTGGCTGCGGATGGCTCGGATGGAAACGGATTGCAATTTGAAAACGTTAGGCAAACGTTTTTACCGCGCGTCTTCGAAATATCGATATTTATAGCGCTAGCTTGATTTCTATCCGAAAATTAAGGTTATAATTTCCTTTAAATGTTCAAAGATGATGTTTATATAGGGTTAAGTTGCCTACTACTAATTTCAGAACAGTTTAGACCAAAAATCTGCGAAATCCCCGTGACATAGTCCTTTAAGCATAAATATATTTATAAGCGTTTTCATACACCTGATCGCTTACAGAATTGGTTTAGGTAGCTTTCCTGTAATTTACTAGTAATCTAACAACCCCCAACTTGTTGATGTTAACTGTAACTGTTCCATGTTAACTTACTCAATCATTTTAAATCCCAATAAATTGCAGAAACGTGCTGGACAGAACAAAAAACGACACATTATTTGTATTGGTCGATTCTGACCTGAGGCATAAAATCGCACTATTTTTTCTCTAATTGTACGATGTTCTAAAGCAATGTGCCCGTTTCTCAGCCCCTGCTGATAATGCTCTTAATGCGCTCTTCGCCAACTTTACAAGCTCCTTTTACTCCCCAAAACTCTGACATTTTGTGATAAATTTTGTTCGGTTTCGTTGGATCGTGAAGGGCCTTGCACAACTGGCATAACCAAAACTGGTATCTGACAACCTTGTATTTGGTTTTCCATTGAAAATACTGGTTATAGGCGGTGTCGTTCTTATCTAAATACTTCAGATAATCTGCAAGATCTTTAACAGAATCAAAGTCGGCTGCGTTGATAAAAGACCCAGGAATTACCTGCTCGGGGCTGTAACGTGCGCCTCCAAGAACTATGGGCACTAACCCTCGCTCTAGTGAATTCCTCCAATACTTCTCTGTTATGTAATCTACACACAAACTATTCTCAAATGCGAGATAGAACTTGTGGCGCTGAAACTCTTCAAGACAACCATCCTCCATGTTGTGAGGACAGTTCCAAGTGTTATTCGATTCAAACCTAGTTGCACATTTTCCAAACAGACTTACTTTTACGTGTTTCATGAGTGCGCGGACAAATTCCATTCTATGTGTATTACAGTGGTTGCTGACACCAAAAGTGGCCATTTTATCTTTTCCCAGTGCGTAGTTCACATTCTCGTCGGGTTGTGCCTCAAAGTCTTTGTTGGTTTTCGTCCTTTGATGGGTCGTAACCTCGTCATCTGTAATGTGATCACCACCTGGTTCATGCTGGACGTTCAATGGGGCATAAGATCCATAAGGGACGAAAAAGTCCGAATCTAGCCGATATGATGCGGTCCAGTTATACACACCATCAGCTTGAGGTCCTACGGAACTCACTCCGGGACTTTCCTTCACGTAGAAGACCCATCTCTGTGTGGGAGGCCTGTTTCCCTTTGCTTCTTCAATGTCAAATTTTCCTCCTTGATGTACGAGAACCGCATCGCTAACGTTGCGTAAGGCTTTATCAAAAGTAATTTGACATCTTGACTCTTCGCAAGGAGTGCCGTCCCAATCTGTGAATTTGTAACCTTGTGCTTGTTTGGCATATCTTGGACCCCATGGCAGGCGATCATAAGGCCATGGAGTGTACATCAAGATCAACTTTGTTGCATTTAACTGAAACGCTTCAGAACTTGTCACGCTGACACCGCGGGATTGTTTTTCCTGAATATAATAGAATATTCCATAAAATGCCATCAGGATGAAGATTGTGCCAAGACAAGCCCGTATGTTTCTTTTCTGTCTCCTCGACAGAAGGAAGAAGCAGAAAAAGAGCCGTAGTTTCCTTTTCGCTACATCCATTTTAAAGCCTGTGCTACTGCCTCTTGGCCCTGCGAGAGAAAATGAAGAAATAAGCTGTTATCACAAAAATACTGAGAAAGGAAAAAACACTTTTGATAACACTGAAATGCCAGGAGTTCCTTTAGGGAAAGAAAAAAATTCTGCATACTTTACTGCGAACTTGATCGATTCTGAGCTTAGTTTCGTTTTAACACAATCATTTGCAGTCTTGATGATGACAGACGCGGAGCCTGTGAACAAGTAAAAACCCGAGGTAAACTGTGTCAGTTGACTTGCACAATTTCGCGGAATACAGACAACTTTAATTTCAGAAGAAAATTGCGTCTTGCTCGCTTTCCTCGCGTGCTATTTAACTCACACAGCGGACGCCGCGCAACGACACCAAATTTGCCCGTGTGAGGATTCAATACTCTCCCTGGTAAAAAAAACACTGATCAGTAAACGCTTTGGTTATTTGCAAACACTTGAGAAATGTAGAAAATACGAGCCGAAATTTTCTCAATTCCCGTCGTTGAACAATAAATCTCTCATTTCAGTTGCAGCTTTGTAGTGTCCGGCTGATTAGTTTTTACTCGTTCAGTGTGATTTGACTCGCTCTGCGGGCTTTGCAGTTTATAATTTGCGAAATGTTGCTTGCTACAATGGCGTTATCTTGTTTTTGATCCGTGTGGTTGAAAAATTTAATTTAGATCGCACTATTCTGTTTTATCTTTTCTCGGTACTTTGCTTCTAAGTTCTACTTGGACTTTTTTCAAAACGTGAAAACTACAGTGTCCAGGTCAGCGTAGTTTGAACGCTGACCGGGTCCCTTTAAATATGCACAGTTTTCTTTTTGTTTTGAGAAACAATGTACGGGACAAAACCATAAGAACTGAAGTAACTCGCAACGAAATCGAAAATGTTTTGCGTAAATTAGCCAATACTAGGAAAGCCTTAAATTGGAGCTTTACACTCATTCATTTGCCCTGTAATTCTGAATTTACCTGATGATGCCATTTAATTTTCAGGATGCGCTTTCGATTTGGCCAAAAATTACAGAAATTTTGGAACAGGAGCGAATGGCACATGAATCTCCTGGGAAAGTTTCCAGAAAATCGGAAAAGTGTTAAATTTCTGAAATGAGAAACCATTCAACCGAAAATTCCAAACGTACTGATTTTAATCAATGAATCGCGCTTTAAGGTAATGCTGACACCAAATTTACCTGATGTGTGAGGTTTCGCTACAATCGCTTTTTTTTGGTTCGTGTGGCTGAAAAATTTAATTTAGGTGGAACTATTCTGTTTTATCGTCTACACTCTTTTTTTTATAAGAATCTAGTTTATAAGAATATCGAGGCTGAAATTTGCCAATTTTTAAGAATATTTTAAGAATAAACCCGAGGCTGAGATTTTGAAAAGAATAAAGTTTTTAGTTGAAACAAAATCAGGTATTTTCATTTTCGTCACTTTATCTCTGTGAGGAATGCTTTGTTTAAAGCCAAAACGGCCAGGCTGCAACGAAAAGCAATGGTACATGTGCAGAATGCAACACGATACAGATCTGGACACCAAACACTTGTAATTGATTACCCAATACTTGCTAAAACGGAAATGTCAAACGGTATTTTCTAAGAATGTTCATAAGAATAATTTCAGCCTAAAATCGGCAGAAATATAAGAATATTCAGCCTGGGTCGGAAAAACTGTATTCTTATAAAAAAAAAAGAGTGTATTAGTACTTCGCCTGTCAATACTACTTTTATCGTCGCTAAGTACTTCTTCCGCTTTGATAAGAAATGCGCGACAAAAACCGCCGGTCTGAACTCAAATAACTCGAGCGTAGTGGTGCCGTATCGGGAAGAGGGAGAGAAGCGGGGGTTACCGGTAGTGGTACATATGTTCCAATCAGAGTGCGCCTAGTATCATAAAAATGCATAAGAGTTTCATAGCCTTGGCAACTGCAATCGCTTTCAGAAGAACTACTGATCTGAAATTTCCATATCTATAGTTCAGACATAATAGAACAGTTATGAATAAATTGCTCTTTCTTTAGTAAAGGGAAGTGTAGAATATATTTCCTAACATCAGTTTTTGCTTTTTTTTTGCTATCCAATTCATAAGATTATGATGACGCAAGGCATGTTTTACTAAAGTTGAGCCTCTCTATGGGTATTTACGAAGAAATCGAAGACGCGAAGATCACCGCGGAAAAAAAAAAAAACTATCTCAAGATTGAAGCGAAGATCTGAAATTGACCAAAGTTCGCGTGATCAAATTGAACACTCAGATATAAACCTGTCAAAACTCGTAAACATTACATTGACCACATTTCGCGAAAAAAAGAACGAAGATAAAGTGAAGATCTGCTTTAAAAAAAAACGAAGATTTGCAAAAAAACTGCAATAAAAAGGAAGTCGCTACTGACTTGACAATGGGGACCTTCACATCGGAGTACGGTAACGAGATTTAGTATAAGTACGACTTTGAAAATTTTGGAGGTCTTATTCTTTCGATGATCACATTTCAAACTAATTTCTTTTCAATAATCTTCTTTAATTTCAACTGGTCGGCACCAGGGAGGAGTAAAGAGTCTGGGAACGTAACAGGATTGAAATTTGAAAGTCGCACTTGTACTCTATCTGGTACTCGTACTCCGATCTGAAGGTTCCTAATATTCTGTGACATCCAGGCAAGTAAACATGGACGTTTTTGCTGAGTAAAATTTTTCCTTCATTTGAAAGAAACCACTTCAAGTTATGGATTTTTACAACATTTGGAATTTTGCAAATTGACTACCAAGGCTTTTGGACCGAAACTGTTTTCAAGAGATGGTTCTCAAGGCATTAGAATTGATCGTAAACACGGTGGTTTTGGAGATCGTACGCGGCCATGAAAAACTCAGTCAGATCGATTGAGCAAACATTATTCAATTCTCTTCTGACAGGAGCTTTGGAGAGGATTCTCGCATGTTCGCTCAGAAGCCATAAACAATTAAACAAAGGCACCGGATATCTATCTTTCTCGTAGCGTTTGCTTTGTTTCGTTTTATTGCTTAAACTCTTTTAAAGAGTACACTTAAAAGTGTAACTTCTGATTTCAATCGATGAATTAAACTGGTTTACACCGTATGCACGCGAGCACTTGTGTTAGATGTTTTTTAAGTTCTATTGTTATTTTTCAGTTCTTAGCTTGATAATCACTTCTAAAAATTATACTCAAACAATCATTCGCCTCAGGCTCAGTGATTATTGTTGAATAATTGTTAGATATAAACAATAGGTGGTAACAGAAGTAGCAATAAGGAAAAGGAATTGTACATCCATTATTTCGGGATTTTCCAAAGCAAAATGTTGTGAAATTACAGGAAATATATCAAAGAACAACGTAAAAAGGGAGTGTTAAGCAATTTTCGCATCAGGAACGCGGCTGTAAGGGTAGATTTCTCTGTTGCATAATTTCACACACGTTAATGGACGCGAATTTTACTGGCTTTACGTGCGTAAAATAAAAAAGGGAAAATGTATGAACGTTTCGCGTCTGCGGATAAGAATGGATTTGGTTCAACTTTCTCCGCAGACGCAAGCGGACCAGAGGGACTAGATAAAAATACCGGTTATACTGATGGGCGTCAAAAATATAATTGGTCTCCTACATATAAATTTAAATTTACAAACATCACACCAAGCATTAAGTGGTCTTAAGAAGAGTCAGCAATAGCAAAGCCCGCGCGCGCGAGGTCTGAAAAAAGAATGCAAATGAATATACCCCTCACGAGGCTCAGAAAACATCAGCGTGTTCTGAGAAAAATAGAAGGAATCTAGGCGAAGTTTTCACGCCGATCTTTTCATGAGCCGAACCGTAATTCCTTGAATTAAGTACATGAAAAGATCGGCGTCTGAATCAAATTAGAACGGCTATTTCAATTTGGAACGGCTCACCCGTTCTTCCCGCCTGGCTTGGCCGAGAATTTCGCCTGTGGAACGGCTTTGATTCAGACGCCGTACTTTTCATGTGCCGATCCTAATTCATAAATCATTATAATGTATTTTGAAAACTTTGATTGGTTTTATTGGATCTGTATTAGGAACGGCCTCGGAACGGCCAAAAGTACGGCGTCTGAATCAAGAGGCGTACTTTTGTCAATTTGGGTCGGTCCAAATTCGAATTGAATTCGGCTCATGAAAAGTACGGCGTCTAAACCGGGCCTTAGGAACACCGGCTGTTTTAGAAAGTTTCGAGTTTCTAAGGGCAGCTTAATTTTTATGCGATATTCGTGATTACATGTATTATTCTTTATCCGCAAGCGCGTACTCGCAAATTTGCTGCGCTACACCATCAACTACGCAACTTACAAAAATACGCTCTTCTGTTCAAAAGCATGTACAGTTGAATCCCGATAACTCGAACCTTCAAGGGAAATCGAGAAAGGTTCGAATTATATATCGGGAGTTTGAGTTATCGAGGGTAAAATTAGTAAGAAAATTACCTAAAGGGGAATAGGAAGTCAAAAGGTTCGAGTTAGTTGAAGGTTCGAGTTATTGAAGGTTCGAGTTACCGAGTGTAAAATTAGGAAAAAAGTGACCTAAACGGGAATTAAAAATGGTTCGAGTTAGCGGGAGGTCCGAGTTATTGAGGGTAAAATTAGTAAGAAAATGACCTAAACGGGAATTAAAAAAGGTTCGAGTCAGCGGGAGGTTCGAGT
The DNA here is from genome assembly GCF_052425735.1 of Oculina patagonica. Taxonomy (NCBI): domain Eukaryota; kingdom Metazoa; phylum Cnidaria; class Anthozoa; order Scleractinia; family Oculinidae; genus Oculina; species Oculina patagonica. Next base: position 4,202,871 of record NC_135759.1, read on the forward strand.
TATTGAGGGTTCGAGTTACCGGGATTCAACTGTAACTTGTCTTAGCAGCATACCTTTAGAAAAGTCCTGCAACATACTAAGTTTGCAAAGAATCGAAAGTTTACAAATTTAACCAAGACGGCGGTTGGTGCATTATATGTTTATCGCGACTACTGAGATCTTACCTTCCTCGTATGGCGACCTAACTCGAGTAAAGAAGACCCGCAGAATATGAATCAGCGGCCGGTTCTTGAGTTGCAGTTTTCTTTTAAAGTTATTACAACAGAACGAATTTAAAAAACTACTAGTTCTCAATTTTATCTCGCTCGTTTTTCCCTGGCAAACACACAGCCCGATTCGACAAGCCCAATTGAGCCCGGAGGTTTACGCTGAAATTGTGATCATTCTAGACTTTGGTGATTAATGGCACTGAAACCGTGACTTCTGCTTTTAGCCTGGGGATACACGAATTCAAAGGAATATCACATTCCTGGCAACGGGGCTTGCTTTCATAAAAACGCAAAAGCGGCCAAGGTCTGAAAGGTGTTCAGTTTAGTCTATTTCGTTACATCAGTATTCTTCTCTTCACTTTCTTCTGCTTTCTTCAACGCACGTTATCATTTTTAGATGTCGATTCACTGGATATTGGCCTCAATTTCCATATCCCGCGTCTCGGTTCCCTGTTATTTGAATGCACTTGACGAGCAAAATGGTCACTTCTCATTAATGATTAGTTAGTCATTCTGAAGTCTTATATTTATCATTTTTGACGACGAATCGTGATTATTCGCGTCACTTTTCATCGGTCGCGTCTCGGTATTTGAATGTTCTTGAAGAGTTAAGTGATTGATTGCCTTGAAAAAGTCATATTTGATTCATGAATTATGATAAAAACTCTTTCTTTTGTCTTAATTTATCATATTTCTAACGCCAATTTGTGATCATTCGCCTAATTTTAATTACAAAAAAATGAAATTACAAACCATCCGATATCATGTTTACCTAAATTAAAATAACTGACTCTAATACTAGTTTTTGTAAGGCGGAGGTTGTAACTCAGAGCAAGGCCTCCAGTTTCGACAGTTCTGCAGCCCCCCTCACTTGGATTACAAGTTTGACCACGAATGCTAAAACCTGGAGGCGGATTGAGAGGGTCAATCCCCACCCACGTGAACACTATGACACACCAGAAAAGATTACTCTCTTTCGACTCATTAGCAAACGTAAGTGGGAATGTTCCAGCTTTCAGACTTCTTCAATGTCAGGACTGGCGTTCGACAAAGATGCTTGAAATCATCTTTTATGTTTCTTATTGTTATAGGCTGGAGTTTGAGAACCACCACCAAGTGAAAGCTGAATGGAATTCAGTGGACCCCTTGGACACAGCTGGAGGATTTAGACTTTGCGATGATCTGGCTCTCCTTTCACATAACTATGACCAAATACAGGGCAAGACCAACATCAGAAAGAACTGGTTTAAAAATCAACGGGGTAGATCATAGATCAGGAAGATCAACAGCATCAATTGAGATCAAATCGTAGTAGGAGGACCGTTAGAGGAGGTAGTCGCATACCTTGAAAGTATTGTAGAGGCCCTGTTAGGGGGGGTTCAGTTATGCCTTATCCCTTTAATTCGGAGCACAGTTATCCCTTATCCCTTAAAGTATCAACAGCGTTATCCCTAAAAGTATCTTTAGTGGAGTTATCACTGTACAGAAAAGTGAAAACGCATTTCTGAAGATTATCAAGAGTGAAAAAAGACGTTTTCAGCTAACACAGTCGTTATTACATCTCTTTCAGGTCATTCCCTAAGATAACTGGAATTAGTATACATGTATACTAAAACAGTGGATAGCGGTTTTGGCGCGCGCTGATTGGCTACTAAACTCCGAATATCCTTTGCTTTTCACCTCCGAGCAACGCGGGCGGGAAATTGTAACCTTTAACATCAAACACTAGTCAAAAATTATCCTTTCGGGCTACATTATCTCACTGTTTTAGTATATACTAAAACATTCGCGACGAGGTAAATATCCACAACTAGCCACCAACACTGAGATGAATAGTTGTTAAATATTTGCGGTATTTGAAAGCAAAGGAAAAAAAACTTGCTTTTTAACATTGAATAATTGTTGTCGTTTGAGAACAAGCTACCAAAAAATCATCCCTGAGATTTGGGTTAAGTGCTGTAGGCGAAATAAGAAATAATGGTCTTCTTTTGTAGTTTGATGATGAATTCTTACCGATTGTCTGCAAAATACCTAGACAGCCATCAATGCGTGCTATCGATTAGTGACCAGCTTTTGCCAATAAAGAGTTCATTTTGCACGAAAAGATCGATCCACTAATAACTACCCTGCAAATTTTATTCACAATCTGCGCCAACCGAGTAGACAACAAGAAACAAATGATATCGACCATCGTGGTTTTGTTATCCCCCCTTACGCCAAAGGTTTTTCCAAAAGAATTGCAAACGTTCTTCGTGGCTTCAACATCAAGGTCGCCCATAAACCTATACGTACCATCTCGAACATACTGAAAAAACCAAAAGACAGGATCGAGAAAGAGGATACCAGAGGAATTGTATATAAGATCAAGTGTAACGATTGCGACTGTGTTTACATTGGTCAAACATCACGCGCGCTTAAAACACGCATGAAAGAACACGCAAAGGCCATCGCAACATGGGACAAAAGCTCTTTGTTGGCAAAAACACCATATGCTTAACGAGCATAAAATAGGTTTGGAGAGCGCCGAAATTGTTGACAGGTCAACGGTGTGGAAACAACGACTAATTCTTGAAGCTTGGCATTCTATGCGAGATAGGAACGCTATAAACGAACACATAGCGCTACCAAACGTTTACAATAGCATTAAGAATTCATAGACTCATTAAGAATGCTCTAGAGACTTTTGTTGCACTCGGAAAGTTCATTTAGTTTCTATCACAAATTCGTCACATATTTTAACAGGACGCCGTTGAACATTTGCATTTTTATCTTGCTGAAGAAGGCAACAGTAGTGGCCGAAACGTCCAAAAACAATATTTTTAGCCAGTGTCAACTTATTAATTTGAATTTTTTAACATGCCTGGCTACAACCCGAACATTTTTAACATAGTAAAGAGCCTTTCAATAGATTAAGGATTTTGCTTTGTCCTTTTTCCACCTAAGATTTTTGTTTCAGATTTAATGAAAGCCTCAACTGTACGTTTTCGTCTCCTGGTCATCTTTGCAGTCGCTTCCTTAGTTTTGTTCTTGTTGATAATACAAGGTTTTTACATTTAACTCAACTTTGAACACTACTAATGATGCAAAAATAACATACAAACTATCCACGGATAGTTCTGCAAACGTGAGTTTGTTAGTTTTACTTGAAAAACGCTGGTACGTTAAAGTGATTCTCCACTATAAACTCTAGCGTTCTACGCACTGAAATTCTTTGAGACACGATTTTTTTCTTAAAAGCTCTTAAAATAGCTAGCGTATGGTGTAGTGTAATTAATTGTTCAAATGCAATCTTCAAACAACGTTTTGCTCGTGTGTAGTTGTGTGCACTTCCATGAAAAATGGCAAATCGTTTTCCAGAGTTGTCGGAGAATGATTTTAAATATCCACATGGCCAAAAAGAATCGAAGCTCAGCGACAAATCACGATATTTTGCTCAACCTAGGCCAATAAAATTTGTTAAGTTATTTGGTTTGAGGTGCAGACAGCAATTTCATTTTTTTGCAGGTCGACCATTTAAGAGTTATAGAATTTTTTTAATGGTTTTATAAATTTGTTCATTTCAGTTCCATACAAAAAACGAGAAGCGTATGTATTCGTGGCCACAGATGACAAATATGCCGAGAGAGCCCTGGTACCCGCTTACTCCTTGAAGGAAGTCCAAACGTCCAAGCGAATTGTCCTTCTTTGTACCCGGGGTAGCCTCTGTTTCAAGGTGAGGCTAGTTATAACAGAGACAAAAGAAATACTCAGAATAATAACTCAGAATAATAACTTCTGTCAGCACGCCGTTTGAATCTCGCACTGAGCTTTAGAAGACTTCACTGGGGGTGTTTGAGAATTTGAGTGAAATTTGAGGTTTAAAGAAAGGATAGGAGAAAGAAAATTGTTTTTGAAACACCACCAGACAGTTGACCCCCACTCAAGAGCACTCCAGGTTGTCAGGGGACTGTTTTGGCGTCCAACTACTAATTTTCAACTTCAGATTCTTATTTTAAACAACATTTAATCTCCAATATTTCGCATTTCTCTTAATTTTACAACTCCTTTTGGGAAAAAACTATTTCCTCCAAAACTTGCCTCAAAATAACCCAAATTTTTTATAAAACACCCAAAACATAAATTTATGAGAAGAGCAGCGCCAATGTTTAAGAGACAAGAACGCACGTCACAACGAAAGAACTTCAACAGCAGTGTTTAATGCAACCAAGATGGCGGACATATTACACATACAGAACATGTGGCGCGAAAACATGCGCGCGCATATAACAATACTAATGCCGCAGGCACTGCCTGCTGGCGCAACCTCTTCTCTCCTTTAAATGGTAGCGAACTGACAAACTGTAGTTGTACACAGGCTTGAAATACATGGGCAATAAAAATATGAACTTAAACGAAGAAAACTGCATGTCAATTAAGACAGACTAACCAAATGTCTCAGTCTCTAGTAGTACCTTGTGAAAGTGTAAACCTAAAACTAAACTGTGGATCTAAAGGTACCACACGCAGGTTAAAATCTAACATAGTCCTGCAAGTGTGAAGGAGGTCTGCGCTGCCTTTGAGGTCTTGAAGCTGGGTGATCAGGAAAGTTGGGAGGAGACAACAATGGTTGATCTGTGGCTGCAACACTTGTGCTTGACTCGTCTTGTACGGCGACTGGGGAAGGTGAGCGACTGGTGGTATCAAGTGGTGTGTCATCACTGGTGAAGGACTGGACTTGTTCCTCGTCAGACGGAATGGTGATGAGTTCTGGAGGTGCAGGGGGAGGTAACACAGGATGTACCGGGGCAGGGGACACCGCAGGAGTTACTGGAGGCTCGACGTCCATGTCTGGAGGGGCTGAAGGACCTGGGAGGCTGGGCACAATGATGGAAGAGGGAACGGAATAGCACTCGGACAGCTTGACTTTGTAAGAAGTGGCTCTGAGTTGTGAGCCACGAAACTTCTTTACAAAACACCAAGGGGTGTCGATGGAGACAACGACATAGCGATCACGAGCGCGTGACTTGTCCTTATCAGAGAAGAGGTAGACAATATCTCCAACTTGTAGAGGTGGCGTGTTTGCGACAAGACCGCGGGGGTTCTTGGATTTCTCGCTATAGGCGTGGTTAGTAGAGCGATGTTTGTGCCTATCGAGTATGAGTTGGTAATCAGACAACGGCAACTGCTCATGGGTGAATTGGTTGCGTTGGGTCCACAACTCGAGAGAAGAAAGACCCGAGAAACGAAGGCGGGAGTTAAGACGTGCGGTAGCCAGAGCGAGGCCAACTTCGCCTACTGGTCCTCCACCTGGTTCTTGTCGGAGGAGCTCTTCTTCAAGTTCGCGGACTGCCTTCTCGGCGACAGGGTTGTGGTTCTTATTCTTAATACGGCCGACATCGATTGAGACGTTCAAATGTTCAAGCGAGTCGTTGTTGCTCAGGGATGAAAAACCAGGAGCAGGATCAACACGTATAACAGCTCTAGGACCATCAAGAGGGTGTAAACCGACGATTAGTTTTGTGAGGGCATCGCGTAGAGTGTCATGCTTTTCGTCCGGTATCAAGCAAGATGCAGTAAGTGACGTGGAGCATTCTCTAAGAACAAGGATGAACTGACGGTGGCGCTTGATTACGTCAGCGGCAAAGGAGATTCCTATCACTTCGGGAGGGTCATCAGAGGATTGGGATACCAAGGTGCTCGGAAACGACTGGAGTGAAGCGCACGTGTGGCAGGCAGATGTAACGCAGGAAATGGCGTCGCTCATGTCAAGGGCAAAGAACTGTCGTTGGAACACCGTTTGGAGCTGATGGCGGGAAGGATGGTTTAGTTTGATGTGGAGGGCAGTTAGAAGACCATCCAGTACAGAACGGGGCACAACAATTGCTTCGGAAACAGGAACGAATGGCTTGGAGTGTTTGACTACGAGGACTCCGTCACGAGCAATGGAGGTGCAGCTGAGATACCGCTTAACGTCGCGAATATTGGTGATCTTCTTTGACGGGCGAGTGCCTTGTTTGAGGTGGGCATGCACCCTTCGGAGGTCGGGGCAGTCGTTCTGGACGTAGCCATGCTGACCTTGTGGTGAACGGGAGGTTGGACTTCTTGTCGAGACTGTCCTGAATCGAAACGCTACGCACGACTGAGTCTCCATTTCGTGGACGAAGGTGCAAATTTGGCATTAGGCTCACTGCAGTCGGGGGAGACTGGTGAAGTCAGACGGAAGGTTGGCCTACCAGCCAAATGGAAGATGAGGTAACGGCTACAGTCGTGAGGAAGGAAGTACTCGGGGGCGGCCGAGAATTCACCGCGACATACTTTTCAATTGCTTGAACGCACGGTTGCTGTCAGAATACAGTCGTAGGCTGTTGCGACGAATGATGAATGGAGCGAAGGTGACAGCAGCAGCAATAGATAATGCTTCGACCTCGAGGGGAGCCAGGTGACTTGGTGTTTCCGCAACTTGGCGCTGTAGAAGCCAGCAAGGGAAAGATGACTTTCACGGGTAACATACAATGTAGCACCAAGGCCTCTCTTGGTGACTGAGCCATCGGTGACTATCCAAAGAGTGTCAGAAGGACGTGGTAGGACTATGGATTTGTGTTTGGACAGATACTCTTGAGCACGCTTGAACCTGAAGGTGAGGTTCTCATCCCAAAGCAGCTTGTCTTTAGACTGGAGGCCCGTGAGGGTGCTCTCGAGGGGGTCCACTATGTCCGAGCAGTTTGGGAGTACGCGACTGAGGACTTTATAGGCTCCAATGAAGGAACGTAGGCCTTTCACACTTTGGGGAGGAGGGCATGATTGCAAGACGGCAATACGATGAGGGCTGGCTGATAGACGGCCTTGAGACCAGATCCAGCCAAGGATGGTGGTAGACTTTGGACAGATGACAGTCTTCGTAGGGGACAAACGGAGGTTACAACGATCAAGCGCCTCCAGTACCCGTCTCCAGTTGGTCAAGAGGGTTTCGGGTGTATCGCCGCCACAGTACAGGTCGTCTGCGAGCTTAGCCACGCAGCCTTCTTGAATTAAGTCACCCAGAACACGACACATCATTTCCTCGAGTGCGGTCTCGGAGCCAGGCATCCCCATTGCTGATCTTGTGTATACACGGATTCCACGGAAGGGGGTGGCTACACCACAGTACTTTAGAGAAGACTGGGAGAGAGGTATCTGGTAGAATGCTCGGGTGAGATCAGTTTGGATCATGTAGCGCCATGGTGTGATAGTGCGCAGGGTTGTGTCGACGTCTGGCATTAGAGATGGCTGCGGTTTACTGTAGCGTGCTACGTCGGCAAATGCGGTCACGAGTCGGTGACCACCTGAAGGCTTTTTTACAAGAAATGAAGGATTAAGATACTCAACGGTTATGCCTAGATCCTCGGGGCGACGGAAGACCTGGGCCTGTTCCAGCTCGTCAAACTTAGCTTGGAGTTCTACCAGTTGGTTGCGAGAGTACTGAGGTACGCGGCCTTTCCGTTGTGGAGGCTGTACGGGGCCTATATTCACAGTTGCTTGGATGGGACCAGCAGCACCATTGTAACCGGCTATGTCGGGGTTGAAGACTCTGTCGTATGACTGCAGCAGCTGTTGAAACTTGAGACGGGTTTCATCTGGCAGCAATTTGTCGGGGTCTAAGGACACGGAAGACGAGAAGGGAGGTAGACTGTGTGGCTTCACTGGAATTGACTTAGTGGTGGATGCTGGGTTGGGGGTCGGTGACGGTGTTTCTGCTGTGGGTAGAATCTCGCTGAGGTGCTCGTGGCGACCTATGGCTTTCGGCTCGTTGGAAGTGTTGGTTAAGCGGATTTTGGATCCGACTGCTTCTACAACTTGAGGTTCAGGCCAAATGCAGGTGGGTTTGGTGTGTTTCGATATTGGGGTGTCTGTGCGCGGTTGAAGTGCTAGTACGCAATCGTCACCTAGGTCGGAGGGGACGTCCAGTTCCAAGTATTCACCAGGCCAAACAACGGTTGCGGAGGAGGAAGCGCGTAGGACGTAACTTTGTGCACGTCGCACAGCATGAGAACCAGTTGAATCACTATCGGGGTCATAATGTATGACCTCAGAGTCCTGAATACGTACTTGGCACAAAGCGGGACGGACGGTGATGTCGTTAGCAATAAGGAAGGGTGTGCCAGCCAGGACGTCTACGTCTAAGTCGTCAACAACGAGGGCGTCAAGACCGAGTTGTTTGTCTGCTCGGGATAAGATGAGGTGAATTTCCCCGGCTACAGCTAAGGAAGTCATGCCGTCGGCTTGTAAAGCTTGCTGGGAAGACTTTACAATGGTTGCACCAATTGAACGGGCCACGGATGACTTGATCATACTAGTCTCTGCACCTGTGTCTAGGGTCAGTCGGAGTGGATGCTGTTTGTAAAAAGCCTTAAAGTGGGGTGACTGTTTAGTGCTGACACGGCGTGAAACTGTACGAGCTGTAGTGTGTGGAGGGGGGTCGTCCTCGTCAGGGAAGGCTGAGGGCACATAGTCTGAGTAGTCAGGTTCCTCGTCGTCAAGGGTAGAGGTAAGGCGAGAACGAGAAAGGTAAGTACGGTCCTCCGGAGGTAAATATGAGCATGCACTTAAGAAGTGCTGGTCGTTGCGACCAGCTTGTTTACATAAAGGACAGGACCTCGGTCGCCTCGGAGGCCATGGTTGTGCAGAAGACTTAACGGAGGGGCGAGGAGGTGGCTGCCTGAACCGCGAAGCAGTGGTTCGGAGAACTTTGGTGTCGGCGTTGGAGTGAATCTCATCGAGAAGAGAGTCTAGCGCCTGCGAGATTTCAGGTTTTAGGGAAGCAAGTGTTCTTGATCTTAAATCAGTTCCGTAGCGCTGCTTGACAAGGGCAGGTAGATCGTTATGAATGAGTCTTAGCCAGGTTAAAACCACGAAATTCTCAAGTGTGGGTGACAGTTCCTCATCAACAGTAATGACTTCCCCATGGTGGGTTATGTTGCCATTTGCAACAAGCAAATTATCTTCAGTGAAGGACATTAACCGTTGAAACAAGTCTTCAGGGCGTTCATCAACTTCGAGTTTAATGTTAGAGAAATCTAGAAAATGAGCACCCGTGGACTGAAAGCCAAAGTGGGACCTTATTGCTTGCCAAATGGACTTGACTGAAGTGGTATTCTTCACAATGGTATTGCGTGAAATAACGGGGCAAAAATTTGCTATCTGACCTAACATGAGTTCAAGGTGTACGTTCTTCTGTGCGGCGGTACGTCGGCGAGTTGATGGGACGTCTTCCCCATCGGTAGTGAGCCCTCTATTGGGGGCAGTGGACGACTTTTTCTGCCATGTAAAATTGTCTGCTAAAAACGGGGCGAAATTAGCGTCTAAAGACAGGGAATACTGAAGATTCTGGCGCCAGGCTTCAAATGATGTGATACTTTCATTCTTTGTTAGGGACCACTGTTTCGGGGCTCTATTTGAATGCATGTTTAACACAGTAACAGTAAGGAACAGTGAAGTTATACTTTCCTTACGATGAGACGGCTGTTCAGAGTTCACTCGACCATAGGATAGGTAGACTCGTTGTTGCTTGGACCAGCGAGACGACACTCAGGCTCTTGAGGACGTGGATTAATCCCACCGCTGCCACCACGCCAATGTTTAAGAGACAAGAACGCACGTCACAACGAAAGAACTTCAACAGCAGTGTTTAATGCAACCAAGATGGCGGACATATTACACATACAGAACATGTGGCGCGAAAACATGCGCGCGCATATAACAATACTAATGCCGCAGGCACTGCCTGCTGGCGCAGAGAGAATTTGCATTGCTTGAAATGTAATAATTTAATTTGACTTTTGGTTAGTCAGTTAATTAGTAAATTAGAGAGTTTAGCTAGTCAGTCAGTTATTTACTTAGTCGATTAGTTAAAGTAGTCAGTTAACGAGTTAGTTTTCATTTAAAGGTTTTAATGATTCTTAGTTTTATTTTCATCTTTACAGCTTAGCTATTTTATTTGTTAGTAATTTTTATCACTGATGTAAATTTTTATTATTTTTAATAACATTTTACTGTAAAGCGCCATCAGCCATGGATATGGCACTATATAAATCTATTATCATTATTATATGAGATATTGCGTGGTCAAAACGGCCTGGAATCAAAACACCTTTTTGGGACACTTGCATTCAACAGAGTACATCCAAAAATATATCGCAGATCATACGACAAATAAACTGTTAGGTTGCCTATATTATTGGTAGTGTTTTTTTGTCTACAGGTTTCGTAATCTTGGCATTTTCGACGAAGTTGTAATACGACCGGCTCTTGAAATACCTCAAGACGCGCAAAACCCAAATCTTCTGTTACGACCCTGGTTAACAAAAACATTTTCTAAGCTCAATATTTGGACATTAACATCTTACACCAAGTTAGTGTACTTGGACTCCGATATCCTGGTTGTTAAGAACATCGATGATTTGTTTGACCGGGAAGAACTATCAGCTGGTTGTGAGGATTTGTGGCCAGATTTCTTCAATAGCGGAGTGTTAGTGATTGAACCATCAATGAAAACATTTACAAGACTGGTTAAACTGGCACAGTTAGAACCCAGCTGGGATGGTATGTATTAAATATGTTTATTAAGAACTAGCAATGTTATATTGCAATTCCTGAGTTTTGATTGGTTAACGGGCAATGGTATATGAGCTCATATACCATTGACACAAATATGGTAGCCGATACACGTCAACGAAATTAGCCGGGGAGCTCAATCATTGCAATTCTTTGGGCGTTTTTCATAAAAAAAGTTATTCCACTCGCGCTTGTTGGATATGAGATCGTTATAGCCAACTTATATCCAGCTCGCGCTCGTGGAATAATTGTTAAATATTACATGACAGTGTTGCTGTATATTATTTAGCAACTAGGTCTTGCTTTAGCGTGCTCCATCGAGTTATGGTGCACTTTGGAAGTTTGGAGAGCACGAAAGAAGCGTAAGAGCTGAGACTAGCTCTAGCTTCTTGAGTGCTCTCCAAACTTCCCAAGTGCATCATAACTTTAAGTGCACAGCTGAAAGTATGAACCAATTGTTTTATAACATTGCCGGTGGAAATGTACATCGATACCCGCTTTTAAAACTATTGGGAAGCAATTTGCTCATGCTATCCCCCCCAACCCCCCGGCACTATTGACGTTTCTAATTCCCACTGCAAATGTCTACCTGTTCCATTTCCCCTCTTATCTTTAAGGGACAGATCAAGGGCTATTAAACGACGTCTACGGTGACCAGTGGCGTAATGTTCTTAGAAGACGTCTGCCTTACACCTACAACATGGCGTACTCAACATTCAAAATCTATCGAAGCGCACATGATAGGTATGTTGTGACTTTCACGCCTTACCAGTAGCGAACAATTTTTAATAAGTCCCTTGCACGAGATAATATTTGAAAAACAGTACGAAAAACTTGTTACCTGATCTCAAAATGCTAAGTAATTCTACCTTAAGTGACAGTTTTTTATGCGGACTCTTTAAATCGTTTCTAACTTTGCTATGCTAGAGAAACATCAACGAGGTGATGATAAATTGAAAGGTAAAATGATGGTTAAAATGAATGAATGATATAGGGCTATATAACGCATACAAAGCCAAGCGCCCACAAAAAAAATAAAGGAAGAGAAAAAAGACCCACTTTAATTCTTCCTACTGATCCCTTTTTGTTTTGTAAAATGACCCTTTATTATTTAAGGAGTGTACTAAGTTGCCCAATCATCTTCCCATGTCTGGTCCAAGAGTTTAAAACATATCTCAGTGAGTAATGCATAAAGGATGCAAATGGGCCAAATTATAAAGAGTCGCTCAAAATTAATCTTATAAAAAAAAAGGGCGTTCAAAGAATTCCAGATACATTTATGAATAGTATTGTTATACATTATTTGCTCACGTTGCATATTTTGACACTAAGTCAGTCATGACCATATTTTTTTAAAATATATATACGTATTTATTCGATTAAGCGCCCAACCTCGAATAAGCGCCCACCCTGAACGTAGGAGAAGTTAATAAGCGCCCATCCTCGAATAAGCGCCCACCCCCCACCCCACAAAAAACTGAAGTGAACAAGAGGAGTATTGATTATTGAAATTGACTAAGAACTGTTAAGAAGACTTCCCCCATGACCGAGTTTTCTTAATATTTTACAGAAACTTTCAAGAACAGTTAAAACACCTTTATGTTGTGTATTTTTTATTGTTTTGTTACAAAAACAAACTTACTATTTGCTGAAAATCGTGAAAATTTAATAAGCGCCCAGCCGCGAATAAGCGCCCACCTAGAATAAGCGCCCACTCTCAAGGTCCAAATTTTATAAGCGCCCAGGGCGCACAATAAATACGGTAAATATCCACAAAATTGTCATGTAAAGAAGAGGCAGCCAGGCGCTTAAATACAGTGAATAGTGGAGGCGCTCGATCATTCTTTTGTTTTGGGAGATGTTGGTAGTAACACAGTTGACCGATATGCGACGATTGCAGACTCAGCCAATCACTGACCAGTTAGTTGACTTTTGCACGACCTTACAAATTCATTAGAAAAATTGAAAAAGTAATCCGGCAATTTTGGTTATCTTCATTTTTCTGTTTCTTTTTTTTTATAGATATAAAGATCAAGTAAAAGTGATTCATTTTCTTGGGACAGTAGAGAGAAAACCGTGGAACTTCAATTTGAACGAAACAACAAATGGACTAGAACCTGATGCAGACATGTATGCGAAGAAATGGTGGCAAATTTACCTCAAATATGTCAAGAGACAACAAGAAGGTCATTCCCAGTGAATACTTTACAATGCATGTTTTTTGACTTGGCGTTCTAAATTGATCATTTCAAATCAAGTTTAAACTTATAGGTCGTCCACCAGAGATCTCCATCTACCCCTGTCTTTGGCCACTTTTTCCAGTTGGTTCCAGCTCATCCCAGTCCGTTGTACTTCAGCCTCAGTTGATCTTCTACATGTTGTTTTGGGCCTTCTTCGGTTTCTTTTTACCTGAGGTGTCCATCGAAGGGAATGCCTGGTGGCATTGGCAGAGGGCTTTCTCAGCGTATGACCTAGCCAGCGCCATTTCATTTTCCTGACTTGCAGGTGACGAGGTTGTTGTTCTGCTCTCTTCCATAGATATTCATTCCTGACTTTGTCTTGCCATTGAATTCAGAGGATATGCCTGAGACAGCGATTGACGAAGGTCCTTAACCTTTTGTTGGAAGCTTTGGTGACACGCCAGGTTTCAAGATACCGACGAACACCCTTTGGTATTGAAGATAATATGTACAATATAAATCAACTAACATTAAAAGAAGCAGGAGTTTTCAGCGTTAGTCAGTATGTTGTTTAGGGGGAGTTCACAGTTCACATGATACTGGGGCGACTTTTGGCAGACAGGGAAAGGCTCTTCAAAGATTTTGTCTTAAGTAGCAAAAACAAAAGGGCATGGATCATACTCCAGAAACGATTTGGACATCTGAATAGCATTATTGTGCCACATGAAACAGACCTCGATCATATTACCTCACTCATTCATTTTAAATCCCAATAAAATGCGGAAAACGCGCTAGACAGAACAAAAAACGGCACTTTACTTGGCAAATCCGTCCTGAGGCAGAAAATCACACTAATTTTTGCTCTTATTACAGGATGTTCTAAACCAGTATGCCCTTTTCTCAGCCCCTGCTGATAATGCTTTTAATGCGTTCTTCGCCAACTTTACATGCTCCTTTTATCCCCCAGAACTCTGACATTTTGTGATAAATTTTGTTCGGTTTCGTTCGATCGTGAAGGGCCTTGCACAACTGGCATAACCAAAACTGGTACTTGACAGCCTTGTTTTTGGTTTTCCATTGAAAATACTGGTTATAGGCGGTGTCGTTCTTATCCAAATACTTCAGATAATCTGCAAGATCTTTAACAGAATCAAAGTCGGCTGCGTTGATAAAAGACCCAGGGATTACCTGCTTGGGGCTGTAACGTGCGCCTCCAAGAACTATGGGCACTAATCCTCGCTCAAGTGAATTCCTCCAATACTTCTCTGTTATGTAATCTACACACAAACTATTCTCAAAAGCGAGGTAGAACTTGTGGCGCTGATACTCTTCAAGACATCCATCTCCCATGTTGTGAGGACAGTTCCAAGTGTTATTGGACTCAAACCAAGTTGCACATTTTCCAAACAGACTTATTTCTACGTGTTTCATAAGTGCGCGGACAAATGCAAATCTTTGTCTCCCACAGTGGTTGCTGACACCAAAAGTGACCATTTTATCTTTACCCCGTGCGTAGTTCACATTTTCGTTGGGTTGCGCCTCAAAGACTTCGGTAGTTTTCCTTCTCTGATCGGACGTCACCTCGCCATCTGTAATGTGATCGCCAGCAGGTTTATACTGGACTTTTATTGGGGCATAAGATCCATAAGGGACGAAAAAGTCCGAATCTTGTCTATATGTTGCGGTCCAGTTAAACACACCGTCAGCATGAGGTCCTACGGCCTCCACTCCTGGACTTTCCCTTGCGTAGAAGACCCATCGTTGTGCGGATGGCCTGTTTTTCTCTACTTCTTCAATGTCAAATGTAGCTCGGTAAATTGCTGCGAGATGTACGAGTACTGCATCGCTTATGTTGCGTAAGCCTTTATCAAAAGTGATTTGACATCTTGACTCTTCGCAAGGAGTGCCATCCCAATCTGTAAATTTGTAACGTTGCGCTTCTTTGGCATTTCCTGGATCCAATGGCTTGAAATACTGTGGAGTGTAAACCAAGATCAACTTTGTTCCCTTTAATTTGGGATTTGTCAAGTCGACAACGCGGAATTGTTTTTCCTGAATATAATAGAATATTCCATAAAATGCCAACAATATGAAGATTGTGCCAAAACAAACCCGTTTGTTTCTTTTGCGTCTCCTCGACAGAAGGAAGAAGATGAAAAAGCGCCACAGTTTCCTTTTCACTAAATCCATTTTAAATCCTGCGCTACTGTCCTCTGGCTCTGTAAGAGATAATGGTACAATATGTTTTTGACCAATCAGAGCGCGCGTAGTATCTAAGTAATTTTAATAAAATGCATAACGGTTCACAGCCTTGACAACCGCGATCAATATCACAAGAACTACTGATCTGAAATTTGCATATATATCAGTTAAGATATAATAACACAGTAATAAAATAAATTTTGTTTCTCTTAAGCCACGAAAAGTGTTAAAATCTATTTCCTAATAGTAGTGTTTGTTTTCCTATTCAATTTTGCCTAATAAGATTAAGACGTCGAAACTCAAGTTTAACTAGAGTTATATCCTTCGATATCATGTCACTAACTTGACTGTAATCTACGATATAAACCATAGGTAGTTTGGGAATAAGTAACAAGAATACTCATGCATTATTGGTGAATTTTCCGAAGAAAAATGTTTCAAAATTGCAACTCACTGGAGACAGAAAATTAAATCTGAGAACAACGTAATTTGTGCGTCATGCAAGAAGAAATAGTTAAAGAATTTTCGCGTCAGAAACTCGGTTGCCTTACGCACGCGAGTCACGTTGCGTAAATACTCGTGGTTATCCGCAATAAATCATCCTCAAGAAATTTCAAAATTGAGATAAAATTCTCAATACAAAAGTAAAACCTACCAATACGCAAACAATGTAGTTTCCCAAGGAATGAAAAGGGAGCAATTCAACCACGAACGGCGGTCAGTATAGTATTTTGGGGTAATACTGAGGCTAGCGACTCCTTCGAATTCGGACGTACACAATTGCAAAACTTGGACCCAGGTCATAGACTACTTAGTGGAACCGGTCCATGAACCGCCTAAACGACCACCCCTAATTGTCAACATAGGGACAGCAAGCTATCGGTCGTGTTTTGGGGGGGGTAGCCGACCAGCCGAGTGTATTCTATGATCAAATTTTTTTTGTCTGTACGTTGTAATAAATGTCGGGTTTTGACTAAAACAAGCAATTTTCTGCACACAATTTTGGTCCTTCAAGACGGATTTTCTCTTAAAGAGTGGAGTGTTAACAAGGCGTAATTTGAAAATAGTGTTTATTTTATGGATTGAACACCCAGCTCAATGCCGTTTGTAAGTGGGATCGCTTCCACTTCCATTCGCTCTATAAATGGATAACACAGGAACATCTAAAGACTGCCTGACACTCGCTGATATCACTGACAGGGTTATGCGGTGCCTGAGGCGCCGTCAAACGACGAATTACGCAACGACCTGATGAACATTGATCGACTTATCCAGGAAAAAAGGGCCAGAGTCCAAGGCATGGGATATATGGTGGATAGTGCAATGAGACTTTGCGAAGAACTTAAGATGACGAATAACAGGCTGGTTGGAGTTCTTGATGAAAAAGAAGCATTAAAGGAAGTGGACTGGACTTAGAATGGAGCAAAAAAAAACATATTTGACTCTACCGGGAGTGGTCCACCGAGTTATATTGGGTGTCACCGAAAATTAGGAGTAAAAGTGCCGGTATCCACTGAAAGCAGCCAAACGTAGCAAACAGCTTTCACTTTCACCACATCTCTCACCGAAAACGACCGTGACTATGTTGCAACCAATTAATTGCAGACGTTTTAATAATCTATTAGCCAAAGCAATTCTGAAGAACCCAAAACAAGAACTTCTGATGGAAACATAAGGAACTAAGGCATAATTCATACATACACACATACTTTATTGCATAGCAAGAGCCAACTTGAAAGGCAGGGTATTTATTCGGAAAATAAGCTTTTGGCAGACAGAATGGAAAAGGCCCTTTCAAGACTTTTGCAGGGTAGCAAGTACAGAAGGGCATTGGGGAGAGCGGAAAGCTTTGGAAATCTGAAAAGAATTATTGTGGCACGTGAAACAGACCTCCGCTGGGGGAAACAATCAAGTCATTTTGGAAAGAACAGATGAGCAGCTGAGATCCCTCACAGTCGACACTGTCGACCTTCAGCCAGCAATAAATTTCACATCACAATATCTCGTATACTTGGTTAATAAGCGTGTTTATTTAAAGTAACATGTGCTTGCTATTCTTTTATCATGTCTTTCCAGGATATTTCCGGTGCAAGCCGGACAGCCATTTAATTTCTTGGCGTGCTCATCGAGTGGACTTCTGTTTTCCTTCTTTTGCAGGACAAGTCACAATTACATTGCAATTAATAATAATTAATAATAAATTAATTTATAAGCGTTTTCATACACCTGATCGCTTACAGAATTGGTTTAGGTAGCTTTCGTATAATTTACTAATCTAACAACCCCCAACTTGTTGATTTTAATGTAACTGTTCCATGTTAACCTACTCAATCATTTTAAATCCCAAAAAATTGCTGAACAAAAGAACTGAAAAACGACACATTATTTGTATTGGTAGAATCTGACCTGGGGCATAAAATCGCACTAATTTTTGCTCTAATTGTAGAAACCAATGTGCCTTTTTCTCAGCCTCTGCTGATAATGCTTTTAATGCGCTCTTCTCCAATTTTACAAGCTCCTTTTACCCCCCAAAACTCTGACAATTTGTGACAAATTTTGTTCGGTTTCGTTGGATCGTGAAGGGCCTTGCACAACTGGCATAACCAAAACTGGTACTTGACAACCTTGTATTTGGTTTTCCATTGAAAATACTGGTTATAGGCGGTGTCGTTCTTATCCAAATACTTCAGATAATCTGCAAGATCTTTAACAGAATCAAAGTCGGCTGCGTTGATGAAAGACCCAGGAATTACCTGCTCGGGGCTGTAACGTGCGCCTCCAAGAACTATGGGCACTAATCCTCGCTCTAGTGAATTCCTCCAATACTTCTCTGTTATGTAATCTACACACAAATTATTCTCAAATGCGAGGTAGAACTTGTGGCGCTGATACTCTTCAAGACAACCATCTCCCATGTTGTGAGGACAGCTCCACGTGTTATTCGATTCAAACCAAGTTGCACATTTTCCAAAGAGACTTGCTTCTACGTGTTTCATTAATGCGCGGACAAATGCAAATCGTAGTCCCCCACAGTGGTTGCTGACACCAAAAGTGACCATTTTATCTTTTCCCTGTGCGTGGTTCACATTATCGTCGGGTTGTGCCTCAAAGTCTTCGGTAGTTTTCGTTCTCTGATCGGACGTTACTTCGTCATCTGTAACGTGATAGGCAGCTGGTTTATGCTGGACTTTCAATGGAGCATAATACCCATAAGGGACGAAAAAATCCGAATCTTGCCGATATGTTGCGGTCCAGTTAAACACACCGTCAGCTTGAGGTCCTACGAAATCCAATCCGGGACTTTCCCTTGCGTAGAAGACCCATCTTTGTGCGGATGGCCTGTTTCTCTTTGCTTCTTCAATGTCAAATGTGGCGCGGAAAATTGCTGCGAGATGTACGAGTACTGCATCGCTTACGTTGCGTAGGCCTTTATCAAAAGTGATTTGACATCTTGACTCTTCACATGGAGTGCCATCCCAATCTGTAAAGTTGTAACCCTGCGCTTCTTTGGCATTTCCTGGACCCAATGGCTTGAAAAACTGTGGAGTGTAAACCAAGATCAACTTTGTTCCCTTTAATTTGGGACTTGTCACATCAAGACCGCGGGCTTGTTTATCCTGACTATAATAGAATATTCCATAACATGCCAACAATATGAAGATTGTGCCGAAACAAACCCTTATGTTTCTTTTCTGTATCCTCGACAGAAGAAATAAGCAGAAAAAGAGCCTTAGTTTCCTTTTCGCCACATCCATCATAAATCCTGCGCTACTGCCCTGTGGCCCTGTTAGAGACAATGAAGTAAAATGCTGTTAGCACAAAACCGCTGACAAAGGAAGAATAGTAATCAACACTGATAGGCCAGGAGTTCTGTAAGAACAGAAAAAAATTCTGCATAGCCAATTGCCTGTCCTTTACCTTAGTGAACTTGATCGATTCTGTACTTAGCTTCGTTTAAGGAGGCTCGATGTAGTTTCTTTAGCTCTAGGGTGGTTGTTTTGAAAATAAAAATTATCAAAGAAGCCAATCTTCGATTTTTGCAAAAATACACAATAATGATCAAATATGGCCAAAGTTGAATTTTTTACTGGTCACTTAATCACAAAGGTTACCATAGCAACGATTGTCGCTTTCTTTTGTTTTCAAACAAGCCTGATATTCTCGAAATCAAGATTGACTCTTGGTATTCATTTTTTGATATGTTGAAATTTAGTAGATTGTCCAACTGTTGACGAAATTTTGGAAAAATCTGTAAGAGCGTTTTCAAGTAAATCATGAATGAAGTTTTTTAAAAAATCCCGTTTTAATGTGAAATAGGCGCGTTTAAATTGTTTCGTAGTATTTGAGCTCAGTTATTCAAAATAAAATATTAATATTTAAGCCATCAAAGACCATTTACTAAAAGCGAGAGAGTTTTGCTGTAATTTGTTTAAATATATCGACTGTCAATTGAAGGAAACTACAAGAAGTTACCAATAACTTCATTCTTTATTTACTCTAAAACGCTCTTACAGATTTTTCTAAAATTTTGTCTACAGGTAGTCAATCCACTATACTTGAACATATCAAAAAACGAATACCAAGTGTCAATCTAGATTTCGAGAAAATAAAGCCAGTTTGAAAACAAAAGAAAAGGACAATCGTTGCTATGGTAATCTTTGTGACGAGGTGACAATTAAAAACTTAAACTTTGGTCATATTTGACCATTATGGTGAATTTTGGCAAAAATCGAACATTGGCTTCCAGGAAAATTTTCATTTTCCAAACGACCACCTTAGGGCTGAAGAAACTACATCGAGCCTCCTTAACACAATCAGTTTGTAGTCGGCGGATGATGACAGCCGCGGAGCCGTAAACAAGTAATCCGATGTAAACTGCTCCAGTCGACAAGGAATATAACTTTTAACAACGTAATTATTTCAGAGTTTCGTTGGCCGAAACTTTAATTTCGAAAGAAAAGCTTTCCTAGTGTTTTATTTATCTCACAAAGTGAACGCCGCGCAACGAAACCAAATTTACGCATGTGAGATTTCAATACTCTCACTGAAAAAATGCAAGTAAAATAAAGTACGATAAGTTGGATATTGAAGTTGGAAAATAAATCTCTCATTATTTCTGATAACTCGAACCTTCAAGGGTAAAATAAGTAAGAAAATGACCTGGAGGGGAATCGAAAACGGTTCGAGTTTGCGGGAAGTCCGAGTTATCGAGGGTTTGAGTTATCGGTATTCAACTGTAGATGTTTTGTTTTTTGAGTAGTTTTACCCGTTGTCTGTAATTTGACTTACCCTGCGGGCTTGCAGTTTGTAATTTGCGAAGCGTTGCTTGCTACAACGGCGTTATCTTGTTGTTTATTTTTTTGGTTCCTGTGGTTGAAAAATTTAATTTAGGTCGAACTATTCTGTTTTAGTATATACTCAAACAGTCGATAGCGTTTTTGGCGCGCGCTGATTGGCTACTCAAACTCCGAATATCCTTCGTTATTATTCAACAAATGCGGGCGCTGCCCATATATGGTCAAAATGTTAACGTTATCTGTCATCCGTACATAACAGATATCCTGCGATATCTGCGATATCGAAGATTCGTCCGAAATCTTGTAAAGCGCTGCATAATGACAGTTTTTCTATCTGCAAAATGTGTTTCGTTGACAATTTGTTGAATAATAAAACAATTATCCTGCTCAATCTTGCGGAATATCGTCTGATTTTAGCCATACTCGGCCTACGGCCTCGTCGGCTAAGTATCAGGCGATATTCCGCGCGATTTCGCAGGATAATTGTTAACTATTCACCTCCGAGCAACTCGCGTGCAAAAATTGTACTCGTTAACGTAATAAACTAGTCAAAGGTTGCTTGGTACTTCGATCGCCTCTCACTACTACTATTATCGTTGCTGAGTACACTCTTTTTACCGAATGGCAATGAAGGTTTAGTGATCATTCTCGAAGTCACGCGTTTCCCTCACTCGAACACTCACTCCAATCTGATATTAAACCGCAATTAATTCATGCATTTAACGGTAAACGTGCTGTCAGAAAGGTTCTTTAAAACGCCATTCAGCACATGTCAATCAAAAACAAATTATTCTCCAGCCACATTCCCAGGGTCTCTCTCTTCCAAGGAACGAGGTTAATTATTTACAAAAAAAAATTCCTAAATGTGAAAGAGGATCAAGGGTTATTACACTTTATTCTGGTGGTAAAACAAATTGGCTTTACGAAGCCTGAGAGCACAAGCAATCAATGAGCCATTCAGGCAACTCCCATGTAGAAAAAAAAACATTCAATGGGGCAAATGAAGTAAGATTGCGACTTACTGACAGCAGGTATGATACATGCAGTTTCGCTTGCCATGTGACGTGATTTAATAAACATTTTAGCTTGTTTCGCAGCACGTTTTTGTTTCGCGTCACTGTCACGTCATCCGTTTTGATAAAAAAATTCCCCCTTGGAAGCCTGAGAGCACAAGCTATCAATGACCAAAAACAGTTTGGATGCAGGGGACCACGCAACGAAGAAAAAAAAAACTGCTTGGCTTGTCTGCTACCGGATCTCTTGCTCAAGAAATGCTCGTACCAGACGTCACTCTAGGTGCTTATAAAACCAGATTGATTGCAAGGCTGGTACAACGGCAGGAGGGCAACTCCCATTAAAAACGAAAACATTCAAAGAGGCAAATAAAGTGAGAATGTGACTTTTACTGAAAGCAGGTATGAGATACATGCAGTTTTGCTTGCCATGTGACGTGATTTAGTAAACGTTTCAGCTCACTGAAAAACGGGAGTTTCACACTGCGCGTTTTTGTTTCGCGTCACGTCATCCCTTTTTTCATCTTTTTGAGGTGAGCAGAAACAGGAAATGCTCTGGCGCATCTTTCTCTTAAATTTCATCGGCTGCTCAAAATAACGCTTGTCGCTGCCCGGTACGTATATAATTTACGTGCTGACAGAAAAGTACTTCAGCGCATCCCAGACAGTCAAAAAACATATTCAAAGGTTACCATAATTACACTTTATTTTGGTGGTGAAAAAATATACGACGCCAGAGAGCACAAAGGCGGCATCAGTGACCCATTGGCGCAACTCCCATGAAAAAAAATTCAAAGGCACATGAAGTGAGACCGTTACGTATACATTATTGAACGCTTAACGTATTTATTCGAATAAGCGCCGCATTTAGGACCAAATAGTTAATATGCGCCGCGCCCGAATTACCGCCACAGGAATTTCGTTTAACTAAAAACAGAACTACAAAGCAACTCTAAAAACAAACTTGGACATTTCTTTCCATGAAAAGCGATTGTTTTACCGCTCGCCCATTTGTTTTTCGAATACGTTATTCTGTAAATGTTGTGAAGGCCACAGACTTTGCCAGGACAGCTAGCGCTACTTCTCTCATCAGCAAGAGACGAAGACTGACAATTAAAAGACGCCATTTTCAATTACGGTAAAAGATTTGATTCTTTGTGGCGTCCAATTTTTAAATAAGCACTGCATTTGAGGCGCGAAAAATTTAATAAGCGCTGGGTGCTTATTCCAGTAAATACGGTATTTGAAAAAAAAGAAAGCGTAGGACGCCATTTCATCGACTTACCATGAGGTTGCTCGAAGGGCCTTTGATTTCTATAAGGATATTGCTTTTCCGGCCCAGGCTGAATATTCTTATTTTTCGGCCGAAGTTAGGCTGAAAATATTATTGTGAATATTCTTAGATTATAGCGTATGACGCTTCCGTTTGTGCTGTAAACCATACATATGTGTTACATGTACTATTCATCGAAGAACAAACAAACAACAAAACTTCATTTAGGCAATCAAATTATTTACAATATTTTTCACCTTCCGCAATTAGCCTAGCTATTCGAGGCATCAAACATTTGGCTAGTGGAGGTCTTTTGGTTTTATTGGCTAGCTTTGCAGTTTAGAGAAAGGAAGAATTTTATACGGTTTAGTTAAAAACATACAATAGTATTGTATTTACAAATTTTCATCACACAAAATAATATCCTTTAAAATCTTAGCCTAGGGGGGGTATTCTTAAATTGTTCATTAAAATTTGGCAAATTTCAGCTTCGATATTCTTATAAAATAAATTCTTATATAAAAAATAGTGTACTTCTTTGGTATTGGTAAGCAACTCACTGCAAAAACCGTCTAAACTTAAGTAACTCGAGCGTAGTGTTGTCATATCGGGAATTGGGCAGTTACCGGTACAATAGTACATATGTTTTTGACCAATCAGAGCGCGCGTAGTATGTAAGTAATTTTATTAAAATACATAACGATTGACAGCCTTGACAGCAGCGATCACTTTCAGAAGAACTACTGATCTGAAATTTGCATATATATCAGGCAATAATGAATAAATTTTGTTTCTCATAGGACACGAAAAGTGTTAAAACCAATTTCCTAATGTAGTAGTTGTTGTTTTTCTATTCAATTTTGCTTAATAAGATTATGACGTCGCAACTCAAGTTTAACTAGAGTTATATCCTTCGATATTATGTCACTGACTTGACTGTAATCTACCATATAAACCATAGGTAGTTCGGGAATAAGAATTAAGAATACACATGCATTATTGCTGAATTTTCCAAAGCAAAATGTATTAAAATTACAACTTACTAAAGACAGGCAATTAAATCAAAGAACAACGTCATTTGTGCGTTCGTGCAAGAAGAAAGAGTTAGAGAATTTTAGTGTCAGAAACGCGGCTGCCTTATGCACGCAAGCCACTTTGTGTAAATACTAGTGGTTATCCGCAATAAATCATCCTCAAGAAATTTCAAAATCGAGAGAAAATTTTCATTACAAAATTAAACCTACCAATGTGCAAACAATGTAGTTTCCCAAGGAATGAAAAGGGAGCAATTCAACCACGAACGGCGGTCAGTATAGTATTTTTGGGTAATATTGAGGCTAGCGACTCCTTCGAATTCGGACGTACACAATTGCAAAACTTGGACCCAGGTCATAGACTACCTAGTGGAACCGGTCCATGAACCGCCTAAACGACCACCCCTAATTGTCAACATAGGGACAGCAAGCTATCTAGCCGACCAGCCGAGTGTATTCTATGATCAAATTTTTTTTGTCTGTACGTTGTAATAAATGTCGTGTTTTCACTAAAACAAGCAATTTTCTGCACACAATTTTGGTCCTTCAAGACGGATTTTCTCTTAAAGAGTGGAGTGTTAACAAGGCGTAATTTGAAAACAGTGTTTATTTTATGGATTGAACACCCGGCTCAATGCCGTTTGTAAGTGGGATCGCTTCCACTTCCATTCGCTCTATATATGGATAACACAGGAACATCTAAAGACTGCCTGACACTCGCTGATATCACTGACAGGGTTATGGTGCCTGAGGCGCCGTCAGACGACGAATTACGCAACGACCTGATGAACATTGATCGACTTATCCAGGAAAAAGGGGCCAGAGTCCAAGGCATGGGATATATGATGGATAGTGCAATGAGACTTTGTGAAGAACTTAAGATAACGAATAACAGGCTGGTTGAAGTTCTTGATGAAAAAGAAGCATTAAAGGAAGTGGACTGGACTTAGAATGGAGCAAAAAAAAATATATTTGACTCTACTGGGAGTGGTCAACCGAGTTATATTGGGTGTCACCGAAAATTAGGAGTAAAAGTGCCAGTATCCACTGAAAGCAGCCAAACGAAGCAAACAGCTTTCACTTTCACCACATCTCTCACCGAAAACGGCCGTGACTATGTAGTTATTTACGCCGGTTGCAACCAATTAATTGCAGACGTTTTAATAATCTATTAGCCGAAGCAATTCTGAAGACCCAAAAACAAGGACTTTTGATGGAAACACAAGGAACTAAGGCATAATTCAGCCAACTTGAAAGGCAGGGTATTTATTTGGAAGATAAGCTTTTGGCAGAGAGAAGGGAAAAGGCTCTTTCAAGACTTTTGCAGGGTAGCAAGTACAAAGGGGCGTGGGGGCATTCTCCAGAAACGATTTGGAAATCTGAATAGACTTATTGTGACCTCCGCTCGTAAAGAGATGAGCAGCTGAGATCCCTCACTGTCGACACAGTCGATCTTCAGCCAGCAATAAATTTCATATCACAGTATCTCCTATACTTGGTTAATTAGCGTGTTTATTAAAAGTAACATGTGCTTCCCTACTCTTATTTCATGTCTTGCCAGGATGTTTTTTCCGGTGCAAGCCGGAAAGCCATTTAATTCCTTGGCGTGCTCATGGAGTGGACTTCTGTTTTCCTTCTTTTGCAGGATAAGTCAGAATTACATTGCAATTCATTTCAGAATTAATTTATTTATAAACGTACAGAATTGGTTTAGGTAGCTTTCCTATAATTTACTACAGTCAACCCTCTCGTAACGGACACCTCTATAAGACGGACACCTGGTGATGGTCCCTGCCGTTTTTCAGTCATTTTACTGTAACCAAACTCCCTATAAGACGGACAATGGACACTTTGAAATCATTAACGGACACTTGAGGAGTGTTTTTATCATGTTTTATTAGTAAAAATACGCCCAAACTTCGTATCGACCTAAAGGAAAGTTAGTCAGCGCCCTAAGGATAAGTGTTTACAAAGCTTACTAACCACAAACAATGACGCTTTAACGGATTACTTCTCTGCTTACGTGTATGGACACTAAAGAGGTCGTTTTCTACTAGTATTACAGTTTGTAGATACTCTCAATTTTTGCTTTAACAAGAAACTACGGTCCTTTTATTATTTGTGTCTTGTTGCAGTAAGCAAGGTTTGTTGCATTGTGCAAAGGTTTAGCTTTATTATCTCAGAATTACTGGTGTCTCAAGTGTTATTTGCAAACACTTGAGAAATGCAGAAAATACGACCCGAATTAATCTCGTGTTCTCATTTCCCGTCGTTGAATAATAAATCTCTCATTTCAGTTGCAGCTTTGTAGTGTCCGGCTGAGTAGTTTCTAATCGTTGCCTGTGATTTGACTTGCTCTGCGGGCTTTGCAGTTTATAATTTGCGAAGCGTTGCTCTCTACAAAGGCGTTATCTTGTTTTTCATCCGTGGGGCTGAAAACATTATTTCAGATTGCACTATTCGGCTGTATCATCTTTGCTCGGTACTTCGCTTCTATAAAGTTCTACTTTTATACTGTAGTTGCACAGTATCCCTTCGGTTTTGATAAACAATATACGGGACATACCGTATGAACTCAAGTAACTCGCAACGAAACCGAAAATGTTTTGCGTAAATGTGTTAGCCAATACAAGAAAAGCCTAAAAGTGGAGCTTTACACTTATTCATTTGCCCTGTATTTAACTCTGAATTTACCTGATGGTGCCATTTTCAGGAGGCGCTTTCGATTTGGCTAAAAATTACAGAAATTTCGGAACAGGAGCGAATGGCACATGAATTTCCTGGGAAAGTTTCAAGAAAATCAGAAAAATTGTTGAGTTTCTGAAATGCGAACCATTCATCCAAAAATTTCGAAAAATTCCAGGAACAAAGTTGAATGGAACTGAAATTTTCGGGAAATTTTTTCGGAAATTTGGGTTTACCTCACCAGGTTGTTCTCTATTTTGAGAATTTTGAAAAACCGCCATTTTCTATACAGCCCAAGTTCTTCGGCCGCGAGTCGAGCCAGTTGGGCGCCTTAAGATCGCAGGGGATACCTGGCCACAACCTCGTTCCCAGGGCTTTTCCCTTGGTAAGCCCTGGGAACGAGGTTGACCAAGCCATGAATAAATTCACAAGGCCAAAGTTTGGCAGGGATACCACATTTAAAAGCATTATATCTTGGGCGTTTAGAGGCTGATTTCGCTAAACCTTAACAGGCATTTCGTGGATAGTGGGAGTAAACAAGTACTGATTTTATTCAATGAATCGCGCTTTACGGTAATGCTGACACCAGATTTACGTGTGTGAGGCTTCGCTACACTCACCGAAAAAAAACTGCAAGTAAAATAAAGCAGTTGGGTAACAATGTCTTAATATAATAAGATGTTTTGCTTTGAAGTGATATTGTATATTGAAGTATACTGTTTTATCTTCTGTTAGTACTTCGCCTGTCAATACTACTTTTATCGTCGCTAAGTACTCCGTTTGGCTTTGATAAGCAATGCACGGCAAAAACCGTCGGTCTGAACTCAAATAACTCGAGCGTAGTGGTGAGATCGGGAAGATGGAGAGAAGCGGGGGTTACCGGTAGTGGTACATATGTTCCAATCAGGGTGCGCGTAGTATCTAATTAATTTCATAAAAATGCATAAGAGTTTCATAGCCTTGGCAACTGCAATCGCTTTCAGAAGAACTACTGATCTGAAATTTCCATATCTATAGTTCAGACATAATAGGACAGTTATGAATAAATTGCTCTTTCTTTAGTAAAGGGAAGTGTAGAATATATTTCCTAACATCAGTTTTTGCTTTTTTTGCTATCCAATTGTGCTTAATAAGATTATGATGACGCAAGGCATGTTTTACTAGAGTAGAGCCTCTCTATGGGTACTTCCGAAGAAATCAAGGACGCCAAGATCACCGCGGAAAAAACTATCTCAATATTGAAGCGAAGATCTGAAATTGACTTAAATTCGCGTGATCAAATTGAACACTCAGATCTAAAACTGTCAAAACTCGTAAACATTACATTGACCGCATTTCGCGAAAAAAAAAGAACGAAGATAAAGTGAAGATCTGCTTTAAAAAAAACGAAGATTTGCAAAAAAACTGCAATAAAAAGGAAGTCGCTACTGACTTGACAATGGGGACCTTCACATCGGAGTACGGTAACGAGAATGGCCGTTTTTATGCTAGAGACGTTAAAGCCGTCTTAGACGTTAAAGCTGTCTCGAGACGACATTAACGTCTAGTATAAAAACGGTAAATAAGACAGACGCCTTTAACGTCTGATGGCTTTAACGTCTTTTCGTAAAAGCGTCCGAACGACGCTCTTATCGGACAGCTTTAACGTCTCAGACGTTAAAGCCGTCTAGTATAAAAACGGGACGTCGTTAACTAGTATAAAAACAGTATATAAGACAGACGCCTTTAACGTCTGATGGCTTTACGTTTTCGTGTCCAGTGTCCGCCGAGTGTCGAACCCAATCTTTCTTATTATTTTTTTCTGTAAAGCTGTCCACTAAATGCGTCCCGTTTTTATACCAGACGCCTTTAACGTCTTAGATGTTAAAGACGTCTAGACGACATTATCGTTCTTTCCAATAATCTTCTTTTCAACTGGTCGGCACCAGGGAGGAGTAAAGAGTCTGGGAACGTAACAGGATTGAAATTTGAAAGTCGTACTTGTACTCTATCTCGTACTCGTACTCCGATTTGAAGGTTCCTAATATTCTGTGACATCAAGGCAAGTGAACATGGACGTTTTTGCTGAGTAAAATTTTCCTTCATTTGAAAGAAACCACTTCAAGTTATGGATTTTTACAACATTTGGAATTTTACAAATTGACTACCGAGGCTTTTGGACCGAAAATATTTTCAAGAGATGGTTCTCAAGGCATTAGAATTGATCGTAAACACGGTGATTTTGGAGATCGTACGCGGCCATGAAAAACTCAGTCAGATCGATTGAGCAAACATTATTCAATTCTCTTCTGACAGGAGCTTTGGAGAGGATTCTCGCATGTTCGCTCAGAAGCCATAAACAATTAAACAAAGGCACCGGATATCTATCTTTCTCGTAGCGTTTGCTTTGTTCCGTTTTATTGCTTAAAGTCTTTTTAAGAGTGCAGTTAGGGTTAGTGTTAGGGTTAAAAGTGTAAATTCTGATTGCAATCGATGAATTAAACTGGTTTACACCGTATGCACGCGAGCACTTTTTATGTTCTTTTGTTATTTTTCAGTTCTTGATAATCACTTCTAAAAATTATACTTAAACAATCATTCGCCTCAGGCTCAGTGATAATTGTTGAATAATTGTTAAATATAAACAATAGGTGGTAACAGAAGTAGCAATAAGGAAAAGGAATTGTACATCCATTATTTCGGGATTTTCCAAAGCAAAATGTTGTGAAATTACAGGAAATATATCAAAGAACAACGTAAAAAGGGAGTGTTAAGCAATTTTCGCATCAGGAACGCGGCTGTAAGGGTAGATTTCTCTGTTGCATAATTTCACACACGTTAATGGACGCGAATTTTACTGGCTTTACGTGCGTAAAATAAAAAAGGGAAAATGTATGGACGTTTCGCGTCTGCGGATAAGAATGGATTTGGTTCAACTTTCTCCGCAGACGCAAGGGGACCAGAGGGACTAGATAAAAATACCGGTTATACTGATGGGCGTCAAAAATATAATTGGTCTCCTACATATAAATTTAAATTTACAAACATCACACCAAGCATTAAGTGGTCTTAAGAAGAGTCAGCAATAGCAAAGCCCGCGCGTGCGAGGTCTGAAAAAAGAATGCAAATGAATATACCCCTCACGAGGCTCAGAAAACATCAGCGTGTTCTGAGAAAAATAGAAAGAATCTAGGCGAAGTTTTTACGCCGATCTTTTCATGAGCCGAACCGTAATTCCTTGAATTAAGTACATGAAAAGATCGGCGTCTGAATCAAATTAGAACGGCTATTTCAATTTGGAACGGCTCACCCGTTCTTCCCGCCTGGCTTGGCCGAGAATTTCGCCTGTGGAACGGCTTTGATTCAGACGCCGTACTTTTCATGTGCCGATCCTAATTCATAAATCATTATAATGTATTTTGAAAACTTTGATTGGTTTTATTGGATCTGTATTAGGAACGGCCTCGGAACGGCCAAAAGTACGGCGTCTGAATCGAGAGGCGTACTTTTGTCAATTTGGGTCGGTCCAAATTCGAATTGAATTCGGCTCATGAAAAGTACGGCGTCTGAACCGGGCCTTAGGAACACCGGCTGTTTTAGAAAGTTTCGAGTTTCTAAGGGCAGCTTAATTTTTATGCGATATTCGTGATTACATGTATTATTATTTATCCGCAAGCGCGTACTCGCAAATTTGCTGCGCTACACCATCAACTACGCAACTTACAAAAATACGCTCTTCTGTTCAAAAGCATGTACAGTTGAATCCCGATAACTCGAACCTTCAAGGGAAATCGAGAAAGGTTCGAATTATATATCGGGAGTTTGAGTTATCGAGGGTAAAATTAGTAAGAAAATTAGTAAGAAAATTGTGCCGGGAAACACAGAAAGCGTGACGTCAGAACCGTGTTTACATACTCTCATCTAAACACACCTATCGACCAATGAGAGCGCGCGTACTATCTTAATTATTTTATAAAATAGAATATTCCATAACATGCCAACAATATGAAGATTGCGCCAAAACAAACCCGTAAGTTTCTTTTCTGTCTCCTTGACAGAAGAAATAAGCAGAAAAAGCGCCACAGTTTCCTTTTCACCACATCCATTTTAAATCCTGCGCTACTGTCCTCTGGCCCTGTTAGAGACGATGAAGTAAAATGCTGTTAGCTCAAAAGCGCTGTCAAAGGAAGAATCGTGAGTAGGTCAGAAGTTCTGTAGGAATAGAGCAAAATTTCTGCATAGCCAATTGATTTGGGTCTTTTCTTTGGGTCCTGTCCTTTATGTTTGTCAACTTGATCGATTCTGTGCTTAGCTTCGTTTTAACACAATCAGCATAGGCGTACGGGCACCTTCGGTCCAGGGAGGCGGAAACCTTTTTGCCCGAAAAAAAAAATGGCATGGGTTGAAAGCCGAATAAAGAGGCATGTAAAATGAAAAAATAAAACATGCATTGAAATAGTTGTGTACAAACTTCGCCTGCGTGCTTAAGTTCTTAAATTAATTTCGTGGCGTTATCCGAAGGGTCAATGCACTGAATCCTTTTTCGGATATCTTTTATTTATTCACTCTACTTCAGAAAAAAATGATATTAATTTTGGGGAGCCAATTTACATTGTTTTCCTCCATTTGAAAGTAATACAAAAGCGTGTAAAACATGCAGGGATGAATTGGTTTTGAAACATTTCGTTGAAAGTTTCAAGCTAGGAGGGTGCTAATGGGGGTACCCAATTGTCAGTTAACTACTAATTTGTAGGCCAATTGTCAGTTAACTGCTATTTTTTTGGCCAATTGTCAGTTAACTACTAATTTTAGTTATCTATTAACTTTCCTATTCTTACAGCGAAAATTATTGCGTCATAACCTGAATTTTCTTTACTTCAGCACGTCAGTGATAAAAAATAAAAATACAGGCATGCATGACTCTCACGCACGTGTATTAGCCATTTTCATAATTTCGATCTCACGAGTATATCTTTGAAAGACCTAATACCCCTTTTGTATAATATTAAGGAAGGTTCTTTGAATATTTTTTTGTGCAATGGTTGTTGTTCTATAAAATGCCAATTTTTCATGAGTATTTGCTTCAAGTTCGGACTGTGTTTGGTACTGCTGGTTGGTATTGCGTTACAAAAGGCAAGATTTAAGTTTTGGTTGGAGAGTCTACTCCCTGATTTCAAAATTAACTTCCAAGAGAGTTCTTTAGACTAAGCTTTATGGGTAACCTCTCTCTATAAAATGTGATTGGAAGTGCTTGATTTTTTCCAACCTCGTTCCTAGGGCTTTTCTCTTGATTGGATTTTCTCATCAAACTTTGTTTGACAGGAATTTGTTCTAAGCAGTCTCAGGCGTCCCCACTGATAAAACCTTTACTAACTTTCGGTGGGTGACACGAGAAGTGTACTGAAACAAACCCTGACTAGTATGATGCGTCCGCCATTTTAGTGTCCATGGCAGTTCCGTGTGTAGGCAACAACTTAAAATCAAATGCAGCGAGTCCAAACTTTTCCGCTTGTCATTTGACTGATTTCCATGAAATCGATCAAATGTTTACAAGCTATGTCCATTGAATTGTGCTTTGCCATGTCAAGCCGTACGCGAACTCTGTTTTCGTTTGAATGTCGATCCTTCGTCATCATCTCGATAAAAACTTAGAATAACTTTGACCACACCCCACTTGACGCCATCACCATGCGGAGATCAACATGTGCCTGGGACGACCCTGGTACCTTCCACATAATTATAATATCAGTTAATATGCCACCTGGTCACGCAGCGGGGCAGGTAAATGCCACGAAATGGCTTTGGTGTTAGGAAAAAACTTGTTGTTTTTAATAACAGCAACAATCGTATTCAGTAAAATTAATAGAATGTCACTTAACTGTTAACGTTTCATTTATCAGTTAACTACTAATTTTTTGGCCAAATATCAGTTAACTACTATTTTTTTGGCCAATTGTCAGTTAACTGTTAACCCCATTAGCACCCTCAGCTAGTCCTGAGCTAGAACTCAACATTTGAGTCGAAAGCATGAGCTTCATAACATTTCTAACACCTTAAAGATCTTACACTAAATCCACTGTGCACAAACGCTCAAGCTATGGAAAAGCTGATTGCAACTGAGGAGTCAATCACGCAGAATTTGCGAGAAAAATCGAACATGATCATAGCAATTTGCGAGAGGAAACGAACGCAGATGAATGAGAAATTTGGACTTTTGAACAACAAAGTTAGGTATAAATTATTTACAATACTTTTCCGGTTGGAGTAATTCGATTTGAACGTAATTTGACTATATAGACTTTTCGGCTTATTTTCTATTTTTTTTTTAGGCTTGTTGCCCGAATTCAAAGCATTTTGCCCGAAAAATTTTGGCAGTGGGGGGGGGCTGCAGCCCCCCCTCGCCCTCCCGCCTCGTACGCCTATTTTGTCAATCAGATTATAGTCGGCGGATGATGACAGCCGCGGAGCCGTAAACAAGTAAACACTATGTTAACTACTTCAACTGACTTGCACAAGGAATATAACATTTAACAACGCAATTATTTCAGAGTTTCGTTTATTTTACTCATTGTCTGTAATTTGACTTACCCTGCGGGTTTTCCAGTTTATAATTTGCGAAGCGCCGGCTTGCTACAATGGTGTTATCTTGTTTTTTTTTTTTTGGTTCGTGTGGTTAAAAACTTTAATTCGCCTCTCACTACTACGTTTATCGTTGCTGAGTACACTCTTTTTTCTATAAGAATATTGTTTTTCCGGCCCAAGCTGAACATTCTTATTTTTCGGCCGAAGTTAGGCTGAAAATGTTATTGTGAATATTCTTAGATTATAGCGTATGACGCTTCCGTTTGTGCTAACTACTGATCTGAAATTTGCATTTATATCAGTTCAGATATAATAAGACAGTGATGAATAAATATTGTTTCTCTTAAGCCACGAAAAGTATTAAAATCTATTTCCTAATGGTAGTTTTTGTTTTTTTTATTCAATTTTGCTTAATAAGATTAGGACGTCGCAACTCAAGTTTTAACTAGAGTTATATCCTTCGATATCATGTCGCTAACTTGACTGTAATCTACGATATAAACCATAGGTAGTTTGGGAATAAGGAACAAAAATACACATACATTATTGCTTAATTTTCCAAAGCAAAATGTTTTAAAAATACAAGTTACTGATGACAGGAAATTAAATCACAGAACAATGTTATTTGTGCGTTCGTGCAAGAAGAAAGAGTTAGAGAATTTTCGTGTCAGAAACGCGGCTGCCTTATGCACTCAAGTCACTTTGCGTAAATACTAGTGGTTATCCACAATAAATTATCCTCAGGAAATTTCAAAATCGAGATAAAATTCTCAATACAAAAGTAAACCTACCAATGTGCAAACAATGCAGTTTCCCAAGGAATGAAAAGGGAGCAATTCAACCACGAACGGCGGTCAGTATAGTATTTTTGGGTAATTTTGAGGTGCGCTCCTTATTCGGTTTGCAAAACTTGGACCCAGGTCATAGACTACCTTGTGGAACCGGTCCATGAACCGCCTAAACAACCACCCCTAATTGTCAACATAGGGACAGCAAGCTATCTAGCCGACCAGCCGAGTGTATTCTATGATCAAATTTTTTTTGTCTGTACGTTGTAATAAATGTCGTGTTTTCACTAAAACAAGCAATTTTCTGCACACAATTTTGGTCCTTCAAGACGGATTTTCTCTTAAAGAGTGGAGTGTTAACAAGGCGTAATTTGAAAACAGTGTTTATTTTA
The DNA here is from genome assembly GCF_052425735.1 of Oculina patagonica. Lineage (NCBI taxonomy): Eukaryota > Metazoa > Cnidaria > Anthozoa > Scleractinia > Oculinidae > Oculina > Oculina patagonica. Next base: position 4,237,074 of record NC_135759.1, read on the forward strand.
TGGATTGAACACCCGGCTCAATGCCGTTTGTAAGTGGGATCGCTTCCACTTCCATTCGCTCTATATATGGATAACACAGGAACATCTAAAGACTGCCTGACACTCGCTGATATCACTGACAGGGTTATGGTGCCTGAGGCGCCGTCAGACGACGAATTACGCAACGACCTGATGAACATTGATCGACTTATCCAGGAAAAAGGGGCCAGAGTCCAAGGCATGGGATATATGATGGATAGTGCAATGAGACTTTGTGAAGAACTTAAGATAACGAATAACAGGCTGGTTGAAGTTCTTGATGAAAAAGAAGCATTAAAGGAAGTGGACTGGACTTAGAATGGAGCAAAAAAAATATATTTGACTCTACTGGGAGTGGTCAACCGAGTTATATTGGGTGTCACCGAAAATTAGGAGTAAAAGTGCCAGTATCCACTGAAAGCAGCCAAACGAAGCAAACAGCTTTCACTTTCACCACATCTCTCACCGAAAACGGCCGTGACTATGTAGTTATTTACGCCGGTTGCAACCAATTAATTGCAGACGTTTTAATAATCTATTAGCCGAAGCAATTCTGAAGACCCAAAAACAAGGACTTTTGATGGAAACACAAGGAACTAAGGCATAATTCAGCCAACTTGAAAGGCAGGGTATTTATTTGGAAGATAAGCTTTTGGCAGAGAGAAGGGAAAGGCTCTTTCAAGACTTTTGCAGGGTAGCAAGTACAAAGGGGCGTGGGGGCATTCTCCAGAAACGATTTGGAAATCTGAATAGACTTATTGTGACCTCCGCTCGTAAAGAGATAAGCAGCTGAGATCCCTCACTGTCGACACAGTCGATCTTCAGCCAGCAATAAATTTCATATCACAGTATCTCCTATACTTGGTTAATTAGCGTGTTTATTAAAAGTAACATGTGCTTCCCTACTCTTATTTCATGTCTTGCCAGGATGTTTTTTCCGGTGCAAGCCGGAAAGCCATTTAATTCGTTGGCGTGCTCATGGAGTGGACTTCTGTTTTCCTTCTTTTGCAGGATAAGTCAGAATTACATTGCAATTCATTTCAGAATTAATTTATTTATAAACGTACAGAATTGGTTTAGGTAGCTTTCCTATAATTTACTACAGTCAACCCTCTCGTAACGGACACCTCTATAAGACGGACACCTGTTGATGGTCCCTGCCGTTTTTCAGTCATTTTACTGTAACCAAACTCCCTATAAGACGGACAATGGACACTTTGAAATCATTAACGGACACTTGAGGAGTGTTTTTATCATGTTTTATTAGTAAAAATACGCCCAAACTTCGTATCGACCTAAAGCAAAGTTAGTCAGCGCCCTAAGGATAAGTGTTTACAAAGCTTACTAACCACAAACAATGACGCTTTAACGGATTACTTCTCTGCTTACGTGTATGGACACTAAAGAGGTCGTTTTCTACTTACAGTATTACAGTTTGTAGATACTCTCAATTTTTGCTTTAACAAGAAACTACGGTCCTTTTATTATTTGTGTCTTGTTGCAGTAAGCAAGGTTTGTTGCATTGTGCAAAGGTTTAGCTTTATTATCTCAGAATTACTGGTGTCAAATTACCTCGACTCTCTACAGAGCGGACACCCTCTCTAAGACGAACAGCTGCGGCCGGTCCCAAAGGTGTCCGGAAAGGTGTAACTGTACCATGTTGACATACTCAATCATTTTAAATCCCAATAAATTGCAGAAAATGCGCTGGACAAAACAAAAAACGACACATTACTTGTATTGGTAGAATCTGACTTGAGGCATAAAATCGCACAAATTTTTGCTCTAAATTGTAGGATGTTCTAAACCAATGTGCCCTTTTCTCAGCCCCTGCTGATAATTCTTTGAATGCGCTCTTCGCCAACTTTACAAGCTCCTTTAACCCCCCAAAACTCTGACATTTTGTGATAAATTTTGTGCGGTTTCGTTGGATCGTGAAGGGCCTTGCACAAATGACATAACCAAAACTGGTACTTGACAACCTTGTATTTGGTTTTCCACTGAAAATACTGGTTATAGGCAGTGTCGTTCTTATCCAAATACTTTAGATAATCTGCAAGATCTTTAACGGAATCAAAGTCGGCTGCGTTGATGAAAGACCCAGGAATTACCTGCTCGGGGCTGTAACGTGCGCCTCCAAGAACGATGGGCACTAATCCTCGCTCTAGTGAATTCCTCCAATACTTCTCTGTTATGTAATCTACACACAAACTATTCTCAAATGCGAGGTAGAACTTGTGGCGCTGAAACTCTTCAAGACAACCATCTCCCATGTTGTGAGGACAGTTCCACGTGTTATTCGATTCAAACCTAGTTGCACATTTTCCAAACAGACTTACTTTTACGTGTTTCATGAGTGCGCGCACAAATTCAATTCTATGTCCATCACAGTGGTTGCTGACACCAAAAGTGACCATTTTATCTTTTCCCTGTGCGTAGTTCACATTCTCGTCGGGTTGTATATTTAAGTCCCTGGTGGTTTTCGTCATCTGATCGGAAGTTACTTCGACATCTGTAATATCATCTCCAGTTGCTTTGTTTCGGACGTTCAATGGGGCATAAGATCCATAAGGGACGAAAAAGTCCGAATCTAGGCGATATGTTGCAGTCCAGTTATACACACCGTCAGCTCGAGGTCCTACGGGCACCACTGCGGGACTTTCTTTTGAGTACAAGACCCATCTCTGTGCGGACGGCCTGTTTCTCTTTGCTTCTTCAGTGTCAAATGTGGGGCTGTACGTTCCTCCGATGTGTACGAGCACTGCATCGCTAACGTTGCGTAAGCCTTTATCAAAAGTGATTTGACATCTTGACTCTTCGCAAGGAGTGCCATCCCAATCTGTAAATTTGTAACGTTGCGCTTCTTTGGCATTTCGTGGACCCAATGGCTCGAAATACCATTGAGTGTAAACCAAGATCAACTTTGTTCCCTTTAATTTAGGACTTGTCACGCCAACACCCAATTTGTAACCTTGCGCTTGTTTGGCATATCGTGGACCCCATGGCTGGCGATCATAACGCCGTGGAGTGTAAACCAAGATCAACTTTGTTGCATTTAACTGAAACGCTTCAGGACTTGTCACGCTGATACCGCGGGATTGTTTTTCCTGAATATAATAGAGTATTCCATAAAATGCCAACAATATGAAGATTGTGCCAAAACAAACTCGTATGTTTCTTTTCTGTTTCCTCGTCAGAACGAAGAAGCAAAAAAAGAGCCTTAGTTTCGTTTTGGCCACATCCATTTTAAATCCTGCGCTGCTGCCCTGTGGCCCTGTTAGAGACAATGAAGAAAAATGCTGTTAGCACAAAACCGCTGACAATCGAAGAACACATATGATAACACTGATATGGCAGGAGTTCTGTAGGAGCAGAAAAATTTTCTGCACAGACAATTGATTTGGGCCTTGTCCTTTACTTCAGCGAACTTGATCAATTCTGAGCTTGGTTTCGTTTTCACACAATCATTTGTGGTCTAGATCATGATGATGGCAGCCGTGGAGGCGCAAACAAGTAAACCCGAGGTAAACTGCGCGTCTGTTGACTTGCGCAAGGAATATAACTTTTAAGATCATTTTCGATCTCCCCGTAAACCATTTTCTGATTGTGTCAGTCTCATTCTATCACGTTTTGATTGTTTCCACGTTTTTAATCTACCTATCAATCTGGCGTCCTTCTTTGCCAAATCCGGAGCAACCACTAGGACAATGTAATCAACGAAATTTCTGGGTTAAAGGGATTTAAACCAGAATTGGTTTCTCGGCCAAGATTTTGCACGTCCAGCGCGCATTGTCTTTCAAAGAGAAATTGGCCTCGACTTCTTGAGCTTGGGGTGCTGCAAAGGTAAGACCGCTGAAATCTTGAGACGTGAGTTTGCAGCTCAAAAATAAGAGCCACAGCTTTTCTCTTTCTTTGGCCGCCAATTCGATTTGATCGTGATCGTGTTTCATGACAGATTTACCTCGGCTATTTTAGCCAGTATAAACACTGTACAAATGTACTATCTTTTAACATCTTACAGCTGCTCGTTAACGGCTAGCAAGGCAAAGAGGCCCTTTAAGGGTAAATTCCGACAAGCGACACGGCGTTTAAACAGCGACATGGAAAAAATAAAATGGCGACGAACGACAAGACTTTTATTGAAATAGCGACAGCGAAGGAAAAAATTAAAAAAAAAAAACCGGCGAATCTCTTGGGTTCTTAAATGGTCGACGGCGAACCTGATGTAGTCACAAATCGACACAAATCCCCTGCCCCATCAGCATGCAGGGAATGCTTTTAGGTCCCGCAGCTATCAAGTCGAAAAGTGGATAAATACAAACAGTCAAAAATTTTCTTTGCTTGTCCTACTCACCAGTATTTCGCTATAAAGGGTACAATATGACAGATCCTTATTCGTTATGGCTGTGGCTGATCAAAAAGTTATAAATTCAATAAAAAAAAGTTGAAAGGAACAAACTCAGGTTAAACTAATGAGGGTTTGCATTAGAGCGGAAGAGCGAGAATGTTGCTGTTATAATCACTGAGCTGGCAACCAACTAACGTACTTCATCCTGATAAAGCATAGCAAAGTATAAAGAAATAAGACAAACAAGCCCAGATGTCATTTCAGCCGAGCGAGGTCAAACCCACCTTTGAAAAATTGACAGTGAACGCCTGAAACAGCGGACAGCAGTCTAAAATTAATCGCCCGTCGAGGTCGAGAAATCGGTGGAGAAATGTTTTGCGATGTTTTGCGTACCTAATTTAATCACGTCGTTTTTAATTGGTCGAGACATTAAAAACATTAACTGCCTTTTTAAAATACCGGAGAAAGTTCTGCTCTGTGTACCTAGGTTACTCACGTGTACTGTGTTTTAAAAAAATGCACGAAAAAACTTCTGCTCTGTGTACTTAGTTCAGAGTCATGTCGTTTTTTAATTGCTCGAAAACTACTGCTCGTTTTTAATTGGTCCAGATATTAAAAAAATGAACTCCCTTTTTAAAATACAGGGGCACCCAGCAGACCGTTTCGGTGTAAATTCGGGTAATAGTATTTTGGTCCATAAAATTTTCTGAAGTTTGAAAGTACTAGCTTGCGTATCCGAAAAGATACACTTTTCTTAGTGTTTAAAAATAAGGCTTTAAATCACACAAAAAGGACACTTATAACGTAAAAACGATGTTCCGACACCTATAGTAAAATTTTCTCGTTGGGTGCCCGATCCAACGAACTACGCCGGCCAGGACCACGTTTTTAATTGGTTGAGAAATTAAAATATCTGAGAAGCTTCTGCTCTGTTACTCGCGCCCGTCCTTAGACGAAAGACGAAATTACGACAGTGACATGCGGACCATTCTTAGTTGCGACATGGCAAGCTTTGAAAAAGGAGACGGGAGACATGTATACCTACCCTAACAGGGCCGCGGCAAACACTCAATAATTCATTGATAAGTTGGGACCCCAGGAAAAAACCCTGCTGCTTGTTTCCAGCTTTCCTTATGTAAAAATATATGATAATATATAGAAGATAATACATGGTTGTGTGGAAATATGAAATTATCTTCGAGTGTGCAAGGTACATTTCATATCTCCAAGCAACCAACAAGCATGAACAAGGCTTTTGAAGATTTTCCGTATATTTCCGACCGTTTTCCGAAGATTTCCGAAGATTTTCAAAATGTTGTCCGAGGGTCATATAAATGTTTTCAAACAGTTTTCGAACTTTTCCGAAAATTTGCGAAGACTTCCGAAGATTGCCGAGGAAAATCCGGAAGATGTTTTGACTTAATATCGATAAACTTGGGCTTATTCAGTATTGTGAGACAACGTTTCCTGCGAAAGATTTCCTAGTATGTCATTGATGTTTATATAATAATTATTATAATTTATTAATACATAATTAATAATTAATAACAGTCTGAAAAAAAATTAAATTAAAAAAAAATAAAATTTAGGGGTAGCCCATAGGGTAGCCCATAGGCCGGACCATGGGCTAGCCCATGGGCCCGGGCCCGGGCCCAGGTTTTGTCCACACTCGGTCACGTTGCTTATGTAGTCGTTGTTATCTCAACAAATCATCCTCAAAACATTTCAAAATTGTGACAAATTCGCAAAACAAAAAACAGTTAAACCTACCAATTTGCAGACAATGTATACTTCTAAGTTCCCTAAGAAATGAAAAGAAGAAGATTTCACCACGAACAGCGGACAGGGAATACTTGGTACCTAGTGTGGAGAAATACTAAGATCTGTATGGCCTAAATGCTTGTCAAATATGATCAAATAGTCGAAAAATGATATTTATATGTCAAGTTGCTATATTTATGTCCAAGTTATAATATATTTATATCCAAAATGTCAATATATAAAGCTATTTCAATCAATGTTGTCTAATCAAAGCTTCAAGCTTGTGCGACAAGAAAGGTAGTATGGGTAGTTAATATAGATAATTACTTCGGCTCACAGCATTACTGGGTATATTCCAGGCAGCTTCTTTCTGTGGCTTTTATTGACCCTCCTAAGAGAACAATAGGATTTTAGGAGGGCTGATGCACGCACTAAATACTAATGAGAAATTAGGACGTGTACGTCACGTGATATTTCAGGATTGAATGATGAGAGCCTTTCCCCCCATAAGGGATAAAGAACGGGCATGTCAATTGAAGTAGTACAATAGATAAAAGAAACTTTTTAGGATCATTCCTTTGCAGATAGGTTTTAAAATTTTTCATTCTACTCTTACTATTATTATAAAATTCCATGCAAATGTGCTCCAGTATAGTATTTGACCGGTGAAATCTTTTGAAGATTCAGATAGAGAAACATTATAATTAATAAATCGACCACCTTTTCCCAGGACTTTAATAAACTTTAGTAGAATCTCGGCCATGTTCTATTGAAAATCCAGATTGGATTAAAAGTGCATAAAATTGTAGTTTTAGGACTGCAATCCTCTGCAATCCCTGGTTTTCTAGCGGCAATAGTCGACTTGGCTGCTCCTCGTTGACTATTCGTTCATAGAAAACTCGGGCTCGTAGTCTAATTGTTGAAAAGAAATTAAATTTCAAATCTCAAATGAAACCACGAGCCTGAGGTTAAAGCCGCAAAGTTTGTACATGTTATGGCGTTATTTCTGCAAAGTTTGTACAAGTTATGGCGTTATTTCTTTGGTCTTTGGGAGGGCAAATCATAGAAATGCTTTTTTACAATAACACCGAAAATTCACCGACAAATTATAGCAGAAATCAGCCCAGCATTTTTAAGGCTGACGAGGTCGTCACCAGTTGAATTGTCGTTTCATGGTAGTGCTCGGAGCGCGTGGAGTTGTGGGACTGCTATAGACGAAAAGGCAGATGAGCTCTGGCACCTGATCATCAAGCCTCGCGTTAACTGTTTTCCGTTATTAATTGACGAAATACAGCAGCACAGCGCTTGGATATGAGGTAGACGTGGAGAGGACCGAGTGGAAGTTTCGCGGGAAAATTTTAAAACAAAAGATTGAAAACCGGAAAATCACGCTTTCCAACACAGCTACATTGTTAAAATTGATCAGTAAAAACTCTCATTTATTTTATAAACGCTTTCTTACACCTGATTGCTTACAAATTGGTTTAGGTACCTTACTTATAATTTACTTATCTAACCCCACCCAACTTGTTGATGTTAATGTAACTGTTCCATGTTAACTTACTAATTCATTTTAAATTCCAACACGCGCTAGACAGTAGGCATAAATAGATTGTGCTCGGCAACTTTTGAGCAACTTTTAGCGTTTTGAGCAACTTTTTGAAGTACCAGCAACCTAGGGCAATTTTTGCCTTCCTTGGCAACTTTTGAGCAAAAAATTGATATAAAACCGATCCAAACCATAAAAGGTCGTTTCATTTCGAAGGATTTTATCAAAACTCTTTTTTTTTTTAAATTTTTTAATTAATTTTTTTATTTATTTTTTGTTTTTTTTATTTTAAAAATACTAGTGAGTAGCACACAGCATAACAATTGATTTTTGGATCCTTTTAATAATTGTAAGAATATTTAATGAAAATGTTTAGATGGCAAACGAACAAACACGTTTTGAGTATTTATCTAAAACAAAACGACTCTAGAGAGCAAGCAACTTTTCTAAATTTTGGTGGCAACTTTTTGATATTTGAGCAACTTTAGAGCAACTTTTGGGTATATTGTGGAGCAACATTTCCTGAATTTACAAGCACAATCTATTCATGCCTATACACGATCAACTACGCAACTTACAAAAAAGCGCTCTTCTGTTCAAAAGCATGTACAGTTGAATCCCGATAACTCCAACCTTCAAGGGAAATCGAAAAAGGTTCGAATTATATATCGGGAGTTTGAGTTATCGAGGGTAAAATTAGTAAGAAAATTACCTAAAGGGGAATAGGAAGTCAAAAGGTTCGAGTTAGCGGAAGGTTCGAGTTATTGAAGGTTCGAGTTACCGAGTGTAAAATTAGGAAGAAAATGACCTAAACGGGAATTAAAAAAGGTTCGAGTTAGCGGGAGGTACGAGTTATTGAGTGTAAAATTAGTAAGAAAATGACCTAAACGGGAATTAAAAAAGGTTCGAGTTATTGAAGGTTCGAGTTACCGAGTGTAAAATTAGTAAGAAAATGACCTAAACGGGAATTAAAAAAGGTTCGAGTCAGCGGGAGGTTCGAGTTATTGAGGGTTCGAGTTACCGGGATTCAACTGTAACTTGTCTTAGCAGCATACCTTTAGAAAAGTCCTGCAACATACTAAGTTTGCAAAGAATCGAAAGTTTACAAATTTAACCAAGACGGCAGTTGGTGCATTATATGTTTATCGCGACTACTGAGATCTTACCTTCCTCGTATGGCGACCTAACTCGAGTAAAGAAGACCCGCAGAATATGAATCAGCGGCCGGTTCTTGAGTTGCAGTTTCCTTTTAAAGTTATTACAACAGAACGAATTTGAAAAACTACTAGTTCTCAATTTTATCTCGCTCGTTTTTCTCTGGCAAACACACAGCCCGATCCGACAAGCCCAATTGAGCGCGGAGGTTTACGCTGAAATTGTGATCATTCTAGACTTTGGTGATTAATGGCACTGAAACCGTGACTTCTGCTTTTAGCCTGGGGATACACGAATTCAAAGGAATATCACATTCCTGGCAACGGGGCTTGCTTTCATAAAAACGCAAAAGCGGCCAAGGTCTGAAAGGTGTTCAGTTTAGTCTATTTCGTTACATCAGTTTTCTTCTCTTCACTTTCTTCTGCTTTCTTCAACGCACGTTATCATTTTTAGACGTCGATTCACTGGATATTGGGCTCATTTTCCATATCCCGCGTCTTGGTTCCCTGTTATTTGAATGCTCTTGAGGAGTTGGTTGATTGATTGAATCGAAATGGTCACTTCTCATTAATGATTAGTTAGTCATTCTGAAGTCTTATATTTATCATTTTTGACGCCGAATCGTGTCGCATTTCTGTATTTGAATGCTCTTGAAGAGTTAAGTGATTGTTTGCCTTGAAAAAGTCAGATTTGATTTATGAATTGTGACAAAAACTCACTCTTTTGTCGTAATTTATTCTTTTTCTAACGCTAATTTGTGATTATTCGCCTCTTTTTAATTAAAAAATTGAAGTTACAAACCATCCGTTACCATGTTTACCTAAATTAAAATAACTGACTCTACAAATTTCTGTCACGCTGAGGTTGTAATAGGCCAATTCCGATATATTAATATTCTTACTTGGCTCCGAGGCTTGGGGGAATAAAACAAAAGAAATGATTTATTCATCAATCAACCTCGACGTGATGGAGCCAAGTTAGAATTTTAATATATCGGAAATGGCCTATTTAGAACAAGACCTCCAGTTTCGCAACCTCATTCATAAAAACAAGAAACACTTTACAGAACTCTTACCAAAGTAAACAGAATTGAATCAAAAAATTGATCGGGTTTTATTGTTAATTTGATAAATATTTCATGGCTGCGTTTTTAAAATACTGAATGTTCGCTTTTTTGACGGTGCGCTTAGTGTGCACACATTTTCAGAGTATGCGATATCATCGTTAATATTTATAGTTTTCGGGTCGATTTGGCCTCAAAGAGGGTAAAGCTTTTGACCGCTATGGTTTGAATTAGGGTATGGTTTGTGTAAAATAGTTTCTTCTTAGAATTAGACGAAATTGCTTGCCTGAGTGCGTAATGCTTTCCAGGAGAGGGCATAGGCAGTAACTTTGACCAATTTCAGCTAATATTGCATAAATTGTCCAAGTAGGTGGTATAGATCATCGTAAATCGGCACATTTATGACCTTATTTGATATTCCAGCTATTTTAAAAGAACAAGGGCGTGAACTGATTGCTCTCAAATTTGGCCAGACTATAGTTCGAAGACTGTTCTTTCGAGGTCCGAAATCTCCGATGAAAATTAGTTAAGAAAAAAATGTGTTTTCGGCTGCATTCCAGAGGCGGTACTCGATTCGTCGATGCCGAAGTTGCACGCCTTGTGTAAATATTTGTATTCTGTACACGAGTCGAAATTTTAAACTCCCAGAACTGCTCTCGCGCGCTACAATTCGCCAAGAAAACGGCAAAAAACAAACCTAAACAATGCGAAAATGTTGCTACTTCATTTTATTACAAATAAAAGTCGTAAAAGCCGATTTTAGAAAGCTTAAAAATTTACCATAGCAATTAGTGAAGAAATTTGAATATTCATATGGGCATGCTGTGACCTCACAAAGAAAGGATGGTAAGCCTGTGCGGACACACGCACGCATGCGCAATCTTTACAGACGCGTCTGTAAGACGGAATCCTGGAAGGCTAACAAAACAAATATGCTCAAGAAAGAGACTAAAGGAAATCAAAACACCAGACGCTCTTTTGTTTACTCTCTCTTTTGTTAACTTCAGAACGTTTTTGTTACTTTTGTTGCTTCGATAAAAACCAGTTCTGTCGATACTGTGATTTACTTCCGTTCTGGGAAATTTACTTCCGCTTAGACATAAGAGCATGCGCAATAAAAACCGGAAGACCAAGGTTCTACCTGAAATCGATTCCAGTTTCCGAGAGTCCGTCCCATACGGCTGACCGAAGAACTCTGGGCTCGAGATTGCTGTCATGGCGGCGTACATGTGATTTGTTGTGGGAGACGGTGTTGCTGTTTTATAAAGGTAAGAGAGTTCAATTTAAATGTTCTTCTTGTATCTAGCTAAACTTTGGAACACAGGGAGACCGACTTACGTGTAACTTAAGAAGAAAACAAGACTTAAATTAATAGCCACGAGTCAGTCGCCGGTCAGGGTGACCGGCCAAATAAATTTACGCTTTGGTTAAAGTGTCTATATGGCCTACAGGATTTTTGTGGTTTTCGTATCTCTATATTAATGCATAAACAAGTATTCTAAAAGAAATTTTTGGATTCCGCCACTTTTTCGCTGGAAAATCGAGCTTTAAAGTTCCCGCTTCGGCCACGCGCAAAGAAGTTGACCGCGTAATCGAGGATTGGTGATGAGTGACGTCATGTCAGGAACCGCTCGAAGCGTTTCCATTTGTTTATTTGCTTGACAGCCACTACATAAGGTTTGTTTTTCCCAAGAATTCTTTGGCTTGGATGAAATACTCGCCTGTCAGCGATTTCTTATCTGAAAAAGACGAGACTTGCAGTTCATCTGATTCGAACGGTCCGGAGAACTCGAATCGATGGTTTGCACTGCAGTAGAGGATAAGAGTGACAAAGAAAAGGGCGCTTACTCTCAAGAACCTCTGGCGGACGATGCATGGATACAAGAATATAATTGAGAGAGGCACATTATTGAAGAGAGGGAACGAAAATTACACAACCGGCTAAACAGAGTCGTGGAATTAGACACATACCGTTATATAGATACTTTTTCCAAACACTCACTCCGCGCGTTTTAATTTGCATTTTCTACGCAATTTAATTCCAGAAAGCTTTGAATGGAAACAGAACGCGACGGACGGCAATTGAGCTTATAACAGCATTATAAAAATATGAGCTACTTTAGTCCTTCTTGCTACAGCCTAATCAAAATGTGGGCGACTTTTCACGCGTTTAGAAATGCAGACAACACGTGCCTATGATAAGTGCGACTGATTGTCTCAAAAACGATTCACAAACAAAGTCATAACCTGTCGTTTTTTTACTTTTATAAATAAGAAAAAAAAATTATAGCTTTAGTTGAAACCCTGAAAAGCTACGTACGAACGCAGAGACTTCGATTATAAAGATCACATGTTAATAAGACTTTATGAACAAGACTTACAAGAAATAGAAATAGAAATACAAGCGGTATTCGAGGGAGAAATAATTCGCTTCACCTTGACCGCTTCACCTTGATCAAACGTCGCTTCAGTTAATGTTATCTTTGCTTGGCGACGCTTGCTCGCTAATTATTTCTACATGTATGGCTGACAATAGGCAATAAAAATCTCGTGGAAGTGGAAACGTTTACTTCAGGAGGGAGGTGACTCTATTGTTTCGAGTTGTTTAATCGTGACCGACTCATCACTGCCAGTATGACGTCACATGGCAACGCGCGAGCGATTCCCTCGTGAGTACGCCGCAACAGAGGTCCAGAAAGACTTATCTTTAGTGCTTATATCGCTATTGTTCGCTAAGTCTTTCCCAGTAGATAGGTTTGATGCCTTAAATTTCTGTGTGTATGATCTGTTTCTGATTTTTTGCTCCCGTAATCCTGTAATTTAATTATTATTTTTAACTCTTGAACGGGACAATAGGTGAGACCGCCAATTTGCTTTCGGGTCAAGCGAAGTCCATCAAAAACATCCACCTTTTCACCAAAACATTTTTCTCAAATCTGCTTCATAATAGGAAGTTTTACTCCTTGATTATTAACCTTTAATCTCCGGGGCCTTCCGTGTCGCTTGAGTTAGGCAAACTTCATGTCTTTCCGTTTGAGTGCAAAGGTTTAATTTTTATCCAGAATATGTCAACAACTCCGATCGCTGCTTCGCGATCTCATGTAGAAATTCTTTTTCCATATATTTTTATTCGCATCCATTGGCTTATTATAATGTACTACCGTTGGTATCTGTGCAGTTCTGTTGTATTTTGTGACTTTCCTTGCCGTGTCGAATCTTAAATTTCATTGATTGCATACCTCCTGAAAAAGAAAAAGAAATAAAAAGAAAAGCTTACAACACGGGGTATTTCGAGTGGGGCACCCATCCAAGTGTTAACCCCGCCCGGCAAGCCTTAACTTCGGCCAGCTTGAATTGAGCACGCGCTTTCATTGTGGTTTGAACGAGGAAAAAGGTGTTTTGTGCGAAATAGGCATGAGTTCAAATTCGTTGCCGCAAGACAGTAGTAAAAAATTACCGATTAATAAAGACTAGAGTAAAGTTATTCTGTGGTGTTTTTCTATAATACTCAATGAAAGCGCAGGCTAAATAAAATAAATAAATAAAATAAATAAATTTATTTATTTTTATTTATTTTATTTTTAAGACTAGAGTAAAGTTATTCTGTGGTGTTTTTCTATAATACCCAATGAAAAAGCAGGCTCCATCCGACCTGGCTGAAGTTAAGTCCTGTCGGGCGAGGTTAATACATGAATGGGTGACCAACTGGAATTACCCGCGGTGTAGCGCTTTTTTCCCCTTGATTGCTCCGATTTTCACCTTTCAGGGGAAAGATATGAAGATCCACGAATGCTGAAAGTCTGATACTGCACGTACATCAAGAACCGTACATCCTGTGCCAAAAGGACCTTCTATTTCCGTTACAATAAAAATTAAATTCGCTGTGCAAGGACCCTCGAAAGCTCGACCTGTTTACAGATTTCATCGATCGTTCTACCCTTTGCGAAGGTGTTTCTGTTGATTTAAAACAATTAATATAGCGTCTGATCTACCCAAAAATGGCAGAAGAGAGACAGTTGCATTCGCTATCATCTCTGCATTATTGGAAGGTAACGGAGTAAAATGCCACATTCTTAACTCGTTTCTCGATTGACGCTTGCCCGCCATTTTTAACATCACTTATGCGACGCGTGACGTCATACTGGCAGTGATGATTGAACCAAAATTTTCCTTAGGGACACCTTCCCCCCTGGTTTACTTGTAGTTTTCTAGACGTCTGGCGAGACGAGTGTCTTGTCTCTCTAGAGGATAAACTCAATCAAATGAATAATGAGTAATGAATACCCGATGACGACTTCGACTGGACAACTCTTCTTCTTCGAAAGTATTCCGGTGAATTCTTGGCACAGGAACAACGCCAATATTATCTTAGATCAGCGACCGTTGGAATTTGAGTAAAATTCTTGGATTGAATTGATTCCACTTTGCAGGTTTTAACTTGACGAAGTCTATCTACTTTTTCCTTCTAGCCTTTGCTTCTGTTCTCACATCACCCCAAAATTGCAACGCAATACCCTTTTCTTCGTTTGGAGTATCCGAGCATACCGCAACAACGCATCCATCTGGTATATTTCTACCGTCAGTATCTCCTCGCGATTACAGAAGAAATGCTGACTTCAACTGGCGGCAAGATTTCGCGGTTCCTGACTTGATGTCACAGCCGGTCTGGAACCCAGACTCTTTCTTGTCATGACTCCCGGTCAAATTCTTTGGGCGTGGCCGAGGCGGGAAATTAAAGCTCTATTTTGCAGGGAAAAAAATGGCGGAATCCAAAAATTTTTTTGGAATACTTGTTTATGCATTATAGAGATACGAAAACTACAAAAAAACCTGTAGGCCATATAGACACTCTGACGTTACGAGAACCTATGATAAACTATGATATGTCGATTTATTTATTTATTGTAAACCAGTGACAAGCGGAAACTCTTCACGTACCTCCTGTATGATCTGTGATGCAATTCGTCCAATTTCTCTGCAATTTCAAGTATAATATTTTAAGCTCATTTTAAAACGATTTGATCATTATCTCGGAAGAATTCAAACGTCTTTCAGTTCAAGCATTTTTTTAATTTTCGCGGAGGAAATGCTGTATTTGTCAGTCGCGACGGCTGGGTGCTTTGCGACTCATATATTTTGGCTTGGTTAAAAATGGTAAACTTTGACGTTTGCCTTTAATCGAAATAGTTGCTTCCTTACGAGTTAGAAAGATTTCTACTCAGCTTAATGTAGGATCTCGATAAAGGTTACGCACGACAGAGTTACCTTTTGTCTCGTTACGCAATCTTAACCCCACATTGAGAAGTAAATTTTCGTTTGGATATTACCAAAAGCCGCTTCTCCTCGCGTTATTCTTTACGTTACGGCTACACATGCCATTTCTAACGACTACATTTCCAGTAAAACAGTTGCTGTTTATTTTTCTAATGGCGATGCATTAACTTCTGAACAGAAGCAAAACCGTTTAGCGTTTACTGCTTCCACCGGAAGTAATTTCATAACAGGCTACAAAAACACTTGTAAATATCACTTAACACATTTAATGATGTTGCAATTCTAAATTGTGCAACTCAGCAGAAATAATTAATTGACACGAAATGAGTTCCCTTTGGTTAACTATTAGCAACGTTTTAGTGTGTGAAAGACTTGTACCAGTACAAATTTGAGTTGTTAATCGTTTTAGGTTAAATTAATATTAGCGCCTAAAGACTTGTACCAGTACAAATTGCGTTCTTGATCGTTTTAAACTTCGCTGCCTTCGAGCGCTGAACCTCTTACATTCTTAATTGGCTATGTGACGTAAGATTTGGGCTACTCGCTTTTTGATTGTTATATAACGTTTGTAAATTTGACAAGTCACGTTTTTTCTACAAGAACGGAAGTGCTGAAGCACAACTATACAGTGACACTTTACAAGTCACGCGCTTTGATCACCCACAGCGGAAAGTATTCCCTTGAGAAATTAAAACAGTCCCTTGAGAGTTAACAAGAATGTGGTTCCTTCCCCACATAACTGCTATTCTCCTTATTTTTGCTTGTAAACAAGCAAAAAAAGTCGAAAAAAGGAGGTATAGTCAATTATAACCCACCCATTAATTTTTGCGCGCGCTCATTGGACAAAACGCATCACGTGGTACAAAATCGGACGACGGGTATCAGCGAATATACCCCGTCCTATTTGATATCCGTCGCCCGATTTTGTAGGTAGGCAGAAAAAAAACAAATGAAGTCACCTTTGTCAATTCTAACTTTTAATGAAATCACAGAGTTAAAAAATCACGTAAACCAATCAACTTAGATTTGTTTCAACCACAGTTAAGCCGGATTTAATTGGTAGTTGTTTTCCTATAAATTTACTGGCGATGAAGCGCGTTGTAGAAATTAATCGGAGGGTTATAAAATAAATAAATCCCTTTCTGGCTTGCTGGTATATTAGAGGATAATGCCCTTGGCTGAAAGATTGTCCTCAAAATGTTACAGTTGCCCTCGAAGCTTCGCTTCCTGGCCAACTGTTCATTTTTCGACAATCTTTCAGCCTCGGGCATTATCCTCCAATATACCAGCCGCCTGAAGGGGTTTATTTACTAAATATTTTTATTTCTTTCCCTTGCTTGTACAGGATCAAAATCATTTCACAGGGTACCCACCATAGTAGTTACAGAGAGTTATTTCTCTTTTGTCAAATGGCGCATTAGTGTTAATGGATCTAGGCTGCTCCTTTGTATTTGACTGTTATTTGCGTATTTGCGTATAGTCCCTGAAACACTTTTAAAACCTTACCTTTATGCACCTGTCTCAGGTTTATGTTTATCTGAAAATCATCCAACAACTTTAAAATTGTAGAAATAATAAAGATGGTAAATTTTGAGCTCGGTGATAAATAATAAAGATGTATTTTTCAACAATGACACGAGCATGGGACAAAGAAAAATTCTGAGTCCTACACGGGAATCGAACCCATGGCCTCCCAGATACCGATTGGGCTCTCTAACCAACTGAGTTACAAGAGACTTTGGTGAGCTGGGCCATTTACTAGGTTGATATGTGACACGCGTCCTGCATACTGCTAGGATCAGCAATGTCGAGATCATCAGGTGTGTGATTTAAAACCAAAACAACGACAAAGCAATTAGACTGACAGTGGGTCATAAACATTATTTGAGAAAACAAACAATGTCTCACTCTGGGACTTTGAACCTGAGATCCTGAATTGAAATTCACACTTTGCCGTTGGGAATGATAACCATGACTAATTATTTGTGTTGTAGAAATGTGCCTGACACTGGAAAGGCAAAACAGTCAAAACCAAATGACTCTCAGTCCCCCTATCAAGATATAAGTACCACCTTCTGAAATTAAAGACACATAAGAACAGCGGTAAGAGCAAACCTGATGCCAAACGTCCGTATTTATTTGAATCCTTAGGAAAACGCAGAAGTATCTTTCTTGACAGCAACGCTCACTGAGCTTGTAGCACGATGCCTCGTATCTTTAGCCATTTATCATCCTGCAAGAGACATGAGCGAACACATACAGGAGAGAAGCCGTATACATGCAAGCATTGTAAGAAGTGCTTTAGAAATTCCTCACATTGCAAGCAACATGAACGAACACATACAGGAGAGAAGCCGTATGCATATAAGCATTGTAATAAAACCCTCTGTATATTGTCAATTTGCAAGAGACACGAGCAGAAACATACAGGAGAGAAGCCGTATACATGCAAGCATTGTAACAAGTGCTTTAGAAATTCTTCACATTGCAAGCAACATGAACGAACACATACAGGAGAGAAGCCGTATGCATGCAACCATTGTAATAAAACCTTCTGTATATTGTCAAGTTGCAAGAGACACAAGAAGACACATACAGGAGAGAAGCCGTATACATGCAATGCAAGCATTGTAACAAGTGCTTTAGAAATTCATCACATTGCAAGCAACATGAACGAACACATACAGGAGAGAAGCCGTATGCATGCAACCATTGTAATAAAACCTTCTGTATATTGTCAAGTTGCAAGAGACACGAGAAGACACATACAGGAGAGAAGCCGTATACATGCAAGCATTGTAAAAAGTGCTTTAGAAATTCATCATATTGCAAGCAACATGAACGAACACATACAGGAGAGAAGCCGTATGCATGTAAGCATTGTAATAAAACCTTCTGTATATTGTCAAGTTGCAAGAGACACGAGAGGACACATACAGCGGAGAAGCCGTATATATGCAAGCATTGTAACAAGCGCTTTAGCATTCAATCAAAATGCACAAACCATGAACGAACACATACAGGAGAGAAGCCGTATGCATGCAAGCACTGTAATAAGTGCTTTAGCCAATCATCATATTGCAAGAAACATGAGAAAGAAAAGTGTTTAGAACGGAAGCAGTATGGTAAGTGCCTTAAACAAGAAAAACACCTTCAGGAACCAATGCTGTCTTCGTTGACTAAAGAAAATTCAAGCCAAGTTGAAAGCCTTACCTGCTGGATTTGTCAGGAGGAATTTAGCAGTAAGGCACATATCGTACAACATTACGATGATCATATGAGAAAAGCGATGCTTACGTAAATCTTATATTAAGCTAAAAAGGTTGTGCTTGCTTTTCTTCTGATTGTTTTAGGTTCACTACATCATTTTTCACCTTGATCGAGTTTCTAATTCTTTAAAAGGACGAAAGTAAACAGCCATATAGGTGGCCTAAAATTTGATTTTGTGACTTGCAGGGGCAGAACGGTAGGCCCCAGAGAATACATACCCCCTATGGTTTCCTCACGAGTTAATTTTCCCTTCTTCTCACTTGTTACGTTAAGATATCTCCGATTCATTTTATAACTCCCATATCAGATATGCATAAACACTAGGAGTGCGTGACAAAGCCAAAAGTACGAGTCTGAGGTTCAGTTTAATCGGTCCAAAAAGAGAGTTACATTGTTAGTTTCTGAAATGTTATTGTTTAGAAAAAACATAAAAGGTTCCGGTTGTTATCTCATATGGCGACATTTCATACGGTGAAAAGTGTTATTAATTATTGATATTTACAGTTAGTAGTTTGGTAATAATTTACTAGGAAAGCTAAACGTAGTCAAATGTGTTTCATGTATTAACTTTATGTTTATTTTTATTACTTACGACGATGGTTTTTCCGAGAGTAAGAACTTAGTAGTGACCGCTTATATAGGTTGTTGCTATATAAGCCTTGTATTGAACTTATTTTGCGCGGCACAGTGTTTGAAATTATTATTTTTTTGTTATGTTTATCAATTTTGTTTTGTTCATGTTGAATTGGTGTTTGACCTGGTAATAATAATAAATGTCCTTTGATTAGTTTGTTACAAATAAATCAAATGGACATTTCAGCATTGTTTTTCCTGAGTACATAGTCGTCTCTTTTTACGCGCTCAGTTCTACCCCAGCTTAGGTTGTGAGATAAATGAGATTAGACCCGAATACCTTGTTCTTACCTTATTCTTACTTACTCGGGACTTAATTTTCGCGGTTTTAAAAAAAATCGCGAAATAAAAGAACCGCAAAAATTTATTTCAAACAGTTTTCTAGTGTATTTTTTTATATGTTAATTACGTACGTAAGTTACCGCGAAAATAAGTAACAATAAGGTAGTTCCCCACTGACGTAGCTCTGCAGCCCGCATGTGATTGGCCAGGTAAGTATATCAGATACAAATGAATCTTTGGTTGTTCATTATTTTTTTTTAATTTAAGTAAGCAGACGGCTCTTATCATCACTTTGTTTACCCTCGAATTTTGTAGAGTAGCTTTTACAGTTAGTATCTCCAAGCATTTTACAATATACACAGCACAGTGGACAATGACCAGACCACAACACCGGAAACTCCATGCCCCACTCTTTACGATAAGTGTGTGGGTTCTTTTACTTCCCCTGACCATAACACTGAAGATGCAGGAGACGGGGCCTACGGTTTATCGTCCTTATCCGAGAAGACTAGAATACCTTTCCATTTTCAGATGTCATTGCAAAGGCAGCATACTCTCCACGGTTATTTTAGGACCCTGAGTGTTAGTCCGGTCTGGAACCCTCCCACACGGTAGTCCGGCGTACTACCAACTGAGCTAAGTGGTCGGCGGTTTTTTCAGAGACGGCGGAGCATTTTCCAACTGGGGGTGTGTGTGTGGGGGGAGGGGGGGGGGGGCTGACTAGTGACTTGAAATGGGGGGGGGGCTTAAAAGACTCTTCTCTTAGTAAGTCTTTATTTTTTGGAAATTCTGGGGGGCTAAAGGCCCCCCCCCAGCCCCCGGCTCCGCCGTCCATGGGTTACACTTTTAAAAAACGTTCCCAGCAACTCAGAAGATGAGGAATCAGTGAATTAAAATCCAAACAGTTATGAAAGAAGCCCAATAATAATACTAATAAAATGTAAACGAAATACACTTAACACGCTACAGCCTGCAGCATTACTGTCAAAATTGTAACTGATGCTACATCGAAAAGTCGTGAACAAAGTGAAAAGTCGCACTCAGGACGAAACGGCCGGATTTTATTCCGGCTTCCGTTATACGACTGAAGGTGAGGAGCCATCAAGCAAATTCAAGTTTTCAGCAGAAAAAAATATATATAACGAGCAGAGGTGCATGAAGCATGCTTCAAATGCAAATTGCGTTTCTTAGAAACAAGAAATTGCCTCTGTATCAATTCTAAAAGTAGATTTGCTTTTCACACGCATGTTCTAGCTTCATACCATTTATAACAAAAATTAAGCATTGGCGCGAATATCGGAAAGCTAAGGTTGTCAGGTGTCCCCACGCAATCCCGCGACCATAGTGCTATAACTCAAACCCCAAAGCCCTAAACATCCCGAAACATCGGTGAAAAAGCTAACTGCCAGGCACTTACCCAGCCCAGGGGGGGGGGGGGGGGGGTTACTCCGGCTTGTAAATGATGGGAATGATCGAGTGAAGGCAAAACTCAGGACCCAAAAAAAGCCCTAAGTCTTCCGACATTACCCACAAAAATCCCTGGACCAAAACTAACCCCCCAAAAAATCCCTTGTGAAATTACCCCGTAAATTGCCAGGAGGGGCAATAATATAACACAAAGAAAACCATAAACAAACGCTCGTGTTTGTTTATTCATCATACCATAAATACGCCAAGGCACTTTAGTTTGTTTTTAATACCCAAAAGAATCCCCTATTTAAATCAAGTCACCCAAAAAAATGCCAACTTTTTCAACCCAAAAAATCCCGGAATCAAAAATTTCAAACCCAAAAAGTTCCTTCGATCATCCCCCTCATTTACAAGCCGGGGTACCCCCTGGGTTCCCCAGTGTCATACTTCACAGCGGTCAAATGCAAAAAATGACGTCACGTCCGGTCTTCGCCGTCTCGAACTTTTGACTTGAAAGTGGGCAACTTTTGTAAGAAATTGTCAAAGAAATAGTACGGTGAAAAAAACTTTCAAGCTGGGAAACTCAGTGAAGATGAATAATCGAATTTCCAATCCATAAGCGGCGTATACGTACGTATTAACCTTAACTTTCCATGGACGGCGTTAACTTTATGTTAACTTAAGTAAAGCCTAAAGTGAAAGCTTTCGGTGGGAATTGCACAGGAACTACGCACGCGCACGGCGTTTGACCGCTGTGGGGGACACTCTGGGCTCGAGATAGGGCAGTACCGTAAATGATCTAATAAACGCCCGGGGCGTCTATTAAATTTTTGGGGTCCTAGGGGAGGCGTTAAATAGATATGAGGCGTTTATTGGAGAGAGGCGTTTATTTCAATTTAACAGTAACAACGGCAACACAACAGTTTTCTAGTGGAGTATACATAACAGAGTTTGTAAGTAGGAGACTAATCTAATCTGCGCTAATGCAAAGCCTAGAGATGCCGTTCATATAGTTCGTTATCGATCTTTGTATCGTCATCGATATATCGGGGTCAACCGTGTTGGCGTTGCTGGCCTCTTCTACCTTATTATAAGAAATTAACGCGTCATGAAATTTACGCGAATTTCAAACTTTCGCGTTAATTTAAGTCGCGGTAATTTTTGTTAACGTCAATTTCTGCGCCGTTAATTAAGTGGGGCGTTAATTTCCATGACGTTAATTTCCATTATTTTGGACCCAATTTCTTGTTACAGTCCAGAATTTCTTGACTCCAAGGAAAAAGCATAATTTTATCTGCCACTATCATTGATACTGCGAAGAACGCTCAAAGTGGGAAAAGTACCACGAACATTGTTTTCGTTTAAGATTATACGCCTACAAGTGTTGAAATAAACTTGTTCCTCTTGTGTACGTCGCGTTAATTTCCTTCATTTTGAAATGTTACCCCCTCTTTCGCGTTAATTTCCTTTATTGGGAAGTAATTTTTCCTTCAATTCGCGTCAATTTAAGTCGCGTTAATTTCAAATACCTTAATTAACACAAGCAGTTAAAGCTGATTTCCAGTCCGTACTGCGCAGACTCGGGGTTTGTTTTCGTTTTTGTTTTGAATTCGTTGAAACGTTACACTTCGGTGACAGCATACATGAAGATTTTAAGTCCGCCATTACAGTTCGTTTCGTTCAAGAATTTCCGATGAGCTGAAACGTCGGTTTGAAATAGCGTCAAGGTTCCTCTACTCGTTATTATTTGTTCTGCAAGGATATCTGGCGTTAATAATGAAGAAAAAGGTAAGTTTGTCGCGGAATTTTTAGTTTTGCTTGTAAACAAACCTTCGTGTGAGGCTCACATAAACATTGCAGCCGAGATTGCGCAGTACGGACTGGAATTCATCTTTAATTTCCTATAATAAGGTATGTCCGAGTCAAGCAAAAAAATAACTTTATTGCGTAATTTTACCCTCTGGAGCATTTGCTTGGTTTTTGACATGAGTCTTGGAGGGGGGCGTCTATTAGAGAGGGCGTCTAATACAGACATTCAATACAATACAAACAAACATTCAGGGGAGGCGTTTATTAGATACGAGGTGTTTATTTAGGCTTTTATTTTACGGTAAATGGAAATTATCCCCTCAAGCCCGGAACTGGTTGAGGGACTGGGGCTGGGCGTTTCGGTGTGAAAAGCATCTTGGGCCTGATTCTCGTGCACAACCTGGGCGCCATCTTGGATTACCGTCTCAGGTACCCGGTTTGTGGTAACTTTGCAGAGAAATTACGAGCTATTGCGACTGCTTCAAGAGTTAAGATGCCTGTCAGGGTGAATCCAGCGATTCGGGTACGTTAAAATGTGTAAAGCTGTGACATTAACTTGTCCTGTTTGGTGAAACAGGCAACTTTGTCTCCGTGAATGGTCGTAATTGTTTTTGGACCTGATATTGCGATACATGTAAGCTTAGTTCAGTTAGTTTTGTGTGCTTAATGCTATTGAATTTTTTTTCTGTTAGCTGTATATGTTTCGATTAAGCTTTGATAGTGGCAAAATCATTATGCGACAGAATTGTCTTCAAGAATAACTGCATATTGAGGATCAGATAGACTGCATGTACATTGTACTTAGCTTATTTTAGCTACAGACATAAACTCGGGTTATCTGATATGAAAGGGTTGGTGGAAATTGAACGATTTTATTGATCTTTTGGTAATAACTTTTGGTCAAAATGGTGCTGAAGATGACCTGATTTTCGAATGGTTTGATATTCAGGTTTCTGAAGTTGTTCATGAAAATTACGTTTTTGCCCATAAGAAGTGATTGGGCATTCAGGCAATATTCAAGACTTCAAAAACCAAGCTAACAGTGGCACCCTGTTTTCCCATGATCATGTCTGTTTGGTTATACTGTATTTATTCGATCAAATGCCACAACGTTTATAACAGGGTTGCCACGGTCAGGGAAAAACAAAAAATTTTCAAGGTCAGGGAAAAGTCAGGGAATTTTGTATAAAAAGTCAGGGAAAATCTTAGTTCTTGTCCAAGTCAGTGAAAAGTCAGGGAATTTTGGCTGAAAACAAAACAAAATGGATTTTTTGAGGAAGTCTAATGCCATGCATTTACATGTAAAATCCTGTGAAAAACATCAGAGGATTGAAAATGAGGAGAAAAGCAAAATGAGTCTGCAAAAATAGCTGAAGCAAATTTAACAAAAGGTTTGGCTTATTTGTTAATTCACCTTATTTAAGGTCAGTGAAAATTGTTTTGAGGTCAGTGAAAAGTCAGGGAATTTTTCTAATGAGTTCTAATGAGTGGCAACCCTGTATAAATTTTTTTTGTGATTCGAGTGCGGCATTTATTCGAGGGGGGCATTTATACAAGGGCGGTGTTTATTTAAAATTCAATTTAATTCTTGCTAACAATAGTATTGTAACTGAACATTTGAATTTTAAAAACAGAAAAATTTGTTAGTGCTTGTCTGAAAAGTTGTTTTCAATATCTTAAAGCATTGTTACAATCAAAGGAAATATTTTTGAGGCTTGCTCAAACTTGGTTACAACTGAATTTGCTTTTATTCGAGGGCAGCGTTTATTAATATTTCTGCCTTAGTGTGTGGCATTTTTTTGAGGGAGGCGTTTAATCGAATAAATACGGTAATGACAGAGCTTTCTTAGGGTGCGTTTCTTTGGGAAAAATCCAAATCCGGATTCTTGATCCAAAAACAGATTTTGCGTTTCTTTACCTATATCCGAAAATGGATTAATCTTGGATCAATGATCCGAAGAATCCACACTTCGAGTGGATACATCAGATCATATCTGAATCCGGATTTTTAGGATTCATGATCCGTGCGTTTCTTTGGGAAAGGATTCGAAAAAAGTACCTTGGCCCAGCGGTCTTTGCTGTGAAAATACAGGTTCGCTCTTTGTAAACACTGCCATACGGAAAGTTTTAGGCGGTTATTTCGATCAAAATACAAAAATATTTCACGATAGAAGGAAACGGTAGCTTCAGATAGGTATGTAGTATCATTTTAAACGGGATACAGGTTTTCTAGAACAGCCACTGTGTGCCTACGGAAGTTTATATCCTTTTGAAATTGTCACGAGTGAAATTTGCACTGATCATTTCGCAATCATTCTTCGCTCTCAGATGCTTTCTCGCCACATTGTGCTTAACGCTAAAGAAGATCTACTTTGACGTGTGGTTTTTGTAAAAGATTTTGTATGTTTAAATTATTTTAGCTACAGTACCGCTCAGAAATAAGCGTCCATCGCATACGCACCTTATACGCACATACGCACATACGCAGACACACATACGCAGATACGCATACGCGCGTATGCAACGAAGCATAAACACATACGCAGTTCTTTGTTATTCATTCCTCTAAGTTTTCTTTGTGTTGTATTGTTGGGAAAAACAAAAGAAAAATCTTTGCGAAAAAAACTTTATAAGGCGGCAGACGATCGAGTAGTGTTTGCCTTGCCTTGCCTTGAAGTACAAAGTTTTAGGACGATTATCGTTCGGCATTTCGAGACAAACAGACGAGAGTTTTGTTTACATTACATGTAACAAGATTCAGCCGCTCATAAACGTGAACTTCCCGATAGTTCAACCTCGAAAGGGTCGCTCAAGTGTTGAAACGAAAGAAAACGATGTGCTTTTATTCGACAACAAATCGATATGAAATTATCCGAGTTTTGCGGGAGACAGCTTTTGACTTCGGCACGCGCCATCGAGAAGCGAAAATAATTATATCTCTGGTTCTAAGAATCCACGCGCAGCGAATCAACATTTTCCTTAAGTCACAACTATGTAATAATATTGCAAAACAACAAAACACTGATAAAAGATGGATTTATTAATAAAACCGTACATACACGTGACAAAACATTCACCTGAGTTCAGAATCCCTTCTCAAACAATCACGCGTTCTTCAAAAGAATTAAGCAGTTATCGATCATCA
Organism: Oculina patagonica; assembly: GCF_052425735.1. Lineage (NCBI taxonomy): Eukaryota > Metazoa > Cnidaria > Anthozoa > Scleractinia > Oculinidae > Oculina > Oculina patagonica. The sequence goes on from NC_135759.1 coordinate 4,262,791, forward strand.
TGCCAAAAGCAACTCGATTCCAAACAACTAAACCTTTAAATTGAAAGTTGTTGCTGAGGTAGAGGCCGTCCAGAACAACGCAAAATCGCCAGAGAACCTGTAGTTCGTCGCAAAGTCGCCAGAGAACAAATCAAGCAAGCCGCGTGAAGTTTAAATGTCATCAAAATGGAACACGATGTGCATGCTGTTATTTGTCGGAGTATATCCTGGATCCAATAAATTAAAACTCGTCCTAAGTGGTTTCTTCAAGCAGAGAAGTCGTGGTATTATAAGTGTTCGGTTTTGAACAAAAATATTACATCCAGCCGATTCTATCAGATCGTGTTACAATTGTTTACCTAGCGCGTGAGAACGACCGCTTCTGATTGGCCAGTCTCTGGTGTCGCGACAACAAGTCAAAACAAGATTGATTTCTTCTCTCTGGATCCAGAGAGTCACAGAAGCGGTGATTCTGCAATTTAACTCAACTTTAAAAGGCGAAGGAACAGAAACAGCTTCGAGCCGAAATTGTAGAAGCGATTGCCAGGAAATTGTTTAAGACATGTGGGATTTCGAATGCTTTCGACAGTTCAAAAGACGATCACATACGCCGACAAAACAACATTCCAGAGCGAGCCGATGAACGCGACGACGAATAGCGAAGAAAAGACGAATAAAAACTTCATTCCTAACGTTGGTTCATTAAACCAAATGTCCTTTAGGAGCCAACACTTAAATAAAAGGTAATGACCAAGAATGAATTACAAACACTTGTTAATTTTCGTTTGTTTGCTTGTTGAAGTGTCACGGCATGTAGCGAAAATAATGAAATCTCTGGCTTTACTCGGTTCTGTTTGGGATAAATTAAAACGATGATTCAAACGAAAAGAGAAATTTTCTCATTGCAGTGAAAACTCGATGACTAGTGTTTCTGATGTATTGTGTATTATATTAAACGACAATCAACTGCAGTATTTATTGTAACAAAACGGAACGCATTTTATAATTTTTGTAAAACTTGCGGTGTTTGTCGCTTTGGCATGGCATGATTTAGTCAGTCTTCCTTGTAGTTAAATTTTACATGTAGCAATGTTAGGCCATTGAAAGAACAATCAACTATGGACAAAAGTAAAAACAATAAGCTAGCTCATACATACTAATAAGCATACGCGTATACAGAGTATACGCACATACGCAGATTCGCAGACGCACATACGCAGATACGCATACGCGCGTATACGCAAAAGCATACGCGTTTTTCGCGTATGTTTTGGGACGCTTATTTCTGAGCGGTACTGTAGGATACATTCGACGAAAAATAAATTTGTGCTGATATTTTATGTTCTGTGCGAAATGTGTTTACGGGGTTGTCATGGCAAAAAATCCGTTTTCGGATTCTTCATTTCTTTGGGAGCAAAGTATCCGTGTGATCTGAGATCAATGATCCAATTTTGGATTTTCCCAAAGAAACGCACCCCTAAATTGCCTTATCCTGGTTTCAGTAGCATTACGTAGCTAGGAATGTTTCTACTCCCCCTGGATGGGAAGCTAATCCATCATAGGGTTGTCCCCTAGCATTATTTCGCTACTATCCATTTATACACCCTCGTGGGGAAAGACACTGCAAATAAAGTGTACTGCCCAAGAACACAACACACCCGACCTGACCAATTGATGAAAATCGATGATCCGAAATCAATCAATTGATTTCAATCCATGATGGTTAGTTAATTGATATCGATCGGCGTCAGTCAATCAATGACCAATTGATAGTCACAAATAAAAATTTTTTAATTACATCGATTGTCATCAATTACTATCGATTGTCATTGATATCTTGTGGCATACAGTTCCCAAGGATATCCAGATATAGATTTACGCAATCCTGAATCGTCTGATCATGAGCGCACGATGTCTGAAGAGCAAGAGACATGACAGTCATAATACACCGAATGCAAATATGGCGGACCACTCGGTCGGTGCCTGGCACGAGTCGCATGAAAGCGAGGCTAGTTAGGCCTCGATGTTTGGTTTTGATTTGAGCTTCCCAGAAAAGCCTTGCTTCATGGTCGATCTGGCCTGTTAAGTTTTGGCCTTCCTACGATTTTTTTGGTTCTTTAATGCTACATAAAGGGAAAAGAATCTTCCACAGCAAAGAAAGTCTTTTGTGAGTTTCCCCTTTCACCTCTAAGGGGAAATCAGGCGATCGCGAAGGAAAGGAGTTCACGACTGTCACGATCGCCGAAGGAACTTTATAAAGTTCATTACATTTCAGGTTAGAAGATTTCAGAAAATGTGTAAGCGATCACATTTAGCTCCAAGTCATTTTTATTTGGCTCAATACTTTCACTAGCTTTAACTACGGGGCAGTTGAATTTCATTTACTTGGTTAGTATTTGTTTCGTACGATTCCGTGCAAGTGTATCGGACGCGAACAAAGCCGGACATAAACAACCTCTTTTGAACAAAGTTTGTCTTGGAAGTAGAGCTTTTCTTTACTTTGGGGAAGGTACTGGCCATGCAACTCGTGCTTGAACACCACCAGACACCACATAAGCTTGGCCTTTAAACGATTTTTCTAAGATCTTCTAACCTGAAATGTAGCGAACAAAACCTCAATATCGATCAATAAATCCCGCGGCGATCGTGAGATCCTTTCTTTCGTCTCAACGAATTGCATTGATCCACTTTTTCCCTTAGAGCAAACGGTGAACACTTCTATCACTTATCGTGGCATTCAAAATCACAGCAACTCGTAGGCGCAGCGAAAAGAAACACACAGATCGATGAATACGCAAGACTTTTGTAGGAAAACATTGTCAAAACAAAACACCGAAGCCTCACTAGCCTCGCTTTCATGCAGCTCGTTCCAGGCACCGACCGAGTCGTCCGCCATATTTGCATTCGGTGTATAAAATGCGTGGTCAGAGGCTACCATGCCTGCGACTTCACCGTAGACATTGGTGAGGCGTTTGTGGCTACAAGAAAAAGGGGAGAGCATGGAAACACTTTTAAAGTTATTAATGAGCTAAATTATCTGTTATTTTTCTGCTAAAATATGTAAAATCACATTGTACGTTTTCAGTATTTTAAAAGTTATGACCGTTTGTATTAGGACATGTGCGAGTAATAACAATGATATAAGCGGAAATGTTGTTATTACTCACACATGTCCTGATACCATGCTGATACAAACGGTCATTACTTTTAAAATACTGAAAACATACATGTGATTTTGCACACTTTTCCGCTGTGTAGAGTAGAGTTATCAGCTAGGTCCCAAAATTAAAATATATTCTTCTAAATCAAGGTCATTTTTCAAACTTTGTTCGGTGCCAATTAGTAGTGGTCATTATATCCTTGATTTGGCATTTCCAGATAAATCAAGGAAAAACTTGCTACTTTCTTAGTAAACTAGAAATGTTTACAAGCAAATTGATATAAAATATAATGGCTCCTAACATGGGCAGAAAAAATTAATCATTTTTAATCAAACCAAATCTGTTTTAGTTCTAAAGTCTTTCAGTTGCCAGAGTTTCAGGCAAATTTTTTTTTATGCAAATTTGAGTGGGTGTTTTTCAGAAAGACAGCCTCTTAAAAATCACAAAATTTTCCGTCATCGATTTCCAATATCAATCAGTTTATTGGTAGCGATTGTTATTGATTGATAACGATTATCATTGATTATCGATTTTATGGATTGGTCAGGCCAGGAACAAGGTGACCCTGGATAAGGCTTGAACTGGGACCGCTTGATCCAGGGTCCGGCCTGCTAACCATTAGGCTATTGTGCCTCCCACAAAATACATGTATAGCTCGATAAGACTTCCTGGATATACATGTACTTCATTCATGCTTTGTGGTAGATAATTAGGATTTTATATTCCTCTGAGGATGATCAATTTTGTACCCACAGCTGCCGGTACATTGTACAGTTGTAACATTAACTCAGATGCTTCAATGCTAAAAAATGATAAGCAATTTAAGTCTATAGCCAAACAACAAGTGTAACAATTTAATTACTCAACAGTTTTCAAGATATGCAGCACTGTTGCTTGGCTTGGCCTATGGATACAATAGAAACGGTAAAACAACAAGCTTATTGTTTTTTTTTTTTAATAAATACATTTTACTTACTGCTACAAGCTTGCTTAGTTACAAAATTAGATTATTATGATGGTTCTTGGGATAGTATTCCCTGCCAATCACAGCCTCATTAGAAGCTACATGTACATGTAGTTGCTGGTAAATATTATTGTCATGGGTTTCTTTGTTTGCACAGATACAATGTAGTTACTGTACATGCAGGTGTAGGTGTGGGAGTTACAGTACATGTATATCACTGCACTTGGTATTCATATATGTGTGTTAATGCATGTTGTTAGTTCACCTTGTACTGTAACAGGGCCGTAGCCAGATTTTTGGCATTCCGCATAGAAGGTGCTGAAGGTGCAAGCCACTAGTAAGGTCTTTTATTGATCTTGGGGCATCCCTAGTCAATTTTGCAATCTAGAAGCTCTAAAATGCTATTTTCAAAATTTTGAAAAGGTATTTCCTCAGAAAAATCAGCTTTGTTCAACTGGGGATAATTTTCTTAACAAGGAGGCAAGCGTGGCCGAGTGGTTTAGGGCGCTGGTGTTGTAATCCGGAGGTCACCGGTTCGAGGCCTGCCCTTGCCATTAGCTGGATTTGTTTCTGGGCTGTCCCGAGTTCAAATCCTCGACCACGCTTTGTATATAGCCAACTGGTCTGCCTCCTGCCAGTTGGGATTTTTAACCTTGTTATGTTCATTTATAAATTATTTGTTTCCTCTTTTTCAGTGGCATGCCTGTAAACTAGCTATCTTGTTGAGATATGAAGCTAAGTGCATGACCACTATAAACACATATATTTTTTTTTTTTTTAAACATATATTTTTTTTTAATTGTGTTAATCTAGATGAGAATGTGCCTCATCTTGCCTTATGCTAGTTACGGCCCTGTGTTAGTGTACATGTAACCCAAGGCTACTGGGCATTTTGTTTACCATTCTATTTCCAGTACACAAAACCCCCCGAACGGCGAATTTCTAGCTATGTCAAACTTTTTCGCTAAAATAGCATGATTTGATTTTTTAAACCAGGTTTGTGCACTTCATATAGGCTTTTGTTTTCCAAAAATTACAACACAAGCAAGAAAATCCAAGACAAAAACATCGCGATAAATTAGGACATTTATTTCATTCAAAAAAGAGCAGAAAATTAATGGAAAGTTTGTACAACTCTTACCGCATTGTTCAACTGCACGGAAAACGTGACTGTAGAAAACGGCAGGACAGTTTGAGTCCATACGGCTATGATCTTGACATCCGAGGTTCGAAGAGGTCTTCAATTCTTGGTTTTCATGTTACGTCATAAAATTCTGAAATCAAAATTCACTAGGCCTGCTAAATTTTCGTTGTCATTAGGCGAAAGATAAACTAAAAATATATATTTTTGCAAATTTCCAGATCGAAAGTGTCATTCGTTTTTAAAACAGAGCATTTTGAATATTTGAGTTCTCCGTCGTATGTGACATCAAGCTGAGTGCCGTGACAAAGCTGTTTTGTTTAAAAAAAGGCCTTTCCTTTCCATTTTGTGCAGAATGAACATTTCAGATATAATAAGTGGTGTTTATGTGAAAGTGTACTAGCTCTTAAGCCAAGGATGGCCGCTGTTGTAAACAGAATTGAGTTCCAGATGGTTTAGCTGACATCACGGCGGCCATTAGTGTCCCTCGGCAGGACACAGTTATGGCGGCTCCATACTAAGCTTTATAAATTTGCGGGGAACGGTTCGGCAAATAACTCGCGAACGGTACACCGCACAGACCCGAAACTTGGAGAAATTATTTATCTATTTATCATCTATAATATTTGAAATTCATAGCTTCTGTAGTTGAATGGTTTCGAATTTATTTTTTGATTGCATGACAGTGAAAACCAGCAATAACTCGAGCCATTCACCATTGACAAATTGTGAAAATACCGTAATTCCTTCCAAGTTTTAAAACTGGCCTCAAAATTCTAACTCTTAGAAAGAGCATCTTAGTCAATCAAAATATGGCGGAAAATGTTGATTCGCGCGTCTTCACTTCATGTTTTTATCGAGTTCTTTTCCTTCACTTCACGATTCAAGGACGCCATTTTGAAGTCTGACCATGTGCTTTCAATTTACAATATATTAGACCCCCCTCTAGGAGCCAAGTTCCTAGGTCTCTGATCTCAAATCTTAAGCGGTCAAATTCCCGGAAAAGCGGTTTAGTATGTTCCAGTGGGAAAACGGAATTCCGGTTTCTGGTTTAGTGCGATGAAAGGGTTAAGACCTGGGTGGAGAGGGGCACTAAGAGTAATTAAGTGTCTTTTTCCAAGAACACAATGTGAGAACAGTGGCTAATGCTTGAATCTTCAGAATCATTGCATGAATTGTTATGCTCGCACAACTTAATGCTTACAAAAACAAAATTAGAAGCTCGTTCCTTGCATTGTACATTTCCACTAAAAGCCACTTAGAAGAAATCTGTGATGCGGGGTGCAGAGAAAGTCCTCTTGGTTAGTGAATTTTCTTGTCAGGCTAGTCAATTTTGTGCATGGCTTGGCTGATGGGCTAGTGACATTTTTGGACTTTTTAGATCTATAGAAGATGAAGTGCAGCTGTAGGGATAGTGAGAAACACCTTTGGGGCAAGCACACAATGCTTCCAACTCGAAGGGCAAGCTCGAAAATCTGTATTCTTTGCATTCTGGCGATCAATTCTTATTTTTAAAGACAATGCAATGGCTTGAATTAAATGATTGTACTTTTACAAATTTCCTCAGAGTATCTCAAACCCATAGCAGCTCATGAAAGGGAGGTAGAAGCTCTGAGAGCCAAGGAAAGAGCAGAACTAGAGGAAATTAGAAAAGCTGAAGCTGCCAAAGGTTTGTTTGTTGGCTTGTTAATGCCAAAAGTAATGTAATAATCTTTATTTGACAATTAGACGACAAGCCTGAGTTTTCTATGAGCGAATAGTGAATGAGGTGCAACCAAGTTGACTATCAATCATGTAAGATGAGGGCGAGTGGTCTTATTGTTTTAGTAGAATCTGTAAAGGATTGCAGTCCAAAACCTGTAATTGTATGTACTTTTAAGTTAAAAATCAAGAATAACTGTCTTTTTAAAGAGCGACATGCATCCCATCGTGTTCTATTAAAAAATTAGACGACAATCTCAGGGTTTCTACCCGTGGCGCCCCTTGCCAACTATCAAAAGTCGGTAGAAACTGAGAGCAAGCCGTCTAATTGTTTTAGCATAACACAGTGGCTGATCTATTTAACACACAATATTGCAAGAGTTGATTTTTTGAAGGATTTGTTGATAAAATTCAGCGAAAAACTGGGCGCACGCTCCAAGAGCCGTCTAACGATTATTAGCATACCCACACTGACCATCTATTGGCAATCGCGCAATCTGATTGGCTACGCAGGTGCTGTCCTAGATCGCACATTTTGCTAATAGACAGCCACTGGGTTATGCTAACAGTGAACAGAAAGCAATGGAAGAAATAATCAGGTTCGCAGATTTCCAGTAGAGCATGAGTGGGTTTCTACTAATTCCCAATGGTGCGTGTATATATCAACTTACAATATGTCTACACTGATTTGACAAAAGGTGGACTCCGTGCTTGAAGGCCAATGACATTTGGCCTTCAAGCCAGTCCCGTGCATGAAAAGTGAGGGGGGGGGGGGGGGCTCCCATTGTGGAAGGCTGTGCTGGATAGCTAAGTCAGACCTAGTAGCCCTCAGGAGCCCAGGGTCAGGCATTGAATGGCTGGCTTTCTAGAGGGGTGGGCATAGTCAAGTTTTGGATCACTTTCAACAGACTTTGCCAGTCAGACCATGACATGGCATTTTGCTCATGATTGTCATGTTTTTGGCAGCTGAATCCAGCTGCCTGCAGCTGGATGACAGCTTGGTTGTCATTAGGGATGACAAGGCACTCCACCTACATGTAGCCTCCTGGTCACTCCACCTAGCCACCTGGGCCCTCAGGGGGAGGGAGAGTGGTTGTTAGTGGATTGTAGACCTTTCTGTCAGCCTGCTGGGCACGTTTTGTTGAAACAAGGCAGATTTATAAATAAAAGTTGCATAAGTTCATACAGGATATCCTACACAGAGGCACAAAATGTATATTTAATAGTAATCAGTTATCCTGTTTTCTTTTCAGTGCCACTGTTTTAGATGAGCAAAATGAGTGATTTTAATTCATGTGATTATGAGGAACTGTGAAGTTGTCTTTCATTCTTGATGCATTCTCTATGCCCTTGTAATGTACTGTTCTTTCATATGGTGTTTATTTTGTATGAATCTGACTGTACAATGCTGAAATAAAGTTTGTACAAAATATGCTTCCTCTGTGTTGCAGTTTACTGGCAGTACAGAAAAAACGTTGGTGTTAATCACCCTCGTTCCCAGGGAAGAGAGATACCCTGGGAACGAGGTTATACGAATGAAAGTGTTCTTGAATGGGTAAGGCAACTCTCAAACACATTCCTTATTCCACTATTCCGACTGAATAACACTGTATAAGGAACTACATATTATTGTGGCAAGTTGGAAGTTGGAAGTTGGAGACTACTTAAAAAGAATCAGCGCTAATAGCGTATTGGCTTAAAAAGTATTCTTACATATTCATTTGCCCTTGCACATTATCCTTTCCTTGATCGCGGTTTTCCTTCCCAGAGCTTCTTAGGCGCATCGCTTTAAGTGGAGTAAAGGTCATTGACAACCCTTCGACAGCAATCTTCCTCCCAGGTGGATCCCATCAACTTTACTTCCGCATCAGTGTTGCGTCGCCTGCTGTTTCTGGTGGTGGTGGTGGGGGGCGGGGGGGGGGGGGGGGGAGGGGGAAGGAAGTCAAGGGGTTTTTGGTTAAGTTAGAGATACGTTTAAGGCATCTATTTTATAAAAGTTGGAATCCTCTGTTGTGCCTTTTTTGTCCGTCTTCACATCGATTCATAGAGAGATCTAATTTTTTTATTCGCATTGAAGATGCGTAGCCGTTTTTCGATGATCCCTAAAAGCTTTCGCAGTAGCTCAAATCTTATAATAACAGGGCTGACCTTTATTCACATATTTTTAACATGAACAGAAACTTACTTTGTATAAAGTTTCAGGCCTATACACTTCTCTGTTTTCAAGAAAAAGATATTTAAAAATGGCTTTGCGGGTCCGAAAAGTTTCCGGGACTTTGAAGAAACGGGCCCCTGATTTCTTTGCACCTCCAGATGATTCAGAACATGTTCAACATTGCCCTGGCCTTGCCTGTTTTTGCTCGTACGTTTACATATGCATCCGTATGCGACTACCACCTCTAACGGTCTTCCTCAGAATGATTGGATCAAAATTGATGCTGCTGAGATTCAAGATCTTTGATTTACACCTGTTGATCTGTAAACCCGTTCCTTCTGATGTTGCTGCCAATGCAATCCGGTGGTCTTGCCCTGTATTTGGTCATAGTTGTGTGACTGATGAGCCAGATCATCGCAAAGTCTAAATCCTCCTGCTGTATCCAAGGGGTCCATCGTATTCCAATCTTCTTTCCCTTGGTGGTGGTTCTCATACTCCAGCCTATAACAATAATAAAAACACGAAACGTGATATCAAGCATCCTCGTCAAACGCCAGTCCTGGCATTGAAGCAGTCTGAAAGCTGGCACCACTCTGCATGATAATATTCACTCCTACGTTTGCTAAATGAGTCGAAAAAGTGTAATGATCTTTTCTGGTGTGTCAGTGTTTACGTGGGTGGGGCTGAACCGTCATAATCCAAATTCAGGTTTTAGCACACGTGGGTCAAATTAAACTTGTAATCCAGGCGATAAAATTCAGTAGGTTTTAATTTACTCCTCTAGTAACAATAATTATATATACTATCACTACTGGAAGAGAGTGCACCACTTAGATGTTTCTGTGGACAGCGATACCTACGTCATCGGACACTGAAGATAAGTTTTCGGTTTTTAATGGAAATTTACATCCCAATTGTACTTGCTTCTCTTAGAAAGCAAAAATCTGTAAGTACGAATCAGCTGCATGTTTTTCATTTTCTCAAGAAACGGAAATACGTGGAAGTTGTAATAGTTGTAATAGGAAATGGAAGTTGTAAGTTTATCGTTTTCTGTAGGAAAACATTAGGTAGCAGCATTGAACGCTCTCATTTCTTCCTTGGCCGTCTGCAAACTGCCATGGAAAGTTTGAAGGAGTTTTTACTGTCGAAGTACTTCAGTTCATTTGGTTATATTGTTGCTGTTTTCTACATTCCAGCATTAATAACATTCTTGGGATTCACAGCACAGCTTAGAACCAGCGAACGGCGAAGATTTCGCTGTCAAGTCCCCAATTCTCAAGACGAATGTTTGGCGAAATATGACGAGCAGTTCAACTCTCCTTTTCCACTCTATGGATTTGTTCTTCTGAGTTTTGTTCCTTTGGTGGTTGTGTGCATCGCTTATTCCTGGTGCTTTGTAAAATCAAGAGTTGACGAGATAGAACCCGCCATGAAGTCAGACTTGGAAAACCCCCGTCCCAGGCCAAGAGTGACAACACGCCGAGTTTTTTTCTCCTACTTCCTTCAACTGTCAGTGCGACTTACATTAGGAATTGTGTTTATATTGTTCCAGTCCATCGTCTTCTATCCATCTGGCTTTCCAATAAAATTTATTTGTGCTTCCCAAACCGCTAACTCCACCGATTTTAATGTGACCATAGTTAACTATGATGTGACAAACGATGGATCTGGTATTACAAACATCTGTGACAATTCTGTTGCTTCTGACAATGCTATCTGCGCGAAAGGAATTTGGATAGTGAACATACTTTTTGCAGTACTCGTGTTTGCAGAGATGTGTTATCTTTTTGTGCAAGCAATACAAAGCAAACAGTTCACCTTCGACTCCGAATTTTGTCATAAGTACTTTTTCAACAAGAGAAGAACTCCAGTCACGTTGCGTGAGTCTACATTGCGCATGAGAAAACGAATTCTTGAAGACACGGAAATTTTAGAACCATTAACTGCTCCAAGCATCGAAACCAAAGATACCAGAGCTTTAGATGACATTTTTGTGGACTTTGTTATTTACACTGGAAGAGCAGAACACGCGTTAAATGAGTCGTTAGAAAGACACGAAATATATGATATCTACTTGAAGCCCCAACGTGGATCAGTTGCCATAAAGAACATTGAAGGGTTATTTCTTCCCAACGAAGATACGAAACATCCTCGCAAGATCCTCATTGTTGGTCGCCCGGGGATCGGAAAATCTTTATTGTGTAGGAAATTGTCTCGTGACTGGAGCAAAGGTGATATGTTCAGAGACAGCAACAAAAACTTTGAACACTTGTTCTCATTTCAGTTCAGATGGTTCAATTCAGCTGGGACAACTGCAGAGAATATCTCTCTTAAACATTTACTAAGTCGTGTGTATCCAGAAGGAAGCATTGACAATGAGTTATTCCAGTACCTGTTGGACAACCCAGAGAAAGTCCTTCTTGTATTCGATGGCCTGGATGAATTCAAGCATCATGAAAACTGTTTGGAGGATGAGCAGGCACATGCCGGAAATAGTGCAACAGAGGAGATGCCATTCTCTGCACTGTACGTGAAATTACTGAAAGGAAAACAGCTTTCTGGAGCCACAGTTCTCACAACGTGTAGACCCAATGTGGTGCAGAGTGTCGCAGGCCTAACATTTGACAGAATGGTGGAGATCATGGGATTTACACCAGAGAAAGTTGAGGAATATGTTCACAAATTTTGTACGCATCAGGACCCAGAAACAATGAACAGAATATGGGTGCATATCAGCAGCAACTTAGAACTGTTGTCACTGTGCTACATTCCAGTAAACAGTTTTATTGTCTGTTCCCTTTTGGAAAAGTTGATCACAATTCAAGATCATAAGTCAGACAGTGCTTTGCCAACAACTTCAACAGAAATTTATGACGGAGCTCTAAGGTTGTTTATTTTTAAGCATCACCCTGAATTTAAGGGTAAAATATTAACAAGGGATTATCTCATGGGGAATGCTGGCTTCCCAGATACTGTAGAACAAACTTTAAGCCAAGTAGGATCGTTGGCCAAAACAGGAATAGACGAAAGGCGACTCATGTTTGAATCAACAGAAGTGCAGGGAATGGAAAACTGTGGCTTGTTTAACCGTATGCCAGACATTGAAGTTTCACCTTATACATTCAGATCTTATTTTTGCTTTATTCATTTGACATTACAAGAGTTACTTGCTGCCAGAGAAATTGCAAAGATGGACCCCAGTGACATCATTGATTTCATCTCATCAAATGCTTCAGATCCCAAGTGGCATCTGGTAATTCAGTTTGTGGCAGGTCTTCTCCATGGCCAAGACAGTGAAGCAATTAAAATTTTTGCCAGTCTTCTTCGTGACTCTTTGACAGTGAACGCTGAACCCAAGCAGGCTCTACTCATGATTAAGTGTTTGTATGAGTACAATGATGAAACTGCTGTACAGAATGCAGCTTTTGAACTGAATGCGAACAGTGAGTTCAATAAGAAGTTAGATTTGATTGACTGTCAAATTACACCTGTTGACTGCATAGCAATTGCGTATTTAGTTGGACATCTTAACTGCACTGCGCTGAATCTTGAGCTTAACCATGTAACTGACCAAGGTGTACCACACCTTTGTGATGCATTAAGAGGGGTCCATTGTAAACTCAATGATTTAAGGCTAGGTAGTAACAGTATAACAGATAAGGGTGTATCACACCTGTGTGAAGCACTTAAGCATGTTAATTGTAAACTAACTAAGTTGGACCTTAGTGATAACTATATAAAAGGTAGATGTTTATCGCACCTGGGTGGTGCATTAAAACATGCCAATTGCAAACTTAGTAGTTTGAACCTTAGCTTTAATTATATAACAGATGAAGGTATACCACATCTTTCTGATGCACTAAAGCATGTTAATTGTAATCTTATGATACTGGACCTCCGTGGAAACGATGTAACAGATCAATGTTTAACACACTTGTGTAGTGCATTAAAACATCATAACTGTCAACTCATTAAGTTGCACCTTGGAAAAAACGTTATTGCAGATGAAGGTGTGTTACACCTGTGCGATGCCATTAAAGACGTAAGTTGTAAGATTACTGAGTTGAGCCTTGCAGATACCAACATAACAGATGAAGGTGTATCACTTCTGTTTGATGCACTCAAGGATGTAAATTGTAAACTTACTGCGTTGGACCTTTCAGTTACGAAGACAACAGATCAAGGTGTATCACACCTGTGTGATTCTCTAAAACATGTAAATTGTAAACTCACTAAGTTGAGCCTTAGCATGAACCAAATAACAGATCAAGGTATATTACACCTGTGCGATGTACTAAAAGATGTAAATTGTAAACTCGCTGTGTTGTACCTTGAAGGTAGCAATATAACAGAGCAAGGTAAGATGCAACTTTTGCAACAACTTAAAGAGTGCCGATGCGAACTCCGAATCTAAGCCTTTTCATGTTACTTGCTAAATCAATGGTATGTGATTTTAAGTTAATACGTAACGAATGTAATGACATCTTGTAAAGGATTGGTAACATTTAAACATCAACTATTTACAGGGTCAAGTTCAATGTCTGCAATAAAAACACAATACAATTGTAGTTTTATGTTTTTAATAGCTGCCTGTCGCCCCCACTAACTGCCCCTGGGTCTCCGAGGATGAGAAATAGCATGTTTCGACTGCTAGTACAAATTTGGCGCGCTTTCCATATTGACAATTTAGTCTTTTTATGACTGAAATTGTTCATCAATCAATTTGAATTGCAAGTAATAATGTTACAGCGGGATGAATTGTTCATTTTCTAACTGTAACTTACGCTTACAGAAATAGTTACAAGTTATGTAATAATTAGCTTTAAATGTTTTTTTTATGAGCATCATGTAACAAATAACTAAGAGAACTGTCTGAACTGTAATAAATGCACTTGTAAATATCCCACATGTACTTTTGTGTCTTTTTGAGAGGAGCGGTGGCCTAATGGTAAGTGCGCTGGACTCCGGATCGAGTGGTCTGGGTTGAGTCCTGGACACGGTCACGCCACACAGCAGTCAAACGCAGCGCGCGTGCGCAGTTCCCGCGCAATTCCCGCCAAAATTTTCCATACAAAGTCTTAAATTTTCCGAAAACTTTCGCTTTAAAGCCAAAAGTTAACGCCGTCCCTGGAAAGTTAAGGTTTATACGCCGCTTATGGATTGGAAATTTGATAATTCATCTCCACTGAGTTTCCCAGCTTGAAATGTTCTTTCACCGTACCATTTCTTTAACAATTTCTTACAAAAGTTTGGCCACTTTCGAGTCAAAAGTTCGAGGCGGCGAAGACCGGATGTGACATCAACTTATGCGTTTGACCGCTGTGAACGTACGTCATTTCGTTGTGTTCCTGGCCAGGACACTTAACTCTTTCAGTGCCTCTCCCCTCCCAGGTGTATGAATAGGTACTGACAAATTTAATGCTGGGGGTAACCCTGTAAAGGAGTGGCATTTCATCCAGGGGGAGTAGAGAATCCTAGTCGCTTCATGTTACAGAAACCGGGATAAGCTCGGACCTGATGGGCCACTAGGCTAGGGCTTTCCACAAGTTGCTCGGCAACTTGTTGCCAACTTTTCATATTTCGAGCAACTTTTTCCCCTTCGAGCAACTTTTTTCCTCTTGAGCAACTTGATGCATTTTGAGCAATTTCCAGACCGAGGTTCTCCGAGGATTATCCGAGTGTTGTTCAAAGGCAATACGAACGTTTCCGAAGATTTACGAAGTTTGTCGAAGATTTTCGGGGAACATCTGAAGACGTTTCAACTTTGGGCTCATTCTGCCTAAAACATTACAAAACTCGTCAGCAAACATGACGTCATCGATATCTTCACGATTTTACTCAGTTAAAGAAAACCTTGTTATTTAACAAATTTTCCCCTTATAATTAATATGTTTTTTAGATACTTCATTGGCCGTAAAATTGGAGAAAACTGCTAAGAAATCTAACCCTCAAAGGGAAATTAGCACATATTTAGAGAAATTCTCTTGATTAGAAGCAGCGTTTTGGATTTTTTGGAGCAACTTTCGAGCAACTTTTATTATCAGAAGCAACTTTTTGGGATTTTTGCAGCAACTTTGGAGCAACTTTTTCAGAAATTACGGGCAACATTTTGGGAAATTTCGAGAAACTTGTGGAAATCCCTACACTAGGCTCGAACGCAGACTTTACCTTCACTACTTTTGTGACACAGCTGCACAGAAGCTAGGCTTCGACTAGTCATTCATTATTCTCAGGGTCAGTCGAGCGGGCAAGCACGCAAAAAAAATCCCCTCGCAGGAGGAGACGACGCGTGAGGGCGACGTTTTGCTCGCTCTCGTGCGAACAGATTTTCTAGCGCGCTCACGCGCCCACTCGAAAGACCCTGAGAAAATGTGACCACTACTCGTAGTCGAGTCTGCACGCGCGAAGTGATTTCCACGCGCGCACGCCCACTCGATTCACCCCAAGAAAACCTAGGTACTACTTGAAGTGTACACAGAAACATCAGGAGTCTAAAATGCTTGATTGAATAGATATTCTGCGATTTGCCTTGTTATGAGTCAAGAAAGTGATAGGTTAATTATATTATGTTATCGATTTAGATATAAAAACAATCCACCTCTCCTTTCTAATTAGTCGGAAAAATAACGGAATATAAAGACAAAGCTTGAGAAGACCTCGTTTTGCAAGAACCAATTCAACTTTACATCTCTTCAAGATTTACCTTACATGCAGTATTTACGTCCTCGAGCAGGTGCTTTTAAACAATTATTGGATGAGGTTTTTGTGATATACGGAATAATCAAGGTCGAGGCAAGTGTTATCAGCCTCAGCCTTCGGCTTCGGCTGATAACACTTACCGAGACCTTGTTTATTCCGAATATCACATAAACCGAATCTAATAATTGTTTTATTATACATTGTTTTTTCTGGAAAAGGAAGTAATGACAAACGATTTCAACCTGTTTCAAAACTCGTGTTAATTCCGGCTGGTCTTCCTACTAAATCGTGGAATAGTTGCTTTCCAATTTTTGTTAGTCATTTTGTGTTTTCCGGGACTTTATTGTCCAGCAATTTTTGAACTTTGGTCAAACTATTTCTCGTTTGAAAAAGTGAATCGACGAACTATGAATTTCCTTCGCCGCCATATGCCTGACACATTGCTCTTGGAAATCATGCATTGCGCGCGCAACCTACAGATAAGTGAATAATCTGCTAGCAGATTATTCACTAATCTGTAGGTTGCGCGGGGTTGCGCGGATTCCCAGAATTAGCTGTAGGCTCTTAGCCAATAAAAAGCATTAACATGGGGATAATGTCTTTTAAATGGACATAAATGCACGTAGCACATAAACAACACATGGACAACATTTGACGTAGTATGTAAACTTTAATGGTTGTTTATTATCATTTTACGTCGACTGCCTATTCTAGCGATAAAGTTTCATGCAAATCCTTATATTTTGTCACCGGGTACCACGTGATCTCTAACATGGCGGCTAAAATAAGCAGGCTAAGCATATAGCAGTGAATCTGTCCTTTTATCAGCTAAATTAAATAATCTGCTTTCATAGCAATGAAATAGATGGAAATAGGTCAGGAGAAAGCTTGGAAAAGACTGAAGCATAATAAATCTCGAGTTAGTTTCTTAATATAAGCAAAGAACTTTCTTGGAATGAGGCCTGTTTATAACTCTTGGTCTACAGCTAAAATATGATCGTTCTCTGTAATTGTTCTTAAAATACTGTAAGCATGAAGGGTAATTTTTGCCGAAACAGATCAGTCAGAACAGAATAGATTAGAAACATACGTGTGGTTCCTCAGAAAAAAGTGACTCAGTTTAAAGTTGACAAGTATAAATTTGGTTGCATATAAAAATGAAATAACAACAGATACACCTTCATCGACTTAAATTCAAGGCTGTTTTTTCTCTTTATGAAGACCATGGTTTATTTCTTCACTCTATACATCAGTATTTCGATGTAAATATTGAAGTTTTTAGCTTATATATGGCACTTTGGTTACCGTATATCTAAAAATAAATTTTTGAACATATATATGGCACTGTTGGATAAACAGCGTACCGGCCACTCCCCCCCCCCCCCCCTATTAAGCGGCCATCTATTAAGCGGCCACCCCTATCACCCCCTATTAAGCGGCCAGTCATCAAAGTCCCAATAGTATTGCCAGTATAACACTGTAAATAAAACCCTCATTTAGCGGCCACCACACCGCGACCACCTTTCGGCCGTCGGCCAATGAGAATTCGTCTCTCTATTAAGCGGTTACCAAGAATGTAATACTCGTAGTTTGGTCTTGTTTGCAACAACCTAATGACAGATAAGAGTCCGAAATTTGTTGTGACGATTGATAAAAACTTTCAAACAAACGCTCATTATCGTCTTGAAGTGATTCCGTTGTCACTAAGCAAAACAATGACCTTTTGATTTCCTGGCAACGAAGTAACATGTAGGGGTTCGACTTAATTTCACTTTCATCCCATGAAAGCGTTTTAAGCCTACGCGACAAGACCGAATGGTGGTCTGGGTATTCACTGGAATTTTGCATATCAGCGCAGAAGTTTGTATTTTTGTGCGTGAAGTACAGTTGAATCCCGATAGCTCGAACCCTCAGTCATTGTCAATAACTCGAACCTCTCGCTTACTCGAACCTTTTTCAACTCCCCTCAAGGTCATTTTCTTTCTAATTTTACCCTCGATAACTCGAACCTTTTTCCATTTCCCTTCAAGATTCGAGTTATCGGGAATCAACTGTATATGTTTTTTTGCTCTCACGAGATCTTTTAATTTTCCTTTGCTTTTCTTTCACTGTTATCTGGCTTTGATTTTGGAAAATTTTTCTAAAGTTTAATGTGGCTAAAAGTACCTTGTTTCCACGTGCCTAAAGAACGAGAAAAGTACAAAATCACATTTGCCACGCCGCTATTTTTCATTAGTGTTTGGCGCGTGCAGCAGCCCTCTATTTCTACCCATACTACCTTTCTTGCCGCGTAAGCTTGAAGCTTTGATCCGACAACATTAATTGAAATAGCTGTATATATTGACATTTTGGACATAACTTGGACATAGATATAGCAACTTGACATATAAACATCACTTTTCGACTTTTTGATCCTTTTTGGCAACCACTAAGTACTAAGTAGTTAGTATTACCCTGTCCACCGTTCGTGGTGAAATCTTCTTCTTTTCATTCCTTAAGGAACTTAGAACTATACATTGTCTGCATATTGGTAGGTTTAATGTTGTTTTGCGAATTTGTGTCGATTTTAAAATGTTTTGAGGATGATTTGTAGAGATAACAACGACTACTTTAATACGCAACGTGACCCGCATCCATAAGGCGGCCGCGCTTCTGACGCGAAAATTGTCTAACTCTTTCTTCTTGTTAAAGAACACGACGCACAAATTATGTTGTTCTTTGATATATTTCCCGTGTTAAGTAAGTTCACTGAGTTTTAATTTTGCAACAACTTGCTTTGGAAAATCCAGCGAGAATGTATACTTATAGGGGCGGATACCAGGATTTTTCAAAGGGGGGTGGCTGTTTACGAATATTTTTGTTTACTATATTGTTCAAGCCTCAGTTTTTTTATGGGGGGGGGGGGGAGGGGGTTTCAGGCTTTTAGGCAATTTTTTTGAAAGAAGAAGTGCAAATTATTTTGGGTCTGAGGCCCATATTTAATCGGGCGTGGCCGATTTATAGTTTACCCTTTGGTCGTTCTAGACGATAGTCTCCTGTCGGCTAAAAGTGACGGGGATAGCCTGGGCCAATCGGTTTCATTTCAGTTTTGACAGTAAATCGTTGTAGGAACACTGGGTCGACTTTTGGGCTAATCTGCAATCTGGTTCTCTTCTTTGCTTCGGCGGGGGGACAGAGAAAAAAGCTTTAGGGGTAAAGTACTAATAATCACCATTGTGAAACTGTAGTTGCTTTTTTTTGTAAATAAAAGGGGTAACGTCATTCATGTCACGCAATGTTTTTGTGGAAAACTTTGAAACTAGACGCTTTGCTGGTTTCTACAAATAGCAGTGTGATCTGGCGGTACATTTTTTTGAGGCGGACTCCACTTTAAAACTATTTGTTATATATTTAGCAAGAAGTATGTCGATTTTCATTTCCGCACAGTTGGGCGTCAAAGTCGCCTGTCACAAAGAGTAGAATGTTTGCACAACTTGGTTGGGATATATTTTAGATTTGACTAGTGACGTTAGTAAGACACTTCTCAAGACGTCAGCAAAACATTGGCAATGTACAGTATTGGTGTGAACTTGAATGGAATTTTTTACGAGATCAGTAAAGCTATCGAATGAAAAGATGACTTGAAAATGAAAACTTCGAATAATTATAAATAAATATCAATTGAATTTTAGATGAGAAATTCCGGAAGTGACATCTGTGTTCAAAATAGGAATTTTTGTACAACTTAAAGTTCCGAAAAAAAAGACCACATGTTTTGTAAAAATCACAGACAAACATGATCAGGAAAACAAAACAGGCCAATGGGTTTTATTTAAGATAGAGTTTGTAAACAAGACAATGGAATCGAATTACATTTCACACGAAATTTGCATACATTTGAACTTGCAAAAAGAAGTATCTCTGCCGAGACATAATAGCGAGACCTTACATTAATAATTACTGTATTCTGATCTGATTGTTATTTTTTATGCATTAACTATTTGAAAGTGGTTCTCATCGATGAAAACAAAACGGTTTTTCATTCACTGCTTGAAGTATTTATAGACGTGAAAACATTCGCTTAATCAAATTACCTTCTGCACGAAATATTTTGTATCCATTTGTCCCGAAACTTTGAGGAAATTGAAATCTTTGTGGACAGTACTGCATAAAAGCAGTTCATAGAATTGAATAAAAAGAAAAGAACCATATTGATAAAGGAAATTTTAAAACTTTATTTTGGCTCATTTTGACGAAATTCAGGATTTTCAAAGACTGCCAGCAAACGGCTGTATCTTGTCTGTCTCTAACGATTAGCGGGCAGAAGTCGGTTCGTTCTGAATTTTTCAATACGGTATACAAGTTACAGGTCAATATACAGACCCTCTGTACAGTAAAAGACGTTTTGGGAACAAACCATTGTGAACTTATTTTCTATGTTGATTAGTAAAAATCCTTAGTACGACATGGGTTTTTTTTATCAAGTTCGTTAGTACGTTAATACTGCAAGGTGTATAACCTCAGAGAATTATTATCAAGTGTGTTTTGTTTTATTAGCGGTTTATACTCGAAGGTCTTGGTATGGGAGATCAAAATTAAGGCAAATTTCTGTTATTATCTGATTGCTTGGCACAGATTAGTACGATACTGAATTGGTTAGGAAATGTAAACAAACGTTAAATTGAATGAGAGTAGAAAGGGAGGGACAGGTGGGGGTGAAAGGCTAAGGAGATTGAAAGGGAGGGATAATTAAAATCCATGCTTGGTTATATCACGCAACCTTTGACTTCTGTTTTTTTTTCTCACAAGAACAAAACTTAAGGTGGGGTTCTACCTGAATTTGAATGGAACTTTAAGAGATTTAAAGAAGTATTGAAGAAAAGAATGGAAACACCTCCAAACAGTTGACCCCCTCGCAAGAGCACTCCGGGTTGTCAGGAGACTGTTTGGCGTCCGTCCACCAATTTTTAATTTCAAATTCAAATTTTAAAATCACATTAAATCTGTACAGGCCTGCAAATGATCCCGACCCGCAAATGATCCCGGGACTGCAAATGATCCCCAAATTGGACCGCAAATGATCCCGGGACCGCAAATGATCCCAAAATTGAACCGCAAATGATCCTCGGACCGGAAACAGTCGCCTAACCGTAAAAATTGGATATGCGTGGACTAAAGAATTTGGACAGGGGATTTAAATTTATTTAATCCATTTCTTTATTAATAATACAACAATTAGAAAAAAACAATTAACGCGAGAGAATGTACCGTATTTGAACGATTTACTAAAGTAAATTCAAAACCACAACTGTATCAATATAGCTGATAAATATGCTCCGATTAGTAACCTAAAACGTGACATAAAGTTTAACAATCCAACCAACAGAAATATGAACTCTCTCCAATCAAGGGATGATTTATTTGCGGCGAAATGCTTTAAGCCTTTAAGCTGATAGCCATTTACACGCAGTCACGCAGCGTTCATAGCGACATTATAAATGTCTAGACGTAAAGTCTGGAAGAAAGTTGAGTTTTGTTGCTGATTTCTATCATATCGATCTCCGACTCTTGTTATCGAGCTACTCTCTTTCGAAATCTGTGGTTATTTTTTTCTTTGAATGTCTTCATCAAGGCACTGAAATAAATTCTGACACAGGCAACTAAAAATTCTCTCAAAAACTGACTTCATTTTCGCGTAGCTTTCAGTACAGATTAATTGACAGTAAGAAATTTGCACGTGCAAAAGTTGACAGCTCTATGCGTGCGGTATGCAAATAAATTTACCCAGAGACGCTGTAACCGTTAACTGTATTTCATTTTATATTTGCAAGAACGAATTGTGAAGGAAAATGTGTTTTCAAATAACGGTTTCAAAATCTGTCATAAACTCCAAAATTCGCACGTAGAAATTTTGTGCGCTTCCAAGGAAAAGGAGGCTCGTATCTACCAAGGCAGCATTGTACAGGAAGTGGCTAATTAGACAGCAGAGGCGTCTTCGAAGATTCATGTTTATTTTTTAGGTGCGTTTTCTAAATGAAAAACTTAGATAGTCACATGTTAATTTTGTTATTTCGCGCGTTATTTTCACCGCTTTTAATCGTTGCGTTTTATTATGCCTGAGGCACTTGGTCTTTTATAAAAATACATCCATAGACGGTTCATAAAGTCCACGCCATTCACAGTATTCTGTTGTATCATTTACACAAATCATTTCCGGTACTGGGATCATTTGCGGTCCAATTTGGGATCATTTGCGGTCCCGGGATCATTTGCGGGCCTGGGGCCCGTTTCTCGAAGGTCCCGCTAAGTTTTCGCACCCGTAAAGCCATAGCAAAATCCTGAACCTTAGGATTATAGAGCTGTTTTATTCCATGATATTTTGAATATAAACGGAGGTTCCCTTCATACAAAGTTTCAGGCCAATACACTTCTTTGTTTTTAAGATAGAGGTAACTAAAAATGTCTTTACGGGCCCGAAAAGTTTACGGGTCTTTCGAGAAACGGGCCCCTGTACTCTTATTTCACCCTAAAAACAGCTTCAACGCAAGCAAAAGCACAAGCGCATTGCTTTTTGATCCTTGTTCTTGTGCTTGCAGCAAGCACAGGCACAAGGATCAAAATTTGTCCTTTTGCGTGATTGCGCTTGTGCTTGCGTCGCTAGTGAAAACCAGGCTTAACGGTTGCTATGCCATGGGCATTAGTACCACGGAAGTGCTAAAACAAGGGGATATACCTTATTGTTACTAATTTTCGCGTGTACTTAATTTCGCGAAAATTCGAGAGCCGAATTTCGCGAGTATTAATTTTCGCGATTGCAAGAAAAATTAGAGCAAAAGTGTGTCAAATTTCGCGATTTTGTCAGTGTTTTATTGACCAAGGAACTACTAAGAAACTACTGGGAATATATATTAAGGTCTGGCTCAATAGAACTACAAGGAACTTGCAAATGGAAACTTTGGTGACTGTACTAAAGAGCACGGTTTTGGCCGATTTACAAGCTCGAAAGAGTATGCAGAGGAAGGGTGCTTGTCGAAAACAAGACGGAAAGATACTTTCAATGACAGAAACTTGAAGTTCTAAACATTTAAATTTTTTATTTACTTTTACTTAACAATTTGGTATTAATTTTCGCGTGTGTATTAAATTTTGCGAAATGTTTTCTTCGCGCGTATTAAATTTCGCGATTATTTCAGTTGAAATCGCGAAAATCGCGAAAATTAGTAAGAATAAGGTATTATGTAAAACTAAATCAATACCCTGCTAGTCCTGCTAGCCAAGTCGCTTCGTCTAAGGAAGATCGAAGCGAGCCTGCTTTAGCAGGGAAGTATTGCTCAAGCAGTGTGAGAGGACAGGTTATACAGTAGACGTGGAATACTAAGATCTACTGATTCGCACCAAAATATACAGAATTTTATCCCGTTCCATATTTTTTTCTTTGTAGCATCAGAAACACTACGGCTTAAAACCTCGATAAACAAGTCTAGGACTAATTTTCTTTCTGCTGAAAAAATAGTCAAATAAAGCTGAACTGAAGATTTTGAACCAGTTTGTTTTTGTTAGGATTTCAGCAAAGCAGTTATATTTTGCGGGAAGGGAGGGGGGGGGGGGGGGTGGGGATTTGTTAGCGGCAATGAATAGCTGGAAGAATGGTTTATTAATTTATGATAACAAAATATTTCTAAGATCCCAACAGTTTGATGGAAAAATGTTCATCCTGGAAACGCAAGAAGGATGTGAATTCTTTTCTTAAGAAAGCTAGAAAAAACTTTTATTATGGCGACAAAGACGTCAGTGAATTCGTTTAATATTCATGTGTTTAAGAGTGACTTTTACGAACGGCCGAGCAAGAATTTGATTTCCTGGCAGAAATTGGAAAATCGATTTTTCTTCGTTTTTTGCTCACTATTAGCTGTAAGGTAGATAAGAAACCTGATGTAGTTTGTTTCCCCTAGAGGTCTTCTAATTTTAAGAAAACAAAGAAAATCGATTTCGGTGGTCGAAGTCACAAATTTCCTAACTTTTAAACCCGAAATAAGCTATTATGAACACTACTCGCGTTCGCTTACAAAACCGCGCAGAGAAATTTGGTCACTTCCTATCAACATAAAAACTCTTTTTCTTTCGCTAGAATATAATTTCAGGGCTTTAGCGCAACTCTTCCAACTGAAAAAAATGAACTGACGAGGAATGCTTTTTACGATAACAAAAATTTGAATGAAATAGTAATTTTCAACGGCAGTATTTAGCATGTGGTATAACATTAATTTTTTTCAATTCTTGCTCAAACGTGCATACAGATATTCTTATTAAACATACCTGAGAATTGGCTCGGGTTATTGGAAAGATTCTCACTTAAGTGGAAGTCCCGTTTAAAGCGGTCCTCTCGACTTCGCGCCAAAAGAAAGTTTTCGTTTATTTTTTGCCTGTGAAAAGGCTTTGGTCCATACATACAAAAAAGCAATAAATTATTTTCTAGTTCTTTATTTTCGCTTTGCTACAGACCAAAATTGAATTTTGGCCGACATGGGGTCGCCAACGGTAGTCGAAGGGCTAAATTTCGACCATTTTGTGAAGCGCACTATGTCCACAAAAATGTACTTGACGGAATATCATTTGGCACAAATTCTAAGACACCTTTATTTAGTTCACTGACGAAACAAGGAAAATTTTACGAAAATTCTAAGCATGCCAGCGCTTCTGAAATACACCATACTCTGAGGTCTTTATTCACACGTTAAAATTTAGGTAAATACAAGAGAATAAAACTCAAAAGTTTCAACATAAATTGGAGTAAAAAAGCACATCAATGTAATCTTCTTACCTCAATGAATCGTTTTCTACTTTCAAACCGGTGGGTATCTCCTTGGATTGCACGCGAGAACAAATTAAAATCTGCCATATTCAGTGTGTTTACATAATTGTCGCTTCGTGCCAAAGCTCATTTGCATAACCTTGCAATCGATGAGAAAACTCCCTCCACCGTCCAAACTCGATTAAATACCTTTAGAATATAAGGAAATTGCTTCTTTTGATATTCCTATACCATACAGATCCAGCGCTGAGAAAAAATGCGTTGAAGATGACAAGAATACTCGCGGCGTGCGAGACTCCACAAAGTAAATATTGACGGTTACACTGGTCGCACTTGTCCCATAATTTAAGTTCAATTCGCTCCCGTAGTATCTCTAGGGGAAGAAGAAGAGTCGAAATTCAGCCATTTAATAAATATAAAACGTGTTAAAACGACAAATTGAATTCTGACAACGGGAATCGATCATGCAAAGACAACTTATAACTTTACGTCCAAAAACATCATTTACAGGTTGCTCACTGAGGAAGCGTAGTCGCCAGATACAATCCACAAGTTTGAATAGAACTGTTTTATGTTATGAAGTGATGAAAAGGCATAAGCTTCAATTCATTCTTGATACGTTTGCTTTCGTAATCGGTCATTCGAAGCCACAATGGAAGGGATCCATCAACTTCATTTTCCCCTTGCGACACGTTGTCACACAACTAAGTGAATTGTGACGTGACTGGCTGATCAGAGGTCAAACAAGGGACAAACTTTAGGGGTGGTAGGGAGGGGGTTGGGTTGTCGGTATTTTACAGCAGGAGAAAACTTGAGGGGTTGAAGAGCTTTTTTCACAGCAAGAGAAAACTCAGAAGTAGTAAATGATCTTTTATTTTTAATAAGTGACTCGTGTTTTTATCGTTTAATATTTCTTTTTTTCCTTGTTTCGTATTCCACCTTGTATCACTCAAGTGTAACGTGCCTTTGCTAATTTACTTCTGTGGTCGGGCATTTGGGAGCAAATCGCAAAAAGAGAGAACAGAAAAAAAAAATCCAAGAAAAGGTTCCGATAAAAGGCGGAGTGTGCTAAACTGCTTTCAATATTGAAATGAAAAAATGCTACCCTTAGTTGTGTTTTATCTTACTGTCACGAGCATCTGTGAAAAAAATATATAATCTGCAAAAATATTTTTTTTCAAAAATCTATAGGACTTAGCAAATGAAAAGAAACAGTTTTTCTTACTTGGAGGTGGTTTTAGTAGTAGGTACAGCAGGAATCATAACGTAAAAACACGCAATCACTGTATTTTATCATTACTTATTTATCCTTCAGAAAATATGGGGATTTTCCACTACTCGGGAAACGGGCTGGGTACCCCCTCCCCCTCCCCCCCTCCTTTTTCCAAATCTAACATCACTCCTTTTCTTAACACCAGGACACACATACAAGGGAATTAGTTAATTTTTGTGTCCATCTCTTGAACACATAATTAGTCTAAACAAGATGCTACAAAGTTAATGTTGTATAGGTATAATTTCTTTATATCGGCCATACCCCCAGGCGTTTTTTTCTTTCTTTGGTGGGTTAGAGTAATGAAGGAGTGCACTTATCCGTTTACAAATCCCGACATTCTTGAATTTTCTTGCATTACAACTTCGTTCAGTCCCTTTTTATAGGTCTTTACTCTCTTTGTTTGCTAGTTTGTTTTCAAATGAGCACGGGCATTATGAAAAATACGAAAATACGGATCAATACAGATTTACAATCATGTTACCTGTCCAATCTACAGGCGTCCATAAATTTAAAATAACAAACGTGTTCGTGTTAGTTACACATTCCTTACTTCACTGAGTGGCAGCCTCGTCAGCTAGGTGCATTCATTTGCCATGTCCTTTACCTTGTTCACTAAGGAGGACTTATGATCTCTGGATTTGTGTGGAAGTTCAAAGTGAGCGCACATGGCTTTTAGCGTCGTGACATTGAATTTCGATAACGTGTCATGTCTGGCATGCTCGCAAATGTCATGACCGTCATAAGTTATGGGATGCACCAGTCCCATTTGGCCGACAATATCTTCTACTGCTTCACGTCTGGCTTTGTCATCAAGGTAAACAATTTCGTCTTCGATGAGACTGTCATCGTCGTCATCGACTCCGCCCTCTACTTGATTAGCTGTACCTTCCCTTCGTTTGGTTGCAAGTCTCGAAAAAAATCCTTGCACCTGGGTCTTTGTTAAATCCCCACACCCACCTCCATCCTTGATGGTCATAAAGCATACAGGCATTTTTTACCGATAACAAGCCGCAAGCTTGCAAGTACAGTTCGTGCTTTCTAAATCTAATTAGCGTAGTTGTTTGACAGCGGGAAATTTAGAAACCGAAAGGGAATTGAAAAATGAGAATTGTAATCAGGACCGGACTGACGACATGTACATATGTGATCCATTACAGAGGGGAAATATAATAATTCTCTCAAACCTTTTTCAGTTCCCGTTTTCATTTCCTAATCCCCGTTAAACTGTTTTTGGTTTCATTGCGTATCCCGTTTATGACCTTCCCTTTCCATTAAATCATTTCCATTCCCTAAACTTGTCTCTATTCCCCGTACGCGTTTCTTACTCCTTTTCATGCACAAGAAGAGAATGTCATACCAATTACACTCCTTCCTTTATCGCCCTTCATTTGTGGCATTTCCAAGTATATGAGGGTCGCATGGATATATTTTGGATATATTTGGACTTGACCAAGGCAAACAGTCATTCGTTTTGCGACGGGTTACTACGCAATACAACATTTCTAGAAGGATAGATGTACAAAGGCGAACCAACACGGAGTTTTTCATCAGTGATTTTTCGCTATATCCATTTAGGCATAAGTGCTTTTACTTCATTCAAGTTATGTTTAATAATTTTGTTTGGCTGAAGTCGCAGTGAACTTTTTTAGTACATATTCAAAGAAAAATAAAGAAAATGTTGACCAATGGAAAGCATAAATTAATTTAAATGCTTTCAACTGCTGAGTTTTCTCTTGCTGTGAAAAAAAGCTCTTCAACCCCTCAAGTTTTCTCCTGCTGTAAATACCGACCGACAACCCAACCCCCTCCCTACCACCCCCAAAGTTTGACCCTTGTTTGACCTCTGATCAGCCAGTCACGTCACAATTCATAGTTGTGTGACATCGTGTCGCAAGGGGAAAAATGAAGTTGATGGATCCCGAAGCACAAACCTTCCATTGTCGCTTCGAATGACCGATTACGAAAGCAAACGTATCAAGAATGAATTGAAGCTTATGCCTTTTCATCACTTCATAACATAAAACAGTTCTATTCAAACTTGTGGATTGTATCTGGCGACTACGCTTCCTCAGTAAGCAACCTGTAAGTGATGTTTTTGGACGTAAAGTTATAAGTTGTCTTTGCATGATCGATTCCCGTTGTCAGAATTCAATTTGTCGTTTTAACACGTTTTATATTTATTAAATGGCTGAATTTCGACTCTTCTTCTCCCCCTAGAGATACTACGGGAGCGAATTGAACTTAAATTATGGGACAAGTGCGACCAGTGTAACCGTCAATGTTTACTTTGTGGAGTCTCGCACGCCGCGAGTATTCTTGTCATCTTCAACGCATTTTTTCTCAGCGCTGGATCTGTATGGTATAGGAATATCGAAAGAAGCAATTTCCTTATATTCTAAAGGTATTTAATCGAGTTTGGACGGTGGAGGGAGTTTTCTCATCGATTGCAAGGTTATGCAAATGAGCTTTGGCACGAAGCGACAATTATGTAAACACACTGAATATGGCAGATTTTAATTTGTTCTCGCGTGCAATCCAAGGAGATACCCACCGGTTTGAAAGTAGAAAACGATTCATTGAGGTAAGAAGATTACATTGATGTGCTTTTTTACTCCAATTTATGTTGAAACTTTTGAGTTTTATTCTCTTGTATTTACCTAAATTTTAACGTGTGAATAAAGACCTCAGAGTATGGTGTATTTCAGAAGCGCTGGCATGCTTAGAATTTTCGTAAAACTTTCCTTGTTTCGTCAGTGAACTAAATAAAGGTGTCTTAGAATTTGTGCCAAATTATATTCCGTCAAGTACATTTTTGTGGACATAGCGCGCTTCACAAAATGGTCGAAATTTAGCCCTTCGACTACCGTTGGCGGCCCCATGTCGGCCAAAATTCAATTTTGGTCTGTAGCAAAGCGAAAATAAAGAACTAGAAAATAATTTATTGCTTTTTTGTATGTATGGACCAAAGCCTTTTCACAGGCAAAAAATAAACGGAAACTTTCTTTTGGCGCGAAGTCGAGAGGACCGCTTTAAACGGGACTTCCACTTAAAGGGCATCAAACTTCGGCAAATTTTCGCAGCATGACCGTAAACTGTGTATAGAGCGTTTTCACGTGACGTCACATTTTTCGCGGGAAATTTGAGACGCCATATTGGTGTTCCACTTTTCCATCATGGCGGTATATTCCCTCTCGGATTATGTGAACAACCTCGATCCCCACGTAAAGAAACCTACTCTGATGAGATTTCTTGTGTTGGAATGGATCCTGTAATAATTCCGGATAAAACATACGATCCAGAATGCTTGCCTCCTGTCGAATCTATGGATTTGCTGTCGTTTTGAGTGCTAGAAACCGGCTATTACAGTAAGGACAAATCTTTTAGAAGTTCACACGGGGGTATAATCAACTTATTCAGGGTTTGTAAATAGCGTTAAAGAGTAAAAAATAGGCAAAAAGTTAATCGTTCTCGGAAAGGTTAGGCATTCACAAAGAATGAACGATTCAAATATTACGCTTTCGATAATAACCGAGCAAAATGGCTCGCATGTCACAAGAGTTCTGTTTTTCATCGAGGCATGGAATCAAAATGGGATCGCCGGAATAAAGGAAAAACTTTCATGTTGTGGCTTTAAGTTTGATTTGCCCTTTCTCTGTTTCTATTGTTTCAAGGAGCAGAAACATATCAAAAACTTGTCAGCCAACTTCGATAATTTGCAGCAAATGTTGTCTGAGTTAATATATTTGCCTTCCCGGGATTAAGCTAAAAGTTGACCAAAATTGTTTGTCCAATGTTTAAATACCAGGTTTTTTATTTACTTTCCAACCCAGTCTTTCAAATGCTGGAGGAGTTAGTTTTTGTATCAAGGCAGATCATTTAGTTATTTACAACTAGTCCTGAACTCACAAAAACAACAGATGACTTCAAGGCTCTATGGGTAGAAATGCCAAATGGATTTCAAAGAAACATGATCTGTAGTGTGATTTATCTGCACCCAAGTGGTTATATACAAAACTTTATGGATAATCTTAACTCTACAGTTGACAAGATTCATAGGAAGGATAAGTTCTGCATTACCTTGGGAGATTTCAATCTAGATCTCCTTAAATTGGATTCTCACGCAGATACAGAAAACTTTTTAAATACCTTAGGGGTCCTCTAGTTTTCAACCACACATTTTACAACCCACCCGGATTACTGACCACTCAGAAACATCTTACCTCAAGTGGATATCTTGTTTATAATCTTACTGATCATCTACCTAACTTCCTAATTGTAAAAAAATATATTCTTCTCTTCCCAATAATATTAAGATCTAATAATGAGACGATTTTTATTTTTATGAATCTGCTCTAATTCAAGATATCCTAATGTGATCCTAATGTAATGTTTAATTCCTTTTACACTAGAATCTCAGAAATATTTGTTGTTCATATCCCTATCAAGCAACTTTCTAAACGTGAATCTAAAATGAAATCCAAACCATGGACAACTGCATTAAGCGACTCAATTATCATTACTTAAGTACTAATTATTATCATTCAAAATTTAAACTTTTAGGAATGGGCATAACCACTTGCTAAAAGTGAGTAAAAATAACTATAAAAATAATCACTTTCATGTAAATAAGTCTGATTCCAAGAAAGTCGACTGGAAGGGGACAAGACAACTTGTCAACCTTAGATGCAGATCTGGATGTACTCCCACTAAATTACTTGTTGACGATGCTGAAAAAATGATCCTAAGGGACCGGTCATTTTTTTTATGAGAGGGGAGGAGGAAAAATGTTGGAAGGATCAAAATTTCTGTAAGCCCCCCTCCAGGCCATGTAAGTAGCAAGTGACCCCCCCCTTCTTAATTCAATATTTATGTGGTGACCCCCCCCCCACTCCCTCACCTCATTTCTCCCTTTATATGCCTTAAGTAATTATCAAATGCATGTTACATACAATCTTAATTGCACACTTGTTCTGATGCACAAAGGCTGGATCAACACTTAGTCAGCCAAGGCTTCTTTGCTATGGATACTCTTCCAGCAATAGGGCAAATTTTGGATGAGTTATGTGTATGGTAAACATACCTAATTATTAACTCCTTAACTTTGGAAAAGTGATAGTTTTTACAAATTATGCTCTCGTGGTGAACACATATGTAATAACCCTGCAAAATATAATTCTTTTCCAATGATTTTCCTAAAGTTGTAAAAGAACTACTTTCTTGTTGTTATATCATGTTTTATTACTTCTTGGGCTATTGCAGTGATAATCATTTTGTAAAAAGAAATAATTTCAGTCAAACCAGATATTAAAGCAGATAGGTCTGGATTCTTTATTTAACTAAAATTTGAGATAACAATGGAGTTTAGAGTGCAAACAGTATTTCTGTAAAGTACAAATCACTAAAGTTGTACATAATAGTGGAGTTTAAACAAAAGAAAACAATAGAAATAGCATAAAATTGTACAATTTAGCGTCACTGTTTCACTTATAGTGTTTGCACTTTTCTATTTAACTGTTCTACCCACATCAAACTGCTGATCTCCCCTAAACTTCTTTATAAAAAAAAATTATCCCCCCCTCTTACCACTCTGAAATAGCCTTGACCCCCCCTTCTTTTTTTCCCTCCCCCCTCTACATAAATAATGACCGGTCCCTAAGTCAATGGCAAAATTATGCTTTTAACACTTTCTTTGTTCATATTGGATATTTTTTGGCTAAGAGTGTTCGTAGAGTAAATAAATCCCCCCTTCAGTGTCTCACACCTTCATCTCAGGATAATTTCTTTCTATTTCTCATAACAACTGTGGAAATTGAAATTAAAATTATTAAACTGAATGCCAGCAAGTCTACTGGACCCTTTAGTATACCAATCAACATCCTAAGAGCTACTAAATATGCCATATCTAAGCCTCAGCGCTACTACGAGAAATTATATTTAATACATGCTTCCTTTTCAATTTTACTGGAATTGTCCCAAGCAATTTAAAAAAAAAAAGCTGAAGTCACCCCTGTGTTATAAACAAGTTTAGGTCTTACAAACAAGTTTAGACAATTCTGTCCATATTCAATAAACTGTTGGAAAAATTGATGCATAAGAGAATACTTATTTCAAAGTAATTTATTGCAAACAGTTTGGTTTCTGTGAAAACACTTCACTGATCATGCCATTCTAAGCATCAGCGACCGGATACAACATGCAATTGACTGCAACTAACTTTCTTGTAGTATAATTATTTTAAGATTTAATTAAAGCCTTCAATACTGTAAATCATACCATCTAGAGTGAGAAACTAGATTATTGTGGATATCGTGGAGTAGCGAAAGATTGGTTCACCTCATATCTTACCAACACATATCAGTTCGTTTTCTTGGGACATACTGTGTCAGATCTTCAATCTTCGAAATGCTTGCTGCTAACTCGGTCATTTTCTAACATATAGCATCAGCTAAATCGTCTCTACTTATGGCACAAATACATCTTTCTCTTTTCGTAGTCAGGTATTCCACGTACTTGCCTTGGTTGACAATAACACGAAGAACACGAAAAAACTCAGTTTTTCACCACTGGGCCTTCTTTTTCCCTGTATTATTGCCACAGCCGACGAGAATGCAAAGAATCTTAATGTAAATGAGTTGTTTCGCGCATTAAAGTAGTCGAAACACTGTAAATTATGCTCTAACTGTTGTGTGACGCTACTCAAACTCTGCTTCGATGGAACACCAATATGGCGGATAAAGTCGGTTGCCATGACAATGGAGAAATCTGGTCACGTGAGTGAAAACGCTCTATCGACTGTGTAAATACTTCTAATTGCCAAACGCCACGATAATGAATGTTTTAACCCCAAATGCTCGTCTTTCCTTCTTCTTGCCGAATAGTCCAGCCATATGGTGAAAAAATTGTGCACTTCGGGATAAAAGCACCAAATTTGGCATGGTGATAGTATTTAAGTTGCTGAACAATAATATATAGATTTAGGCAAGCCTAAAAGCGGAGCTCCCCAGTTAATTATTTTGCACTTTATTGAAACCTGAATTCAAGCCATTGTACAATTTTAAGGCTAAGAATATAATATTCGTTTTATTTTTTTTTTTTATAAATTTTAATATTGTTACTTACTTTTTTTTACCGTGTCCCGGGGGGGGGGGGGGGGGGGAGAGGTACTCCCCAAAATTTACTCAAGGGGTGTGCCACTGAGTCGCTGAGACTCTGGACCTGTTCCAGAGAAAAACGGCTCAATTTGCGACCCTGTTCCAGACAAACAGTGCAAAATAGGTACCCTGTTCCAGACAATATCCACAATGAAAAATATATGAAGATAGATATAAAAACACTAGCGTACATCACAAAGCGCTCACTTGACTTTGTCTGTGGCTTGGAGAAAAACCAATGAGAGGAGCGGATTTTCATAGCTAAACTTGATAGTGTTCCACAGTCAAAAGAGTGATTTGTATACCCTGTTTCAGAGTCAGAGAGGCAAAAGGCACACCCTGTTGAGCAGCACATACCCGTATAGCCCTAATATGGGAGTACCGTATACAGCAACACCAAATAAGCCGAGAACAAACAAAATCAATCAAAACGTTTTAATTCCACCGACAGCATTATGATCCAGAAGTCTGGATGGGAAATTATGCTGCAAAACGGGTAATTATGTAACCTTCGAAGATAAGGAGGGGGTAGTAGGGCTGCATGTTGGGGTAGATAGGCATATCACGTGGTAAATTAGCAAAGCACTTAACATTTAGAGTATATAGGAAATAATATACATCTACTTTAAGAATATGGTTAATTTTCTTTTTTTCATTCATTCATTTGTTTTTATTTTCACTATTTGCCTATATTTTAATTTTGAATGGAAATGGCAGAGGTCATACATGTAGCAAAGGGTTTACAGCATATTGCCATGAGCTAATGCCAAGCAAACCGGAGTGAAAGCTAACCACAAGCAAACTAGAGTGAAAGCTAATCCCAAGCACACCGGATGAATAAAGCTAACTGCGAGCAAACAGGGGTGAACCTAACTACAAGCAAACCGGAGTGAAACTAACTGGAAGCAAAGAAGGGACATTCTGTAACCCCATCCCACCCCCCTCGCCCCCCCCCCAAAAAAAGGATGATAGCACCTTTTTTACTTTTACATGTCTTTTTGAGTCCCCTTCCTCTTAAGGGGTTTCACTTCACTTACAGAAATAAAAAAAACAAAAATTCTGGGAAGATAGAATATTGTTTGTGTGTCTCAAACTCAGTTTTGTTCTTTGATTACGCAGAAAAAATAGAATCATGTTTGCTTGTGTATAAAACTATGCAAGAAAAAAAGCATCAATACTTTGACTGCTAGTAGTATAGGAGTTGGGGGTACGAGATCATAAAAATTTTTATAATCTCTTACATCCCCAACTCCTATACTACTGCACAGCACTGGATCCAAAAATGGATTTGAAAAATGGATCCAAAAATGGATTTGAAAAATGGATCCAAAAATGGATTTGAAAAATGGATTCAAAAAATGGATTTGAAAAATGGATTCAAAAAATGGATTTGAAAAATGGATTCAAAAAATAGAATCAAAAATGGATCCAAAACTGAAATTCAAACCCTGAAAAAACCAACCCTAACTCAACCCTTGATTCAAAGTAAAAAAACTTCTTATACTCTTTTTATAATTTTGAAATCAAGGTGCGTTTAAACAAGCCTGAAATTGTAAAATGAAAACAAATATTGGAATTGTATATGAAAACAAATATTGGAATTATAAATGAAAACAAATAGTAAATGATAAAAATTATTGTTTGATATTATAATGCCCGTATGCATAACTGGTTTTACCATCGTCAAGTATATATCTTTTGTCATCAAAACAGCTGAGTGATACTTTATTGATTTCATAGCTGTCGAGTTGATGATTTTGACTCCTAATGGTTTTCATTTTATGATGCATTTGCTTGTTATTGAATAGTGTTTCTTTATAGTTCTGATGTGTGATGTTTTGCTTTATGACATTCTTCTTTATTCCTTTGGCGGTCTTTCCTACTTTCTTATCGTCTTTTATATAGCTATACATTTTAGAACGCAAACCGACGAATTCATTGATAGGCACTCCTGAAGCTTCATCTTTAAACTTACCAATTACCTTTTTATAAGTATTATCATAAAACGGTGAACTTGCAGGATAGTCACTGTTATCGAACTTATCCCTATCATTCCAAAAATCTTGATATACATCTTCAGCTTCGGACTTCAACCATTTATATATATATATACTTTAGAAATTTTTATATATTTTTATGACAGTTATGCATTCAGGAGGAATATCATCTGAAGTAAGAATAATTTCATTACAAGATTCATAGAAGTGAACTCCCATGTTAGTTGCTTTCAATAAATTCACTTGAAGAAAAACTTTTGAATTGTGTCTAAGTCCACTATTAGCATTCATGTTTTTGGCTAAATGGACATGTTTACGATTCATAGGTTTTAGTCCTGTTAGTTGAATTTGATGCCAAGCTTGTTGTGTAGTTCCATGATAGGCATAATGTTGTTTTTTAAGATCTAAAGATTGAAAAGCATTAGTATCATTAATCAATTTACCAACATGCTTGTTGTGACCTTGATTAGCTCGAATATACAATATTTCATTTTCCTCTTTTAATTTAAATCTTTGTTTACAGTTATTAGCAACAACTGTAAAAATATGAGATAAAGTATATTGCTTAAATTCATTTAAAGCTAAAATATTATTAACTTTAACATATCCCTGATCATCTATATCTAGTTTTGTATCAATAATATGATGCCTTAAGAGCCATGAAAGTTTTTTACTAAAAGTTATATCAGTAATATTCATACTAATTTAA
Source organism: Oculina patagonica (assembly GCF_052425735.1). Lineage (NCBI taxonomy): Eukaryota > Metazoa > Cnidaria > Anthozoa > Scleractinia > Oculinidae > Oculina > Oculina patagonica. The sequence goes on from NC_135759.1 coordinate 4,298,515, forward strand.
AACGCACTATTAAAAGTTATATAAAATTATAATGTTTTATTATTATATAGAAAAGTTATGTTATATAAATTTAAATATACTTATTTATGGAAACTGATGGCAACAAATCGTATTAGCGTTGAAAAATTTAATGAATTAGAATGTGAAATGAATAAAAAATTTATAAAAAACATAAATAATAGGCTTTACCATATCAATAAAATAATTGATAAATTAAGCACTGAAAATAAAATTTTAATTAGTGATAATCAAAGGGAAAAAATAAATGAAATATTTAAATTATTATTTGTAAATCATAGTACTATAATAAGATTTATAAAAATAAATAGAAATATGGAAAAAGAAAGACATAGGCTTATAAGTATTCGTTATTTGTTAAAGATGATATTTCAACATTTAGATATACCAAGTGATTACATTGAAGATAGTAAACAACAAAAAACACGAGAATTTAATCAAATATACTGGTCTGAGATATGGGATACATTAGGCGAAAAAATATGTGATATTACTGCAAACTAAATCTTGATTAAATGATAAAAATAATCAAAGATTATTTTTATCAATATTTTAAAAAAAACTTTTATACTCTTTTTAAAATTATGGTGATTAATATTTTATAGTTCAAGGTTAAACATCTGCATTATTGTTTATATTAACTAACCAATCATATTACAATAAACTTTTATACAAACTTTTATATAAACGTTTGTCATAAAATAAACTTTTATTCTCAGAATTGATTCAAGATGTCTAAAAGTCAATAAGCACGAATTTTATATATGTTGTAGATCCTTCATTGGTATCCAATTATTAAAATCATCATTATATCCTTTCCACTTCACTAAAGCTTGTTTCTTCTTATAATCTCTCCGAATGACTTTATCAATTCTGAATACATCCTGTTTTGCTTTTAATAATTCAGGTTCATAAAAGCTTCCTTGTATGTCTTCATTATTGAGATCTTTCAATTTGTAAGTAATAGGATTAGTGTATTGTATCTTATCGATGGTAAAAATTTCTTCTGTCCAGTTTGGCGTGTACCCTTTATCGAAAATATTTCTTTTATACTTCGATATTCGAACCTTATCACCTATTTTGAATTTCGGTTTCTGTTTTGATGTTTTCATATCACCGTATAAATTGAAATATACTAAGCCTTCATTCTTTTTCCTCGATGCTTCTACGGGTGTCATTTTAATGCTTGAGTGTTTGGTATTATTATACTGTTTTAACAGCTTGGGTAGCATATCGAGGTACGTCGTATTACCTTGAGCAGTGAATTGTTTCCACATTCGGGTTTTAATTGTCCTATTCCATCGTTCGCATACGCTACTTTTCTCTTCATTTTCGGTTGAGTATAGTGTTATACCATTCTTTTCCAAAAGCTCCTTCATATTTTTATTGTAATACTCTTTCCCTTTATCAGTCCAAAGATATTGAGGTTTACGCCCCTCTTTGAATATGGTTTTGAATGCTTGAGTTACAGTTTCACCTTTTTTGTCTTTTAGAGGCACTATCCAACCATATTTACTGAAAACATCCAGTACCATGAGAAGATATCTATATCCCTTGTTCCATTTACTAAACTGTTGCATTTCGACCAAATCCGAACACCATATTTCATCAATATGGTTAACTATAACACGTCGTTTAGTAAAGTTACGTTTTATTGCTGTATGTAATTCATCAGCTAATTTTTCTTGCCATTTTTCTTCACCTGTCGTTTTTTTACGTTTTTTTTGGCTTAACACCCAAACCCAACTTTTCCTTTGTTGCAATGGTATTACGAGCAATAGCATGACCCCATTGTCTGTCTTTCCACGGAATAGAATCGAGGGCTTTTACCATCTTTTTATCAGCTTTGTTTTTGCATTTAACCTGATCTTTTGAGGGTTTATTTGCACAGACGCTGTAATCTACATCATGTTGCATCGATACAGCATCTGTTTTACCAGTTGGTTTTTGATATATCTTAAGTATTTTACCAGTATTTGGATCCCATTTGACCTGTTTTTCAAGAGGATTCCCGGGACCGGTATATTTATGGCCGGGTATAACAAAGCCTTCTTTTGGAGCTACTTTCAGAATAGCTTTGTGGATATCAAAACCCTTACCCTTTTTATAGTAATCAACATTGTCTTTTACACCTTTGAGAGTTTGACCTGCTAAAATTCTTGCCATTGAAGCAAAGCTAGGTGATGGAGTTACAAAATTTGATGCTACATAGGCTATTTTATCAACAGTAGAAGGGCCTTTATAACGAGCAAGAGCTCCGCCACTTTGACTTTTGACAAATTTAGTTTTAGTAATACCACAAGAAATGCATTCCGATTTGAGCATTAAACGATTGTTTTTTGTTCTCACATATTTTTCAGAACCAGGAACTGAATTAGTTTGTATTTTTTCACGTACACAATACGATTTAACCATTATATATATATTGATTAGATATTAATCGCAATAATGATTAATCCATTTACCGTTTTTATATTCACTGTAATTGCATTTTGGATCGGTATTTTCGTTAGCATACGAACCTGCTGGCTTCCAAAAACTCTTTGTTTGAATACCGCTACGAGGGTTTACTATGCCTTTTACGATATCTCCCGACCAATACTTTTTAAATAAATCCTTATCACCACCAGTTATACGCATAATGAAGCTAGCAATGTCTTGGCTCTGTTGAAAACCAGGAATTTTTTCCCCGACCTTTTTGTTAATCGTTTCACCAACTCCTCGCCCCTTTTTCTCACTGACAAATTTGGTTTTAAAGCTTTTACATTCAGAGCATATGCATTTCATCATAGTTCGGCCATTTTTGGTTTTAAAATATTTTTCACTTTCTGGTACACATTCTGTCTGTTTTTTCTGCTTTACGCAATATGATCTAACCATTATATATATTGATTATACAATTTCATCAAAATTTTTTTTACAGCTTTTCTTTTCTTTATCAATGAACAAAAATTCGAAGGGCATCAGTTTGTCAAATAAATTGGGATCTATTCTATTTTCTTTGCCGATCAGATTGGAATGGTTTTTTGTGGCTGGTGGATATAATAACATATGTGAACTGTTCAGTCTTATTTTCTGAGGCACATCATAGTAACTTTGACTCAAATAAATGGGAGTTATATTATGATGTCTTCCGTCAGTGAAATGATTCGCTATTTTGGATTGAATTTTGTCACAACAATTTATCAAATCATCGAAGACCACTGTTTTTCTGTTATTGTTGGGATATTCTTCAGTATCCATTATTTCATCAGCAGTCTTAATCTCTAACACATCATAACCAACCTTTTTTGATATGTCATCCATCAATGATTCGAGATCTTTTATTTTGTCTTGATGTCTATTCGGAGTATAAAATATTATCTTGTCATAAAACACGAGCGGTTTTCTCAATATGTGCATCAGAAGGTTTGTTTTACCACAATTGCTTTGACCGCAAATGAGCATTCTGAATTCTTCATTCAAGAAGTTATTTAAGCTTCGTTTTTTGGCTTCTTTTTTGATGTTGTCATAGTTTGGAATCTTCATCAATATATATATTGTGTACATTAAAATATCTGTCTTCCAGCATTTATGTCAATTGATATATTAATTTTGTCATTTATCTAAACTATTATATATGGATATCGAAAAATTCAGAGAGAATCAGAAGAAGCATTATGAGAATAATCTTTTGAAAAGACAAATCAGAAAACAAATAAAAGACACACTGGATGAAAAACAATCAAGACAATTTGAAAGCAAGGAATTATTCAAACCCGTTATAACATCTCAGAAAGAGGTGAAAGAAACCATCGATAAAAAACAAGACAAATTAATTGAAAACTTGAATGAAAAACAAGAAAAATTAATTACAGCTGTTGATATGTTGAATGAAACAATGTCATCATCTGGTTCACAAAGTGGGGTTCAAAGTTGGTTAAGTGATTTACCATCAAAATTTGAACCTTTAGACATATTACCTGAAGAAGATGAAGAAGAAGATGAAGATGAAGAAGTCCCAAAAAAAGAAGTCGTTGAAGAACATATCTTTAACCAAGGTGAAAAAACCATCATAAGAAAATATGGATTTGATCCTGATTTGAATGATATTCCAGATGAAAAAGAAGTTAGATCAGCAATATCTCATCTAACTGGAAAAAGACGATCTTCAAATCGGATTATTAAAAATAACGCAAGGAAAGATCAAGAGATATTGAGTAAATATCGCACTGTTATAAAAGGAATCAATTTCAGGGAAAAAACAGGCGATGGTATCAGGTTTTACAAACAGCCGAAGCGGAATGCTTACAAGATAAACAATGGACAGTATGGCGGTTTACTCATAAATGTACCAAGATTAATCAATGAAATGGTCATCGAAGCCGTGAAAGATGGTAAAATGGTTTATGAAGACATTGCTGACAAATCACTCGTTGATCTCATCACAAAGAGGTTTAATCCAAAGAAAAAGTATTCATCAAAAGCAATCAAAATATTCAATAATCTCAATATGTTATCAAACATCCCAAAACATAGATCATCAGGGAAATCAAAACTGATTGGAGGTACAATGATATACTCAGACCCAAACGATTTGATGAAAAGATTGACTTTGTTGGCTGGAAGCAAAAGGGCTGGTAATACAAGTATTGTTCTCAGAAATGAAATGTGGCAGATCATTGATTATTTACTCAAACAAGGTGTGATAGCTAAAACACAATACGATAAATTTGTCAGGACTCAATTAATGTAATCTAATGATATAATGGAAATCCCGATGTTTTTGGATAGCAATGATGGTATAAGAGATTCAATGTCTCATGATTTTACCATCAATCATGTGCCTGAAATAGTCCTAGACAGGAATAAAACATATTATTTGGCTCTTTACAGTGCTGAAATGACTTATAGCTGGTTCAATGTGTCTTCAAAGTATGGAAATAACAAAATAAAATACAGCAAGGATTCTGGAGCGAATTGGGTTGAAATTGTTTTCCGTGATGGTAATTATTCTTATTCAGACATCAATGAGTATATTTCACAAATACTCGAAGTGAATGGTGATTTAAACGATAAGGGGAAAGGTATCTCACTTGAATTTTCATCATCATTATTGAAGGTGTATATTGAATTGGAAGAAAAATATCAATTGGATCTCAGAGAAGGTGATTTCTCAAAACTGATTGGTTTCAATAAAGAAATCATCACATCAACAAAATACGGATCCAATGCTCCAAACATAACAAGAAATGTTGATAACATTTTCATTCATTGCAATCTTCTGAGCGACTCACTTGTTTCTGGGACGCAAGGTGATGTACTTTATCGTTTTAGTGTTGCCAATTTGCAGATATCTTATCCATTTGAAATAAAAGAAACAATACCTCGACCCCTTTTCAACAAAATCAATACCAACATCATCAAAGAATTGAGGATATATATCACTGATGGATTGAACAACCCTATCCATCTCAATAATATACCAATTAACTTGACTTTGCTGTTGAAAGAAGTGTGATATTATATATCGTATTCGTATATGAGCAGAATCAGAAAAGTGAGAGATATGAATACCGGTATGTCATACTACATCGACATTGAAACCGGTGACCCAGTTGATGATCACCAAAAAGGAGGTGGTATTATGAACAGTTTAATTTCCACTGCAAAAAAATCATTGACAAGTAAAACCACCAAAGATTTGGCAAAAAAAGCCGGTAAAAAAGGATTACAACATGTTGCACATAAAACTGGCAACATGATCAAAAATAGACTGAATAAAGCAACCAAGAAAGAAACAGAAAAACTGAAAAAATACAGTGAATCAGAAAATAAGGGAGATATGATCGTCAGCTTATTACAATCACATCCTGAAAACAAAAAATTCCAACCAGAAAGAACGAAAAAGACGGAAGAACAATTGAGGAATGATATTCTCAGTCTGGAATTCGACAAATTAACCAACATGTAAAATAATGTAAACCATTATTATATAATGTCTTTCAGAAGTTCGAAATATTGCAAACGATATGAATATGTCTCATTTGAATTACAAAATCCAATAACATTACCTGCAAACAATCAATTTCAAAAGAAGAGTGGATACCGTTTCGTCATTGACAGTAGCAGTGAAACTCATCCTTTTGACTTGTATAATTCATACCTTTCTGTCGATTTTAAAATCACAAAAATGGATAACACTGGTTATGATGTTGCTGATCGGGTTGCAACCGTCAATTCCGGTTATTCACTTATCAATCAGTTGAAGGTTGAATTCAACGGAGTGAATGCTCTGGATACACCAGGGCTTAATCATGCTATCAATGTGAAAAATCTGACTGAATTATCATCAAGTTACACTGAAACAGTCGGACCAAGCATGTTTAATTACCCTGATACAGCCGTCGGAGCTGTGATTCTAAAATATACAATGAGAGCAGTACAACACGGTGCAAACAACGCTGGTAATGCTTATGAAGTAAGAAATTTCGTTGATGGAGATAATGTAAACTACAATGAGGGTTTCGCAAAAAGAAAAGCATTACTCACGCAAGCTGCTGAAAATAACATCATACTACCATTGAACAGATATGGTTTTTTCAACTCTTTTGAGACAGAAATAGCACCCAATGGTAAAGTAACCATTGATGTCAATCTTGAAACTGATAACAATGTAATATTTCGTGCTGGGGGTGACCCAGGAAGGTTTATTGTCACTAGACTTGTTTTATGGGTACCGAAAATGATATTTAATGCTGAGGGTGAGCAAATTTATCTTAAAACATATCTAAAGCCACATACATGGTCATATCTCAAAGAAAGAATTGAAATTTCTCCATCAACAGCGTCTCGTCAAGGTACATTCAGGATTACTTCTTCTATTCGTAAACCGAGGCATGTTTTTATATGGGCTCTTAATGATACAAAAATGAATGATCAAACACAGAATCCGTTTATATTTAATACATATAACATCGCGAATAACCGAACATTTTCAAATGCAAGGCTTGAGTTGAGTAACGGCGTTTTTTATCCAAATGAAGAATTAAAACCTGATACAGAGATCGTTCAAACATATAGGGCATTGATGGAATATCAAAAAGATTTCAATGCTTATTACACTTCTCCAACAATCACCCTGGAATCATTTAAAGAGTTATATGGGCTCATCTATTTTGATCTTAGAAACCAAGAGGAAGAAATTAAAAGTGGATCGACCAAAATCCAGTTCAGTTATAAACTATCTGGGAATCCAAATGCAAATTACAGCCTCTATGCTTTGATTCTCCATGAAGAAGAGCTTAGTGTTGATATCGTCAATGGTAAAGTTCTCCTCAAAGCTTGATTCGTTAATCAAATGTATTTTATGTAACGTTAATATATATGACTGAATACAAACCATACACTGTATCATTAAGCAGAAACCAGAAATTGAAGCTCACAAAAGCCATCATGACCAAATCTCCAATAACACTGAGATTGTTGTCTAATGATTTGTCTGGAAACGACAAAATGTTTCTGACAAAAACACAGATCAATAAGATCAAAAAATCGAAAACCCTCAATAAAGGTGTTGATATAAAAATTTCAAAAACACAAATTTCTCATATTAAACCAATGATACAATCTGGTATGGGTCTTCAAAATAGACCGTATCCACCTCCAATAAAAAGCCAAGGACAAGGATTGCGTAACAGACCATTTAATATCAACGATTATGCCCTGTACAAAAGTCCCCCTTTCATTGGTACTTGGGATCAGAAAGGTTCAGGAATAAAAAAAGAACCATGAAGAAAAAAGTAACGCAACCAACCATTCCAATAATTGGATTGAGATTGTAAATAAACCAAAATTCATTAATAAAGCTTTGACCGATAGAGATTTGATTAATTGGTGTGATTATTTAAAAATTGATATTACCGGCATATATAGCAGAAACCAACATATGCCTAAAAAACATAGTCCATGTGTTATCAATTTAGATGATTTGAATAATGCTGGAACTCATTGGACTTGTTGTGTAAAAGGTAAAAATGACAAAACATTATGGTATTTCGACAGTTTCGGAATGCATTACCCCCAAGAATTTGAAATGAGAGCAAAGAGAGATGGTATCACCAATATTCTTTTTAATAATTCTCAATATCAAGACCTCAAGTCTGTTTTATGTGGTTATTATTGTCTTTATTTTTTACACCAAGCACTTGTATTCAAAAAAGAATATTTTGACATCTTGAAACCATTATCAATGACAAACACCAATCACAATGAAAAATTCATCAAGAACTATTTTGAAAATATATAACATAATTACATATGGGATTTTTTGACGGCAATCATACTGCGAATGCAATAACTGGTAGTGTTGGAAAAGAAGGACCAGCTGGGGTTGGGTTCAAATTGACCACTTCTGGAGATTACAGCATGGAAAAAAAGAAAATATTTGGGTTAAAAACTCAAGATGACATACCATTTGAATCTGATGATTATCCTAAGGATTTGGGTAGTGCTATTAATAAGAGATATCTAAAACAAAATTGTTTAACAAAATCCAAAAATGGAATCGATTTTGATGCTAGACAAGGTAATATACACAATACAGAAAATTGGTATCCTGGTCTATACGGACCTACTAGTCTTGTATCGAAGCAATATGTTGACATGAGAGATACAGATGTTAAAACTGAATTCGACACCAAACTCACTGATAAAGCCGATCTCAGTACCAATGATGAACAGACGTTTAAAAGCATAATAAACGTACCGAAATTCGATTCAGGATACAGCAATATGTCAAACGTAATGAATAAAGAATATATTGACTCAAGAGACGCGCTTAAAGCAGACAAATCATACACTGATAATACATATTTAACCAAAAATACCGGAGCTATTTTATCTAACAGTATTCAGAGTAAGGCTTCGAAGGTATATGTAGACAGTACTTTTCTAACTAAATCCGTTGGTAATGGCTTAGCTCAGAGCATACAAAATAGGCTCAATATTCACGGTAGTAACATGATGCAGGCAAATCTCCATATGGGTGGGTATAATATAACCCATCTAAAAAACCCAACCAATGATACAGACGCTGTAAACAAAAAATACATGCTTGATCATGTTGATAGCAGTCATATAACTTCCGTTGGTCAAGAAAACACGTTTACCCATATAATGACCGATAGTATCAATCAATTAAGTGAGGAAGATGATATCGAGTTAGGCAGTTTAATCGATCATCCGAATTCATACCATAAGATCAATACGAAAGTTGTAGACAGTAAGCTGGTACTTGACAGAAATAAAGGCTACTACTCAAGCAGATTAGGTATCAATGTATATAGTTTACCAATCAATCGATACACAATGGTTTTCGAGCTATTTTTTCCAGCTGAAATAGATCATGATAGTCTAGATATCGATATTGTTTCATCAATCGACAACATCGACAAATCAACTACGCGAGTTTATGATGGATATAGTCGAACAATAGCACAAATTAATAAATATCAACAACATCCTAATAATTATCTCTATGTTGATATCGTTTTAAAGATGAAATCAGGGAACGCATATGTCCCAAAATTACAAACATATATCGTGATTTATGGAATAAAAGGTTATCAGAGTAACGTTGATCCTAGGATATACGATCAGCTATATTATGTTGAAAATGATAGAATAGCTTTCAACGCATCAATTGATATGAAAACAAAGGCTATTTATGGTATTAAACCAGCTACTACTAATGACCAAGCTGTTAATTTTGAACAGTTAAAAAATTTTCGGGACAATTTGAAGTCTGATCTTGAATTAAAAATAGATAAAAAAAGAAACATCAGCTATTACCATAAAATTTTCGAGTATTTTTATGATCTAACGGATCCATCTGAATTCATCATGGCAGATAGTAACGGTGCTGTAGTGTCTGGATTAAATGGTAATCTTGTCTTTAATCCCACAAAATTGTTAGAAGATTTTGATCCAAAAAACGGCTTTATGAGTGGTTTCGAAATTAATTTAAATGAAAATGTCACTGAATCCGATGAATGGACTATATATATGGCATTTAAATATGACTATAAAGCCGGTGATAATAAAAGAATTAAAATAAACTTCGACAATGGTAGTAGTTTTGATTTTCCATGGGTGAAATTAGAGTCTAATCAGTTATCACTCGATTATGATTTAGATGTATCTTATGAGCAAATTAGAGATGTTTACATAGGTGTTTATTTGAATCTCTGGTATACTAAAATAGGTAATCAATTTAGAATCGGTATTTGTAACAACGGCATTAGTCTCGATAAAATTTTCTCGGGGTATACGCTGAATGCATCTAGCCTTCAAATTTCTTCAGATTACTATGTACAAAGAATAGGTTTTAGTAAAATTCCATATTCGATAAATGGTAATGAGTATCATAAATGTCAATTTTTAGATAAAACAAAAAATGTTTTCTTCGAATAAAAATCGCTTAATTGTCTAAACAATATATATGAAGACTGCTGAATTGATAACTGAGATACTGAAAAGTATTGATCGATTGATTCAAAATATCAGGAAATTAATCAACTCAATGAAAAAAAGAAAATCGAAAGAAAAAACATAGTCTAATCATATAATATATGACAGACAATCGCAAAATATTTGACTGGAATCATATTTCAGCCAAGTTAAATGAGGACCAAGTCACAGAATTAAAAGCCTATTACAGCACCTATCACAGAAAATGCTGGGCTTACAAGCAGGCCGTAAAGCGCTTGAAAAGACTGAAATTACTGGGTAACTCTTTGTCTATTCTCTTTGCATCCGGCTCCCTTGCATCAAGTATTGCTACAGGTGGTATTAGTTTGGTTGCAATTAGTACAATAGCGCTTTTAATACAAGGCTGGATGCATCATCAAAATCTCGATTTAAAAATTCAAAATAGTACATATGCATATCAGAGCTACCAGCATTTACTCAACTCAATTAAAAACACGATGAGATGCGGTGATTACAATCCGTCTAGCGTCATAATTTCAATGAAGAACATTGACGATTATGTGACGGATACCTGTCCGATAATCGACAAGTACCTACGAAAATATGATAAGAAATTTATTGGATGATCCGATTTATTTCGCCAAAATTTAATGACAAAATCTCATTCCAATACAATCGATAATAGGCTAACGTTTTCTTGCTTTTGCTAATTTTGATAAATTCACAAGGTAGATTCATCATCAAAAAAAGCTGTTTAATTATGAATTTGGTTGATATAAGTCTTTTTCTACCTTTGTTTACAACAGGAATAGCGCCGGATTCGATAATATCAAACACTTTATAAATTCGATTCCTTTGATCACTAGTCAATTGTACCCTATTTTTAATACATAAATCGTTTAAAACATTCTCAACGTGATACTTCCGATGATATACCGATTTTCGGCGTATTTTATCCATATTTGCATAAAAATCAATGAACTCATTGTAATAAATAGAACCATGAACCAAACCGCAATTAATACAAACATTTATACCGTTTTGATTTGACATATCCTGCTTACTACAGCATGGCTCAGCATCCTTGTTACCTTCTATCAATAGTTGATCGCATAAAGGGCATATAGTTTCTTTTAAAATTTTTAATTCATCGTGGATTTCAGAATTACAAACCATTATATATATAACACACATAACTTCACGGCACAGCTGTTTTGGCAGTAAATTTTAGAGTAAACTTTTTGAGTAAACTTTTTGAGTAAACTTTTTGAGTAAACTTTTTGAGTAAACTTTTTGAGTAAAATTTACTCAAAAAGTTTATATATAAAAAACTTTTTACTTGTTGAAATATGATTGGTCAATAGAAATCAAACCAGATTAAAAAACCTGCTGACGCGTCAGCAGGTTTTTTCGGTCAATGGTTTAGTCATTAATAATTTATAACTTATGGCTAAAACCGTAAACTGAATAAATATGTATTTAATGTTGATCCTTACGAGGTCTTCCACGTCGTCTTTTCTGGTCTTCAGGTATACACTTTAAACGTACATGATTTTTGTCTTCATTTGATATTTCAGATCTGCTATTCAGGTCTGAAGATAGCATTTTAATAATACAAATATTTGTTTTAAGGATGCTCTGAATACAATACATTTTATTAATGAAGGCTATATCATTCGAGCTTTGATCAGCTTCTAGTAGGTGTTTGATATTTAATGTTATATCAGTCATTCTATATATATATTAAAGAAAATAATTATCACTTAAACGCACTATAAAAAACTGAGGGAAATCATACAACTTAACAACTGGGGAAAATCCCCATCTCTTTTTTTAATTGTTAGAATCTTCTCAAAGGTTTTCAAAAAGCATTTTAAATATTAATCATGTCACTACCTGTGGGATACCTTTTTTGATTTTCATATTTCAGAATAATAATCATATCGCAGTTGTTTTGATGAAAATAGACTGAATTTAGAACTATTATTGATATAAAGAATAATTATGTATCTTATATTGAGGAAGGCCTTTGAGAGGCTGATTGCACAGCATATTAATAGCTGTTATTGTTACTTGTACTATCGGTAACCAAATATATAATTATATCTGGTTATTTAAAAATAAGAATTACTATAAACTGATATAAAGAAATATTTTATAATATAAAATAAAGAGAAAATGGCTGGGAAATGCAAATACGATAATGACGATGATCGGATAAAAGCTATTCGAAATTCAAAAACCAAATACATGCTTAATAAACAGTGGAGATGCGACGTTTGCGATTACGATAGCAATCTAGCATCTAAATGGATGCATATGAAAACTAAAAAACACATCACAAATAGTATATTAGCTGGTCTACGAGAGGATGATCGGTTTGAAATAATCGATGAAGAATGATATATATAATTAACACTTCATGCACTTTTACAATGACTAAATATACAAATATATCTAGTTATTTAAAAATCTGAAATCAAAAAAAATGATTTTACTATAAGACACTTAAAGAATTGGTTATACTATAAATTAAAAAAAATGGAAAATAAAAATATCTCATCTAATAATATGAACGAATCAGATCTAGCTAAGCTATCGAAAACCGATCTTATAAAAATGATATTATCACTAAAAGCAAACCAACCAAGAGTTTACAAACCTAGGCAACCAATCCCAACTCCTCGTAAGAGTGTAAAACAGAGGGTGCAGGATTATGAGGAAAATATCATTCAACCACCTCCTGAATTTAGGGATGATTATAAGCCTATACCAATGCCTAGGACTATAAAACAAAAACCAATTCCATTACCAAGGACTAAGATAGAGGAAGTTGCTAAAGCTATGAAAGGCTACACAAAGTCTTTTGAAATTGGTATAAAAAATAATAAAGACCCGTTATTACAGCTTCAAAACACAAGAAAAGCTGTAGAAAATCACATAATAAAACAGCTATCAGCAATGAAAGGTGTTAAGTTCATTGAAACGCTCAAGGTGAAATTCACTAAAATGTCTGGGGATAGTGTAATATATAAAACCGCTTATTTCAACAGTAAAGCACAGACCATAATTAATAATCTGGAAATCGTTGAATCACTACAAGCATCTAAACAACAGATATTAAATTTCGTAGCTCAATGGATATCTGAAGGCTCAGGATGGACTATTGAATCAGTTGATGGTCATTATATAAATTTAGTTAAATATGAACCAATGAAAGGCGAATCTTATATTCAGCTACCACCAGAACTTAGAAACAGTGCTAAAGGATTAATAAACATGAAAAATGAAGATAATGAATGCTTTCGGTGGTGTCATATCAGATACATAAATCCTCAAGATAAATATCCTCAACGAATTAAAAAATCTGATAAGGCATACATCGAGAGATTAGATTACTCTAAAATTGAATTTCCAGTAAAAATAAAACAGTACAATAAAATTGAGAAGCAAAATGAGATTAATATTAATGTTTTCGGTTATGAAAACAAACAACCATATCCCATCTATATATCAAAAGAAAAGTATGACAATCAGATGAATTTATTATTGATAACTGAAAATGAAAACAAGCATTATGTTCTAATAAAAGATTTTTATAAATTCATGTATAACCAAACTAAACACAAAGAGAGGAAGCACTTCTGTATGCACTGTTTACAATGCTTCAGTTCTGAAAAAGTATTAAATAATCACAAAGATAATTGTATTCAAATAAATGGAGTACAAGCAGTAAAAATGCCTGATAAGGATAACAACATACTAAAATTCAACAACTTCCATAAACAGCAACAAGTGCCATTTGTCATTTATGCCGATTTTGAAGCTATAACAGAAAAGATATCCGGCTGTAAGCAAAACAATGATAAATCATATACTGAAGCCTATCAAAAGCATACTGACTGTGGATATGGTTATAAGGTTGTTTGTTGCTATAATGATAAATATTCCAAACCGATACAAATATATAGAGGAGAAAAAGCTGTTTACAAATTCATGGAAAAGATGCTAGAAGAAGTTAAATATTGTAAAAATACAATGAAAAAATACTTCAAGAAACCATTAAAGATGACTAAAGATGATGAAAATGAATTTCAAAAAGCAGAAGCATGTCATATCTGTGATATAAAATACATAGATGAAGATATTCGGGTTAGAGACCATTGTCATATTACTAGCAAATACAGAGGGAGCGCTCATACAGAATGCAATCTGAAATTAAGAATAGAACCCGATAAAATAAAAATTCCAGTAATTTTTCACAACTTAAGAGGTTATGACAGCCATTTCATAATGCAAGAGATAGGAAAAATTGTAAAAAATCATACATACAAAAATAAAAAGGGAGAAATTAAAGAAATGAATATCAATGCTATACCAAATAATATAGAGAAATATATGGCCTTCATGCTCGGTAATCATTTAACCTTTCTAGATAGTTTTCAGTTTATGAGTTCAAGTCTTGAGAAGCTGGTTAGTAATCTACCTAAGGAATCCCTAAAATATACTTCTGAAATATTCGAGAGTAAGCAACTCAATCTGATGTCAAGAAAAGGAATATATCCGTATGACTATATGGATAGCTTTGACAAATTTAATGAAAAACTACCCAAAAAAGAAGACTTTTACAGTATATTAAATGATGAGCATATATCAGATGATGACTATAAGCATGCTAAAAATGTGTGGAAAACGTTTAAGATCAAAAATATGGGTGAATATCACAATTTATATCTTAAAAGCGATGTACTTTTACTTGCTGATGTATTTGAAAGCTTCCGCAAGACCTGTCTTAAGTATTATAAGCTAGATCCATGCCATTATTTTAGCAGTCCCAGCTTGTCTTGGGATTCAATGCTTAAAATGACAGATATCAAACTAGAGCTTATAACAGACATTGATATGTACCAATTCATTGAAAAAGGAATGAGAGGAGGTATTAGTTATATAGCCAATCGATATGGTAAAGCAAACAATAAATATATGAAAGAATATGATGAAAATTCAGCCTCAAAGTATATCATGTATCTTGATGCTAATAATCTCTATGGTTGGGCTATGAGTCAATATTTACCAACAGGTGGATTTAGATGGTTAACACAAAAACAGATAGATGAAACAAACTTAGCTAAGTACAAAGAAGATTCTAATAAGGGTTTAATTTTAGAAGTTGATCTAGAGTATCCTAATGAACTACATAACCTTCATAATTCATACCCACTGGGGCCAGAAAAAGTTAAAGTAACTAATGACATGTTATCAAATTATTGTAAAAACATAGCAACTAAATACAATATATCAACAGGATTAGTTCATAAGTTGATTCCAACTTTAAACAACAGAGAAAAGTATGTACTACATTATAGAAACCTTAGATTGTACTTAAATCTTGGATTAAAGCTAAAAAAAGTGTACAGAGTGCTTGAATTCAATCAATCTCCATGGTTAAAACAATACATCGATTTTAATACCGAAAAACGTAAAAATTCTAAAAACGCTTTTGAAAAAGACTTTTTTAAATTGATGAATAATTCAGTATACGGCAAAACCATGGAGAATTTGAGGAAGCGAGTCGACGTTAGGTTAGTGACTAATAAAAATAAATTATTAAAGTTAGCTTCAAAACCAACATATGTCAGTAGCAAAATATTTAATGAAAACTTAGTAGCTGTCCATAAAATCAAAGAAACATTAACCCTCAATCGACCTTCATATGTAGGAATGGCTATATTAGATTTAAGCAAAACACTAATGTATGATTTCCATTATAACTACATAAAAAAGAAGTATGCAAACAAAGCCAAACTGCTATTCACAGATACAGACAGTTTAACTTATGAAATTCAGGCTGAAGATGTATATAAAGACTTTTTTGATGATAAAGAGAAATTCGATAACAGTGACTACCCTGAAAAATCACCATTCTTTGATAAAACAAACAAGAAAGTCATTGGTAAATTCAAAGATGAAGCTTCTTTTATTCCTATTTTAGAATTCATCGGTCTGCGATCAAAAATGTATTCTTATATTAAAGACAATCTACAAGTAGGAAAGACAGCCAAAGGAATCAAGAAATCCGTTATCAAAAAAGATATCACACATGAAAACTACAAAGAGACCTTATTCAATAAAACACAGATGCATCATACTATGAAAACCATCAGAAGTCAAGGCCATCAACTTGGAAGCTATGAGATTAATAAAATATCACTGAGCTGTTTTGATGATAAACGGTATATACTTGATGATGGCTTAACAAGTTATGCTTACGGGCATTATAATATAAAGCAATAATTTTCATTATGATTTCTAGTGTAAGAGATTTTTAAACGCACCTTGATTTCAAAATTTTAAAAAGAGTATAAGAGATTTTTTTATTTTGATTAAAGGGTTTAGCAAGGGTTGGTTTTTAAGGCTTGGTTTTTTCATTTTGGTTTTCAAACTTGATTCCATTTTGGTTTTCAGTTTGGCTTCGAGGTTTGGTTTCATTTTTGATTCTATTTTTGATTTCATTTTTGATTTCATTTTTGATTCCATGTTTGATTCTATTTTTTGATTCTATTTTGATTCTATTTTTGAATCCAGTGCTGTGAGTAGTATAGGAGTTGGGGATGTAAGAGATAATAAAAATTTTTATGATCTCGTACCCCCAACTCCTATACTACTACTGCTCTTATAAAAATTTGTATGCTTTATTGTACACATTTTTGTGGAGTCATGTTGCCCATTCGTCATGAAGTTCACAAAGTAAGCAAATGAGTCACAATTTGGTTGCTTCATGGTACCTAATGGATACTGCAAATTTAATCTGGCTTTAGAATATTTCACTAATTTTAACATTATAGCTGTTCTTATAAATTGTACGCAGCATACAACACATAAGAATGAAATTGGTATTGCATATTGCTTGCAATCAGGATTTTAACCTCTATACTTAAGAATTACACCAGTTTCAGCATTACCAATCCAAATTCAAATTATTACATTGCTTTTTAACTCCACTACCTCCCCCAAGGTCAACCAAAGATCTTATGATATACAGTAATTAGACAACTACATGTAAGTCCTGTGTAGTCGAGGGCTCAAAATATTTGGACACTTACAGGTCATGTTAACCGGCCAAAGAGATTTTAGCTTGGTCACATGTGGTTTCTTACCAGCCAAAACATTGAAAATAGCAATTTTAAACTCCCATTCATTTCTGCTGTTACTGTTTTGGCTGCATAAATTATTCTTAAAAAGATCACTTCATAATGCCCTTGTTACATCTAAAAAGATGTGAAAGAGACAGGTCAATCAAGAAGTTGTTTTCTGAAGTACACTGTAAATACGTTAACATTTAAAATATAAACTTTGCTCATTTGCAGCTTTTCTTGATTTCAATTTACATGTAATTTACTAGTCTCTTGAAAATGGCATCATGAAGACACCCAAACATCAAGCTGGATAATCTTAATCCTTCCTGTTTTCTTTTGATGTCCTTGTCCACATTCTGTTTTTGTGTCTGTGGCTCTGCAAATTCTGAAATTCATGTTAACCCTGAAAAAAGTCAAATGCCACAGATTAAATTAAAATTGATTAATTGGTATGAAAATCAATAATTTATAAAACAAAACACTTAACGCAAGCTTGTATAAAGTGAAGCAAAACTACTGGATGCGAAAGGATACCTTATATATTTAACAGAGATGTATCAGCACAGACTATTTTTTTTTACTGATAACTGCGAAGTCAACTACAGAAAAAAAACCCGGTAACTCGAACTCGGATAACTCGAACAACCTTGCTAACTCAAACTCACTTCCATTTCCCTTGGATTTGACCCCACTTTTCAGTCATTTTTACTCGGTTAAATTCGAACTCTGATAACTCGAAAACCCCGCTAACTCGAACTAAATTTTGTTTCCCTTGAACAAAATTTGGGTCAAACTTTTTACCCTGATAACTCGAATTCCAGAACTTGCAACTCGCAACGGTTGCCCATTGATTATAGCAATGAACAGATCATGTATTTGACAGTCATTTTCCACTCTTAACAAAAGAATGTGTGGTCGCTTTAGAGTTTCTGGCAAGATAAGTTCAATTTGCACAGTACTGTATACTGAAGTGCTTAAAAATCAGTAAACTATCAATTATTAACTTGGCAAATAAAATATTCAATCAACCCCGCTAACTCGAAAAACCCCGCTAACTCGAACTCATTTTCGTTTCCCTTCAGAGTTCGAGTTAGCAGGGTTCTACTGTAAATATTTCAGGACCTGAACAATCGATGAAAATCGATGATCGGAAAATCAATCGATCAATCGACATAGGCGTACGAGGCGGGGGGGCGAGGGGGGCTGCAGCCCCCCCAGTGCCAAAATGTTTCGGGCAAAATGCTAAGAATTCGGGCAACAAGCCTAAAAAAAAATAGAAAATAAGCCGAAAAGTCTAGTCAACATTACATAAAAAACGAATTACATCAACAAGAAAAGTATTGGAAATATACCGAACTTTGAGGTTCAAAAGTCCAAATTTCTAATTCATCTGCGTTCGTTTCCTCTCGCAAATTGCTATAATAATGTTCGACTTTTCTCGCAAATTCTGCGTGACCCCTCAGTTTGATTCAGTTGCAATCAGCTTTTCCAAAGCTTGGGCGCGCACGGTGGATTTAGTAGAAGACCTTGAAACAAAGCTGTTATAAATGTGATGAAGCTAATGCATTCGACTCAAACATTTAGTTCTCAGGGCTAGCTTAAAACTTTCAACGAAATGTTTCAAATCCCATTCTTCCGTAAATGTTTTTGACGCTTTTGTTTTACTTTCCAATGGGGGAAAAAAATTTAAATTGGCTCCCCAAAATTAATTTAATTTTTGCTGAATTAGAGTGAATAAATAAAATATTTTCGAAAAAGAATTTAGTGCATTGACACCTTCCGACAACGCCACAAAATTGATTAAAGAACTTAAGCAAGCAGGCGAAATTTGTACACAAATATATCAATGCACGTTTTTCCATTTTATATGCCCCTTTATTCGGCTTTCAACCCATGCCATTTTTCGACACTTTTTTTCGGGCAAAAGAGTCTCCGCCCCCCAGGACCGAAGGTGCCCGTACGCCTATGTCAATCGATGACAATCAATTAATTACTGTTGATTGGCATCGATTGGCATCGGCCAATCGATGATCAATCGATAATCACACTTTGGTGGTCGCGAACTTCATCGATTGCCATCGATTGGCATTAAACACACAATCAATCCGAAGCATGAAGTAAATACTTACATATGTTGTTTTGTAAAAAAAAATAATAAAGCTCCTTTCCATTGAGATGAAGTTTACATCATAAGCTTTAATGTTTCTGTTTTTCATTCGAGTTTCCTACTGTTTGCTAGCGCTAGAATTCCAAAGACACTTCGTTATTCGTGACCGAGTCAAAAATGGCGGACGTGACAGGCGAAACTCATCACCAGACTCCCACTGTTGTCTCGTTTTCGTTCCGACGTCCGGACGACGTATTTTTGAGTTCTCTCTGCTACTGTTTGATTTGAAATATTTCGGACGAGCGAGAAAATGTTTATGGACTACAAGACAGAGTTTTAGAAAAATTACATTGTACTTAGACAGCAAGGAATTCTGTAAGTTGCGATTTCTATTTACTTTGCCAGGAGTTGGTTCGAAAGCAAACCAGACCGAAAAGCGTACGCTTCGTTGATGGAGGCGAATAAGACTTAAGCTCAAAACGTTTGTTTTAAATAATTATTGCCTTATTACTGTTAAGTTAGTAAGTTTCTCGTTGTATTGACATTTTTTGGAAAGGTTATCATTGTTGTTGCTAATAAAATATAACATACAAGAGAGACCGTGTGTTTTAAAGTAAACATATTTATCAAATACTAGTCAAATAAAAAACGATGGCAGTTAAATGATCGATTGAATTGGTAATCGATGATATTGATAATCGATGAAAATCGATGTTAGTTAATTGATCGATTGTCATCGATTATCGATGAAATTGATAATCGATGACAATCGATAATCACAAAAACTTTAGCGATCGATTGTTCATCGATTATCAATATCAATCGATTAATTGATATCGATTGTCATCGATTGTTATCGATTGCCATCGATTATCGATTCCATCGATTGTTCAGGTCCTGATATTTTAATAAACTCAAAGCATCACTGCAAACCCTTACACTCCCTCTTTAAAAGGTTTGACCTTTAAATACTCCCCCTCCCCTCTACCCCTATATATACATGTACATGCATAGGAAAAACATTGCCACATCTTAAAAGCTTTTCTCTTAACAGTAATACTAAGATTTTTAAAGATACACATTTAATTAATAATAAGTTTGCATGCACAGCTGCATACAGTGTCTAAAATGGCATGAATTTACTCACAAAGATTCCAGTTTTCCAGTAGTCATTAACCTTTGTTGTGTGCATTTTCCAAATTCCACAACAAGATTGTGATTTTTTTATGACAAATATAACATTTACTGTTGACATTCTGAATGAAACCAGCAAAACAGACCTCAAAATCTCAAAATTGTTGACATTGTTATGTAATCCACATGAACGCTCAATAGTGAACAGAACTACATGACAAGTGGATTATTTAATATATTTGGGAACGAAAGAGCTAAGTAATGAAGCTGAAGTTTATTTACTCTGACTAAATGAACAGTAATTTTACCTCCATCATGAATATCAATAAACTGCATACACTGAATCGATCTATTTCACTCGGAGTTAACGAAATTCCAGGTGCTTCGTGCAAACTGACATCACTTTCATTCTCATCTCAGCTGCTCTTCCAGCACTGTAAAACAAAATAATCATATCACAAGCATTTAAAAATCGTAAGCTTAATTTTCTTCGAGATGTGTTGAAGTGATATTCTTTGTGAATTCGTTCCTCGAAGGCCCAACAATTATTTGTTTACATAATCAAATCCTCCTATTTGATCAGTAAAACCTGGTAAAACTGAATTTTAACGAATAGTATTTTTCAACATTGTTCATGTCACAAGCAAATGCTTAGTGGCGAAAGCAAGTAAAATGTGCCGTCAATATAAGCTTACTTTGCGTATAAAGTAAGCTTAAGACAAAACGTAGAGATATTAAATGACGGAAACACTGCAGTTTTGTACTCACCAGTTGGCCGCAGTAGGTACACTCGTCTGCTCGTTTTATCTCCGTTCCCTTGTTCTCCGCTATTTCTTTGCCTGTTTCCTCGGCACCTCTCTTGCTATTTTAGT
The DNA here is from genome assembly GCF_052425735.1 of Oculina patagonica. Lineage (NCBI taxonomy): Eukaryota > Metazoa > Cnidaria > Anthozoa > Scleractinia > Oculinidae > Oculina > Oculina patagonica. The sequence goes on from NC_135759.1 coordinate 4,320,252, forward strand.
CGCTTTTCTTCGCTACTTTGCTACCAGGTTCGACAGGCGCTTTGCTATACTTTTTCGCCTGCTTTCTGTCCGGGTTTTCTGGATCTCTCGCGATCTCTTTCCCGTCGCAAATCGCTTAAACCCTGTTTCCTCGAAGTTAAGTTTACCCTGCTCTCGTTTGTAGTCATCGGCATAACAAGGAGCCAAAATAAATGTGTTTGTCTCAAGTTCTAACTTTCAGACTAGCTGTTTAGACCTCACACTGCAAAATTATTTCGCGCCAGTACTGCGCGAGTTGTCAAGACCTTTCAAGATCCCGGATGTGCGCAACACCGTACGTACGCCGCCGTACGCGCCCGCGAGTCATGCCGCTAGCCATGATGACCATGAAAACTCGGATGCAGAGGTTTCCTATTTTATTTCATGTGTTTTTTTTTTTTTTTCATGTGTTTTTTTTATGGGTATGGTGCTCCGCTCTGCGGCCCTTACGGGCCGCTAAGGAGCTCCGCTATTAGCTATGGACCCCAGCCAGGGGGGTGATTTTGTACTAAGGGGGGTGGGGTGGTTACAATCTTCAAAGAAATTACTGTAATTGGAGAAAAAAGGTGTACAGATGAGCCGAATTTGTTATATGTAGTAGTACTTACTTTTTATTCAGGTTGCTGAACAATATAAGGTATTTACCCCAGCAAGGGGGGTATTTTTGGTACTAAGGGGGGTGGGGTGGTCACAATTTTTATAGAAAGTACTGTAATACAAGAAAAAGGTGTACAGTTAAGCTGAATTTATAAGATGTGATAGAACTTGCTTACTGTTCAAGTTCCTGAACAATATTAGGTGTTGTCCCCAGCAAGGGGGGGAGATTTTTTGTACTTAGGGGGATGGGGTGGTTACAATTTTCAAAGAAAGTACTGTAATTCAAGAAAAAAGTTGTATATTTGAGCCGAATTTGTTAGATGTGATAGAACTTGCTTACTGTTCAAGTTGCTGAACAATATTACGTATTGTCCGCAGCAAGGGGGGGAGGTTTTTGTACTTAGGGGGGTGGGGTAGTTGCAATATTCAAACAAATTGCTGTAATTTACCGAAAAGGTGAAGAGTTGAGCTGAATTTGCCATACTAACAGTGCACGACGTCCTGAGATATGTCATCTGACTCCAACCAGACGTTCTTCACAAAAGGGGTGTATAACCAGCACGCAGGGGAGGGGGGTGGGGGAGTACATACCATGGTATTTTTTGACTTTGTAAAGTAAGCAAACTTAATCCTCTCCCTCGCATTCTCCACCGCATGTACGAAGCGCAGTCCAAGACATGCCAGTCTTGAACAATGTTCTTTGCAACCTAACTCAGGTTTGCACCCTCATTTCACCAGCTCCCTGGCATACTGTTGATGCTTCAGGTGATGTGGTCCACTGAGGCTTCCATGCATCTGACTCAGATTGTGCCCATCCCCATTCACTAAGAGAAGGTAGTCAGGATTAGATACATCGCACTGTCCTCAACAATGACCAGCTTGGTAGGCCACTATCTTGTTGTGTTTGTACTAATGCATTAGCAGTAGGGGAGATGTTCTCAAGGGTTCGTCCCTTGTGTGCAAAAATTTTTCTGGCATCATTGACTCCTTGGTCATACAACAGAACCACCAATCCTTTCACTACAGGCATAGCATTTAGAATATCCTGCACACTAGGCATTTTGCTAAGGACCATGAAAGCTATAGTGGCTTCTCCATAGAACATCCATGTGGCCCATACTGTGCTCTTCCCTTGTCCTTAGAATGCTGATGTCTAATCACAGCCTGTAAAGGTGTACAACACTTGAGATTTCTCATCTTCAAGAGGCCTGACGATGTCAAGTATTGCTTACCAACTCCAAATGCAATTCATATCTCCAGAGCAAGCACTACTACAACACCAGTGTCTACTGTACAAAGAATTATCTTGTCAATACCTTGCTGTGCACTCACATATAAAATCAGCTCTGTTTTGTTGGACTCTTCCTTCAGAGATTCTCCCCAGCTATCAGGAAGCCTTACATCTGCTTCTACTCTGCGACGGACACCTCTTCCACGCTTGTCACGAGTTTGGTATGCATCTATCCCAGATGATATCAATCTGCTGCACACTCGGTAGCTGGTTACTGATTTGCGGCAAGTTAACTTGATATGCATAGCCAGAGAATGTTTTACATGTTCCAAACGGCTTTAATATGTTGACAGGGGCAGTACCATCGATAAGCATCACATCTACTACTGGGGTTATAGATTGGTTTGGTGTCAGTTTTTCCATACACTTCATCAAGTCAGACTTTACGCTTACTTGCAGGTCGCAGGTCGCCAGAGTAGAAACAGATGTAAGGGTTCCTGCTAAGTGGGGAGAATTTCTGAAGGAAGAGTCCAACAAAACAGAGCATATCTAGCTGATAGATGATCACGTTGCCATGTGAAGCAAACAAAATGTATTCTATCTACAAGCGACACTCTCGTATTGTCATCTTCAGTTGATGTTACGCCTGAAATATCACCTTGCATGCACAAGGAGGCTGCTACAAGGCTAATTATAATTGCATCTGATTGTGCACAGCAAGGTAATTCTTCGTACAGAAGACACTAATGTCACAATGCTCGCTATTTCCAACTTAAATCTAAATCAATTAAGAGTATAGTGAGATGTGATTGCATTTGGAGTTGGTAAGCAATACTTGATATCGTCAGGCCTCTTGGAGATGAGAAATCACAAGTGTGGCACATCTTCCACGCCTTTACAGGCTGTGATCAGCATTCTAAGGACGTCAGGGAAGAGCACAGTATGGGCCACATGGATTTCCTATGGAGAAGCCACTATAGCTTTCATGGTCGTCAGCAAAATGCCTTGTATGCGTTTGCTGGAAAGATTTGTGGTGCTGTTGTATGACCACACAAGTCCGTGCCAAGGAGACAATGATGCCAGGAAAGTTAGTTTTTGCACAGAAGGTAGAAACCTTGAGAACAACCCTCTACCGCTGATGCATTAGTACAACACAGCAAGATAGTGGCCAACCAAGCTGGTCATTGTTGAAGACAGTGCATTGTATCTAATCCTGAACTACCTTCTCTTAGTGAATGGGGATGGGCACAATCCGAGTCAGATGCATGGTGGCCTGGGTGGACCACATCACCTGAAGCATCAACAGTATGCCAGGGAGCTGGTGAAATGAGGGTGCAATGCTGGGGTTACAGAGAACGTTGTAAATATTAGAAATCTGTCATGTCTTGGACTGTGCTTTGTAAATGCGGTGGGACATACGAGGGAGACGATTAAGTTTGCTTACTTTACAAAGTCAAAAAATACCATGGTACATACTACCCCACCCCCTCCCCTGCGTGCTGGTTATACACGCCGTTTGTGAAGAACGTCTGGTTGGAGTCAGATGACATATCTCAGGACATTGTGCACTGTTAGTATGGCAAATTCAGCTCAACTCTTCACCTTTTCGGTGAATTAGAGCAATTTGTTTCAATATTGCAAATACCCCACCCCCTAAGTACAACCCCCCCCCCCCCTTGCTGGGGACAATACGTAATATTGTTCAGCAACTTGAACAGTAAGCAAGTTCTAACACATCTAACAAATTTCGCTCAAATATACAACTTTTTTCTTGAATTACAGTACTTTCTTTGAAAAATGTAACCACCCCACCCCCGTAAGTACAAAAAAGCTTCCCCCCCCCTTGCTGGGGACAATACCTAATATTGTTCAGGAACTTGAACAGTAAGCAAGTTCTATCACATCTTAAAAATTCAGCTTAACTGTACACCTTTTTCTTGAATTACAGTACTTTCTTTGAAAATTGTGACCACCCCACCCCCCTTAGTACCAAAAATACCCCCCTTGCTGGGGTAAATACCTTATATTGTTCAGCAACCTGAATAGTAAGTAATTACTACTACATTTAACAAATTCGGCTCTACTGTACACCTTTTTTCTTGAATTACAGTAATTTCTTTGAAGATTGTAACCACCCCACCCCCCTTAGTACAAAATCACCCCCCTGGCTGGGGTCCATAGCTAATATTGTTCAGCAACTTAAATACTATCACCATGCCAAATTTGGTGCTTTTACCCCGAAGTGCACAATTCCAGTATTTTTTAGCACCATATGGCTGGACTAGAATGTTCCATTGCGAAATTCCCTTTTCAACGGAAGAGTGAGATAAAAAAGCCAACCGAGGTCCATTTTGATCGCAAAACCTCTTCGCCATTTTGCCACAAGATCCCACAAGATTACATTTGTGACTTACGTGACATAATACACGTGACATGAAACACGATATTGTGACGTAAGTGAGTCTGCGCAGTAAGAGCTCTGGGGTCGAGAATGTCACGGAGTTAAAATAACGCAAAACAATTTTCCAGCACCGCCAACGCAGTTTGAGGAAGCAAATTGATCGTTCAGGAGTTCTGTACACACTTTCGTCAAGAGAAAAGAACCACGATGAAGGAAAATTGCTAAGGATGAAGATGCAAAAGGAATTTCGCGCTTAACAGTTGCTTTGTTGTATTTTGGAGCCAAGAAATGTGTAGCTGTCAGTTAGGCTATTTTGATCGATATCACAACATTTTGTGGGACTACGATGCATTGGTAAATACGCTGCCTTCAACAACCCGAGCCAATCCTCAGGTATGTCTTAGATAAACATTTACATGTGTGTTTAAACGACAATTGAGAAAATTTGGAGTTATACCACATATTAAATAATTCCGTTGAAAACTGCCGTTTAATTCGACTTTCTAGTATCGTGAAAAGTATTCCCCACCTTTTTAATTATTTCAGTTCGAAGAGTTTTGCTTAAGCCCTGAAATTATATTTTAGCGAATGGAAAAGAGTGTCTCTGTTGATAGAAAGCATCCAAAGTTCTCAATGTGGCTTTGTTTGTGAACGCGACGAGAGTTAACGATAGCGAATTTCGGGTTGAAAATTGTGTCACTTTTGAGGCTCCGATCACGAAAACTGACTTTGGGTTTTTTTCTCGAAATTAGAAGACTTCTGGGGGGAACAAAATACATCAGGTTTCTTATCTACCTAAAAGCTATTAATGAGCAAAAAAATGAAGGAATTTGAGTTTTCAATTTTCTGCCAGTGCAAGCGCGGTTTTTATTTAAAGTCCTTCTTAATCACGTACGTCGAAAGAAGGACATCGTCAGTGGTTTAAAACGACTAACACTTAGCAGTTCCCCTACACACTGTAGTTGCTGGTTTGTGAAGCGAGGTGAAGGAGCCGATCCAGCTAAAAAATATTCCTCTTAAATGTTAAGCAGTTATATTTTCTGGGGGCAAATTTTGTAAGCGGCAATGTATAGCTGGAAGAATGGCTTATTGATCTATGACAACAAAATATTTCCAAGATACCTTTAGTTTCAAAAAAAATGTTCATCCTGGAAACGCAAACAGGATGTGAATTCTTTTCTTAAGAAAGCCAGAAAAAACTTTTATTATGGCGACAAAGACGTAAGTGAATTCGTTTAATATTCACGTGTTAAAGCTTTCTGTTAAAGGTTTGTGAAGCGAGGTGAATTTCGTAAGCGGCAATCTATATCTATCATAAGAAAGTATTTCCAGTTTCATGAAAAAATGTTCATCCTGGAAACGCAAACAGGATATGACAATTCTTTTCTTAAGAACGCCAGAAATAACTTTTATTATGACATGTATTATATGCGACATTTAATCATTAATTAATGACTAACACTTAGCAGTTCTTCTACACACTGGAGTTTCTGAAGCGAGGTGTCATGTGTAGGAGCTGATCCAGGCATAACAAGCTAAGCAAGGTAGGTAACCAGACTTTAAGAACCTTCTACTCTACAGGGATCTTTAATTCCACAGTACAACTCTTTAGCTGTTAACCGTCACTTTTTTTTAAAGAACGTTGCGTTTTTCCTTCGCACATTTGATTCGATTGAATCAAAAAAGTATCAGCATCGTGATTCTTCAGAAAATCCATCTTTCTGTTTGGCTGATCATTTTTTTTTTCAATTTGTGCTTTGGTGCAGTGTTTCATTCACATCTTTGAAACTGTTTTAGTTTTTACTCTTTGCCTCAATGACTTTTATGGGGTTGTTTAGTTCTTGTCCTACTTCTTCATTGCCTTTGTCTTTCGAGCACACCAAGTTGTTTTAATCAGTTCGATCAGTGTTAAAATGATTTAAAATCTCTCACAGCAAATAGAAGTCTAAATTTCACTTGTGTAACGATTTACCTTTAATACTGTTCTTCGGTAAAAGACAAAGTAGACTTGATTTTTCAATTGTTAAGAAACTTAATGTGTTCGTAGCTAAGCATGACAATTAATAAGAACAGAAATATTAATAATGTTTAACAACACCAATAGCGCATGGTCAAAGATCGGTACATGATAAGCACGCATAATAAAATCAAAAGTGAGCATCAGATAAAAACAAGATAACTGATAAAAATGACCATCAAACAAAAGTAAGGCTACTGTTTTGGTCCATAATTCTTTTATACTGCTATCAGTTTTTGTGGAGGGTTTCTTATTTTTCGTAAGAGGTTGCGGGAGCACAGGCCCGCAAATGATCCCGGCCCGCAAATGATCCCGGCCCGCAAATGATCCCGGGACCGCAAATGATCCCAAATTGGACCGCAAATGATCCCAGTACCGGAAATGATTTGTGTAAATGATACAAAGGAATACTTTGAATGGCGTGGACTTTATGAATCGTCTATGGATGTATTTTTATAAATTGACCAAGTGCCTCAGGCATAATAAAACGCAACGATTAAAAGCGGTGAAAATAACGCGCGAAATAACAAAATTAACATGTGACTATCTAAGATTTTCATTTAGAAAACGCACCTAAAAAATAAACATGAATCTTCGAAGACGCCTCTGCTGTCTAATTAGCCACTTCCTGTACAATGCTGCCTTGGTAGACACGAGCCTCCTTTTCCTTGGAAGCGCACAAAATTTCTACGTGCGAATTTTGGAGTTTATGACAGATTTTGAAACCGTTATTTGAAAACACATTTTCCTTCACAATTCGTTCTTGCAAATAAAAAATGAAATACAGTAAACGGTTACAGCGTCTCTGGGTAAATTTATTTGCATACCGCACGCATAGAGCTGTCAACTTTTGCACGTGCAAATTTCTTACTGTCAATTAATCTGTACTGAAAGCTACGCGAAAATGAAGTCAGTTTTTGAGAGAATTTTTAGTTGCCTGTGTCAGAATTTATTTCAGTGCCTTGATGAAGACATTCAAAGAAAAAAATAACCACAGATTTCGAAAGAGAGTAGCTCGATAACAAGAGTCGGAGATCGATATGATAGAAATCAGCAACAAAACTCAACTTTCTTCCAGACTTTACGTCTAGACATTTATAATGTCGCTATGAACGCTGCGTGACTGCGTGTAAATGGCTATCAGCTTAAAGGCTTAAAGCATTTCGCCGCAAATAAATCATCCCTTGATTGGAGAGAGTTCATATTTCTGTTGGTTGGATTGTTAAACTTTATGTCACGTTTTAGGTTACTAATCGGAGCATATTTATCAGCTATATTGATACAGTTGTGGTTTTGAATTTACTTTAGTAAATCGTTCAAATACGGTACATTCTCTAGCGTTAATTGTTTTTCTAATTGTTGTATTATTAATAAAAAAATGGATTAAATAAATTTAAACCCCCTGTCCAAATTCTTTAGTCCACGCATATCCAACTTTTACGGTTAGGCGACTGTTTCCGGTCCGAGGATCATTTGCGGTTCAATTTTGGGATCATTTGCTGACCCGGGATCATTTGCGGTCCAATTTGGGGATCATTTGCAGTCCCGGGATCATTTGCGGGTCGGGATCATCTGCGGGCCTGTACAAATCTCCAATATTTCTTATTTGTCTAAATTTTACTAATCCTTTGAGAAAAACTATCGCCTCCCAGACATCCCCCAAAATCGTCCAAAAAATAACAAAATACTGCAAAACAAATATATATGGGATAAGTAAAGCTTTTTTGGATTCCTTGAAACGCGGCTGAAATGGTTTTCAGTGTTTTCCAGCTCTTATACTTTGGGTCAGTACTACTATTCTTCACCAGTTGCTATTACAGTAATGGTATGAAACAAATACCTTATCATTGGTCAATAAGTTGTGATCATTTTCTTGACAACAGTAGTTCCCTGATTAGGAGTTGTATACTGTTCCATTAAAGTGTAAGGGCTGAAAAATACTGAAATGCGTCAGCCACCTAAAGCGTTGGAAAAATTGGTCTTCAGGTAAACCCCCGCCTTTATTAAGTATTGTGAAAAGGCTGCACTTTGCTAAGTGTTACAAATTTATATTTTCTAGACGCCTAGTTCAATCGTTTATTTGTATTGTGCGAAATATATTTTTATAAATTGAGACCATCATGTCATTAAGTAATAATGCAATCTTGAAAACATTCCAGATTTTCATTATTAAATAGAAACACGAAAAATTCAAATTTGGGAAAACAAGCCTTTCAAAATGACGTTGTCATGATGATTTTAAGTTACTGGCACAATAACTAATCCTACCAAATTATTGCGAGATAAATTTTAGATAAACGCGCAAAGTTTGGCAGCGTTTGGTTGAATCTTGAAAAAGTTATAAGCGTCCAAAGTCAGCGCGGGCCTCAAAAGCCCTCCCCCCCCCCCCCCCCCCGGCCTGAATCGGTTTAAGTGACTGTTTTTCTAGTGATTTTTACTGTACTGTACCCTGCCTTTCAAGTCAAAACAGATAGCTAATTATTAAGCGCCCGATTTTAAGCTTCTCAAGCTTCTCAAGCTTCTTGTTCATGTAGCCGTAGGCTCCATCCCCCTAGGGGGGTCTGGGGGCATGCCCCCTCAGAAAATTTTGAAAAGTTGAAGCCTCTTAGACGTGATTTCCGCGATTCTGAACAGCTTTATACAGCTGTCAATTAAGTTATTAAACCACTGTTTTTCCTTAATAATTTAGCAAAATATTCTTTCCTCAACTTACCTTGGGTTATATTTCGGAGATAAAGACTGGTTCTCAGTTGAACAGTGATTGAAATTTAAAGTTGACAGGGCACGAACTTACAGGAAAGAACAGATATGCGGGGTTTTTTTGCTCACCCACATACGTGGAAATTTTTAGCCCTTGACAAAGTGGCCTGGGGACAACTTTGGCGACTTTGCTTGCTTGTGAAATCGCTTTGATGCGAAAAACGGTAAGAAAACTCGCTAAAAAAGATGTAAATGGAGAAGAAAATCATTCCAGCAAGGCTAAAACAACTCTTGAAAACTGAAAGGAATCTAAATTTTTAAAATTATACACACATGTTTTGCTTCATTAAGCCAGAAGTTCGTAAAACAGGCTGTCGAAAATCTCCTATTTTGGAAAAATGGCCGTCCTTAACTTTGAACGGTCGCCTGACTATGAAAGGTGGATGGAAATTGTCCTGATTATTTTTCTATTTTAAAAGTTTGTTTTCATTTTTCTGGTGGATCAAGGGGGGTGGCTAGCCACCCAATCCACCCCCCCTGGATCCGCCCCTGCGTGTGGTTCCTCAGAAAAAAGTGACTTGGTTTAAAGTTGACAAGTATAAATTTGGTTGCATATAAAAATGAAATAACAACAGATACACCTTCATCGACTTAAATTCAAGGCTGTTTTTTCTCTTTATGAAGACCATGGTTTATTTCTTCACTCTATACATCAGTATTTCGATGTAAATATTGAAGTTTTTAGCTTATATATGGCACTTTGGTTACCGTATATCTAAAAATAAATTTTTGAACATATATATGGCACTGTTGGATAAACAGCGTACCGGCCACTCCCCCCCCCCCCCCCCTTCCTATTAAGCGGCCATCTATTAAGCGGCCATCTATCTAATAAGCGGCCACCCCTATCACCCCCTATTAAGCGGCCAGTCATCAAAGTCCCAATAGTATTGCCAGTATAACACTGTAAATAAAACCCTCATTTAGCGGCCACCACACCGCGACCACCTTTCGGCCGTCGGCCAATGAGAATTCGTCTCTCTATTAAGCGGTTACCAAGAATGTAATACTCGTAGTTTGGTCTTGTTTGCAACAACCTAATGACAGATAAGAGTCCGAAATTTGTTGTGACGATTGATAAAAACATTCAAACAAACGCTCATTATCGTCTTGAAGTGATTCCGTTGTCACTAAGCAAAACAATGACCTTTTGATTTCCTGGCAACGAAGTAACATGTAGGGGTTCGACTTAATTTCACTTTCATCCCATGAAAGCGTTTTAAGCCTACGCGACAAGACCGAATGGTGGTCTGGGTATTCACTGGAATTTTGCATATCAGCGCAGAAGTTTGTATTTTTGTGCGTGAAGTACAGTTGAATCCCGATAGCTCGAACCCTCAGTCATTGTCAATAACTCGAACCTCTCGCTTACTCGAACTTTTTTCAATTCCCCTCAAGGTCATTTTCTTACTAATTTTACCCTCGATAACTCGAACCTTTTTCCTTTTCCCTTCAAGATTCGAGTTATATATCGGGATTCAGCCGAATATGGTTTCGCTCTCACGAGATCTTTTAATTTTCCTTTGCTTTTCTTTCACTGTTATCTGGCTTTGATTTTGGAATATTTTTCTAAAGTTTAATGTGGCTAAAAGTACCTTGTTTCCACGTGCCTAAAGAACGAGAAAAGTACAAAATCACATTTGCCACGCCGCTATTTTTCATTAGTGTTTGGCGCGTGCAGCAGCCCTCTATTTCTACCCATACTACCTTTCTTGCCCCGTAAGCTTGAAGCTTTGATCTGACAACTGATTAATTGAAATAGCTGTATATCTTGACATTTGGGACATAACTTGGACATAGATATAGCAACTTGACATATAAACATCACTTTTCGACTTTTTGATCCTTTTTGGCAAGCACTAAGTACTAAGTAGTAAGTATTGCCCTGTCCGCCGTTCGTGGTGAAATCTTCTTTTCATTCCTTAAGGAACTTAGAACTATACATTGTCTGCATATTGGTAGGTTTAATTTTGTTTTGCGAATTTGTCTCGATTTTGAAATGTTTTGAGGATGATTTGTTGAGATAACCGCTACTTACAACGCAACGTGACCCGCATGCATAAGGCAGCCGCCTTTTTTGACGCGAAAACTGTCTTACTCTTTCTTTCTTGTTACATGTTAAACGACGCACAAATTATGTTGTTCTTTGATATATTTCCTGAGTTAAGTAAGATCACTGAATTGTAATTTTGCAACAACTTGCTTTGGAAAATCCAGCGACAATGTATACTTATTTCCAAGCTACTTATGGTTACGTTTTTGGAATATTGTCAAAACAGCGGCAATGCGTTGCGTCGTCGTAATCATATTAAACACGTACAACTGAATAACAAGAAGCAAAATTACCGATTTTAAAGAAAAAGCAGCATTTATTCATTACTGACTTACTATATCAGCGAACTAATATCTGTTAATTTCAGATCGGTGATTCTTGTGAAAGCGACGCGGTTGCCATGGCTTGGTTTAGAATATACCATTAAAAAATGTTCATCTAAGTGCACAAAATGTACGACAAGACTTTCAGCCACTTAACAGTCTGACACGAATGCACGCGAGCCAAAATCGGTAAAGTGAAGACGAAGTTTATTCCTTTCTCTGTTGACTTCTTCATAAATGAACAAAGATACCATTTCATTCATATTTCCACTTCATAGTCCGTACTCCGACTACAAAGAGGTTCTGCAGGGTCGACAAACCTATGGTAGGTGAAATATTTACGCATTCAAGCTTGGTCAGCTTATTTCAACTGCATTAAAAATTCTCATGCGCACGTTTCGCAGTAGGTTTGTAATTTAAATTCGCCGTCAGCTAATTTCGATTTAAAAAGAACAAAAGTGAAGTGTTCTCTTTTCAATTTGTGACTTAAAAATATTTTCTTACCTCTACTGATTAAAGCGTTTCTAGAGTTCGCTTTGTTTTGCTAATCAATTACTGCAATCAATTTCGCGCGGTTCACCGCAAAATGATGGCGTGCACTACAGTATGGGGCCCAGTTCTCGGCCACTTTTGGCGTTAACTTGTATTTCTTACCTCAGAAGAACCGTAGGAACTTGAAATTTCGCCCAGAGCTAACTACATTATTCAGCTTTTTGTTGTAAAGCTATCGACCGGTCAATAATTAATTTGCCCGTGCAATAATCAAAATAAAAGCTCCGTTTGTGGGCCCAGTTCTCGGCCACCCGGACCCAGTTTTCGGCCACCAAAAAGCTTGTGCGTAATTTTCTGTATAAAAAGGCTCAATTAATTTCCACAGTCATAAAATCACTCTGTAAACTTATTTATGTTATGTCGATCCCAAATCATTTTATGAGACTTTGTTTTACTTTGGAAAAGAAGGTTTTTAACGCGCCTAGTTGCTTGCCTATGTGCAGGGTCTGGCAAACCCGCAGAACTACGTTGTGTGACCAATGCATTTAGATGGTTTACTTTGCAGTGAAAAGGTCTTGAAAGAGTTAGTTGTTGTAGAAATAATAGAAAAGACAAAAGTCAGCTCAAAACTTGGATATTTAATTGAACTTTATTTTTAAAACATTTCTTTCTTTCATTATTGCTGCAGCAGATGAAATTATATTAAAAACAAAAGCACTAAACTGTGATAGCGAGCAGGGTGGCCGAGAACTGGCAAATACGCAAAAGTCGCACGAAAAAATTTCGAAGTAGATTAAGACCAAAATATACAACGGTTCAACAAAAAGTTAACTTAAGCAGAAAGCTGAATTATTCTAAGTTTTACATGCCAAAAATTAGCTCGTTTGGTAGGGGCACACGGACAAAATACGAATTTAACTACATCCATGAATTTTAAGGAGCCGTAAACAAACAAGTTTTCGAAAAAACAAATTCACCTACCTTCGCATAAACTCGACCGTGTGAGCTTTCTATAGCGAGTTGAAAGAGCAAACTCAATATACTTAGAGCACAAGAATTATTCTATCGTTTGAAGGAAATAACTTTTACTTTTAATTCAACTGTGGCGTGAAAAAACCCGTTGAACACAAAGTGGCCGAGAACTGGACCCGGCCGAGAACTGGGCCCCATACTGTATTCCATAGAAGAGCATAAAAAATGATTCTTTCTTCATCCATCGCTTTCATTAACACTGTCTCACTTCCACTAAAACAAGTTGAACGTTTTCGATGCAATCATTTATACCATTAAGTTACAAAGTTGTTCGGCGAAATGCAATAAACTATTTGCGCAACCGGGGTACCGAGCACGTAAAGAAGCCAAAGACTTCGAGCCAGGATCCGAGCTAGGATCAAAACCAGGATTCGAGCTAGGATCCGAGCCAGGAAAGCCTAACTAGCGCTCCGGTTAGACTGAATAGCGTTCGGTTAGCGTAACTAGCATTCCGGTTGGCCTACTTTAGCTTGGGTTGCTTGCGGTTAGCTTTTATAATAGGGTTAGGGGTTAGGGTTAGGGTTAGGGTTAGGATCCTAGCTGGGATCCTGGCTCGGATCCTGGCTTTATTATTAGTTTATCTCGTCTTGTGCTGTCAGAAAACACTTTGGTTATTTGACCACACTTGAGAAAGGTAGAAAATACGAGCCGAATTTATCTTGTATTCTCAAATTCCCGTCGTTCTCAGCATAGCACATGTCTTTGGTTTCTTCATTTGTTAAATAGAGCATTTTCACTTGACGTTACGGCGGCCATATTGGTGTTCTACGAAATTTTTCTTCTTTGGAGTTCGAGTCCTTTTCTTATTTTTAAATTTTTATTATTTATTATTACTTGCATTTTTTTATCAGTGAGGGTATTGAAACTTCACACGCGTAAAATTAGTTTCGTTGAGCGGCGTTTTTTGTGTTAGTTCAATAAAACGCAAGAGAGCGAGGAGACAGAATTTACTTCGAAATTTAAGTTGTCTATGATTCCGTGACATTGTGACAAACGAAAACGTTTTACGGAGAGCTCCGAAATGATTGGGTTGCTAAAAGTTATATTTCTTGTGCAAGTCAACTAACGCAAATTAGGTAGGAAGGTAAAGTCTGTGTTCGAGCCTAGTGGCCCATCAGGCCGGAGCTTATCACGGTTTCAGTAGCATGAAGCGACTAGGAGTCTATTTCCCCCTGGACGGGATGCTAGTCCATCGCAGGGATACCCCCCTCCCCCTCCGACTCCAGCATTGAAGTCGGGATCATTATCAGTATCTGGACTTTAAGGAGTCTTAAAGTCCGGACTTTAAAGAGTCTTAAAGTCCGGACTTTAAGGAGTCTTAAAGTCCGGACTTTAAGGAGTCTTAAAGTTAGGACTTTAAGGAGTCTTAAAGTCCGGACGGATCATTATCAGCAGCTGGGCCAAGTCCTCTTTGTAAAACTTTCATAAAATTATCTAAAAGCGCCTTATGTAAATTTGTCAATTCTCTATATTTATATTGCTACTTAAATTGCGCACTTTAAGACTCGTAAATTGCGCACTTTAGACTCTAAATTGTGCACTTTAAGACTCTTAAATTGCGCACTTTAATTTAAGACTCGTAACTTGCGCACTTTAAGACTCGTAACTTGCGCACTTTAAGCCTCGTAAATTGCGCACTTTTAGACTCGTAAATTGCGCACTTTTAGACTCGTAAATTGCGCACTTTTAGACTCGTAACTTGCGCACTTTAAGCTTCGTAAATTGCGCACTTTAAGACACGTAAATTGCGCACTTTAAGACACGTAAATTGCGCACTTTAAGACACGTAAATTGCGCACTTTTAGACTCGTAAATTGCGCACTTTAAGACACGTAACTTGCGCACTTTAAGACACGTAACTTGCGCACTTTAAGACACGTAAATTGCGCACTTTAAGACACGTAACTTGCGCACTTTTATACACGTAAATTGCGCACTTTTAGACTCGTAAATTGCGCACGTTAAGACACGTAACTTGCGCACTTTTAGACTCGTAACTTGCGCACTTTAAGACTCATAAGTAACCCCTTGAAATGTGCAATTTAAGTTTGCTGAATTTCTTTCATAATGACTAGCAATGCATTGTCAACGTAGACACGTTAACTCGTAACTTGTTCTCATCCCTTTGATTTTTAAGGCATGGGCCCGTTTGCCATATAGAAATAACAAAACAAAGAAAACAAACATGATAACAACATTGTTTTATTATTGATCATCGTTTACAGCTCTAAAAAAATAAATAATTTCTGAAACCATTTTCTTAAAGGTAATTGTTTAAAATGTTCTTTTTATTATCATGATTAACATTTGATCAGTTCACCAACTTTGCCAATTAAACAATTCAAAGCTCGAATAAATTTGTATTTAGCATTATTTCCTCCATTGATTAGAGAACCATACTACTTAACTTCTCTTTTTTTAAATCATTCTTAATTTAACAATCTTTTCAATGTTAACGGGAGAAATATCTTCAAAAACACATCCTCTCGTCAAATTACGTCATAGCGTGCACTATTTAAACAATAGTGTGTTTCTGTTGAGGAACTATTAGCTGATAGTTACCAAGCGGAAATTTGGTGTTCTTAAAACTAGCATATTAGCCCTGGAAGCCTCGCTTGGGTGGGCAAACACTATTAGGTCGCATCATCACACGATCAATTTAAACCAATTTAAACCAATCGGGGAAAATTTAGTGGCGAATGATTAATAATAATGAATTACAGATGCATGCGGGAGATTGCTAAGCACGAGTTAAGCGTTAGACTGTAGGTTCTTGACTGAGTGCTTTGCAAACCTCCCAATTGCATCTGTGACTCAATAGTGCACGCTGTGACGTTTACCATTTGTTTGATAGCACAATTTTTAGGTGATTTACAGTAAAATTGTGCGCGCTTATTTAAACAATTGCGTGTATTTATTGCGTAAATGCTGACGAAAAAACTAATTGAAAAATCAAACAAACAAACTTTGTAACTATTTTAAACTTGCTTTATACCTCAAAGTCTTTCAGCGTTATGGAGAAATGATTTTTCTTATGTTTAAAGTGTCAAATTCGCAGGAAAATTCAGAAAAAATCTAAAAAATTAGCGTGCACCCAGGGGCAAATAGTAGGCCCTAAATCAACCAATCAGAACGTGCGCTTTACTTAAGTTCTGCTATAATGCTGGATCAAATACACAGCCATCTATTTCATTATACTTTCAAACTTTTTTAACTCAGAATTTTACTTTTGATAGTTTCTTTCTTTAAATTTCAACAGATTAATTAGTCAAATGTAGATTTTCATTTTGACTCATTATACTTCATGTATACCAATATGATCGTTTGCTCATTATATTACTAATAGTGTTATATCGTATTTATTCAATTAAGTACCCAACCTCGAATAAGCGCCCACCCTCAAGGCAGTAAAAGTAAATAAGCATCCAGCCTCGAATAAGCCCCCACCCCCTAAAAATCTGAATTGCATGAAAGGTGTGAAATGAGAGGAGTGAAATTGACTAATTTCTACCAAGAGACTTCCCTGAAGACTGGGTTTTCTTTTTTTTTACAGAAACCTTCAACAAAAAATTTAAAATTAAACTTAAGTACATTGTCACGTTTTGTTATCATTTACTGTTTTCCTGAAAAATATGCATACTAGCTAAAAACGATAAAAATTTTATAAGCGCCCACCACCCAGGGTGCTTAATCGAATAAATATGGTATGTGTATGATAAAAATCCTTCAATCCTCAATTTGATCTGAGTATCACCTGTAAATAAACAAAAAGTATAAAAATGCAATTTTTATCATTTTTATTATTAAATTGATGTCCTTCAACAGGGTATATCATTTACTCTTCACTTTTTAAAAATATTGTGTTATTTTATTGATTGTGTCAATGCACACTTTAAATTCGGAGGCTCAGTTTTCATATTGGTTAGTGTGCCTGACGCAGCATCAAATGTTCCGGGTTTGGGCTGCCCTGGTAGGTGGCGACACATTGGGTTCCATTTTTTTCTTTAATCCCACAGTATCTCTATAAATATTTCCTGTACCTCCCTTGGTTCATACATTCAAATTGATACCGTCGATTTTAATACTGCGGGGGGTAACCCTGCACGTCATGAATCTGTAGCCCATCCAGAGGTAGTAAAAAATACTTCTTGTAGCTTCATGCTGCAGCGATCAAAGTAAGCTGTGGCCTGCTAGGCCACATGGCTCCAATGCAGAGTTAACATTGCCCTTATCTTCACATTTACTTAAAATGCTAGATACTAAAATATATTCTTAATAGTATTCAGAATCCTGACATCTCATGAAGTTGGATTTATATTAAGAATTAAATTAAGACAGGCTTGAATGAAGTAGTTAAATGAAACTTGAACTTCATTTGTCGCCCCAGGTTTAAATTAAATCAAAATAAATGCTTCATGTACATGTAGTCCTGTAGACTATAGCCGAAAAAAGGGAACAACTCACCGTTCCACTATTATTTTCCTCTTCATCGTTTTTGACTTCAGAGGTTTTTCCAGTGTGACTCTAAATGATAAACAAAAATGAATGGAGAAATCAAAGACTAAAACAAAAGTGACTGTTGTTAGAAACTGCATGGTTGAGTACAATTACATGCGAACAACATAATTATTTCTAGTTAACATTTAATATCAAGGTTAAAACATAGTATCTATAAACTTACCAGGGCTAAAATTCTTCTTTGACGAACCTGAAGGAGTGATGCAGAAGTTAGACACTCATAATTCTGACGTTACTTAAATTTTGACCTGTATAGTCTTTCAATCATTGTATTTGATAAAATAAAGGCAATGATTATTAAAAAGTAAAACAAATTACCTCCTCGCTGTCTTCCTCAGTTGAATCCAGTACTTCATCATTTTGGACTTCAGAGGTTTTTCCAGTGTGACTCTAAATGATAAACAAAAATGAATGGAGAAATCAAAGACTAAAGCAAAAGTGACTGTTGTGAGAAACTGCATGGTTGAGTACAATTTAGACACTCATAATTCTGACGTTATTTAAATTTTGACCTGTATCTATAGTCTTTCGATCAGTTTATTTGATAAAATAAAGGCAATGATTATTAAAAAGTAAAGAAGTATAGCTGACTGAGGTCCTTTAAATTATGTGGATTGTAGGGCTTTACTAAACTATGTAGGGAAATATAGGAGTGGAAAAAATTAATATAGGAATGCTTGAAGCCCTGTGTTGAGTTTAAATACCCCGATTGTACCCAGAGATCATTTTTAAAAAAGGCAATGATTATTAAAAAGTATAGAAAATTACCTCCTTTTTGTCTTCCTCAGTTGAATCCAGTACTCTGTCTTTGTCTTTGTCTTCATCAATTTCTTCCTAGAATTATTTTTTAACAGTTAACAGCGACATTCATCAACTTAAAATAATTTATACGAAATGATAATGTGGAAGATATACCAGTTATTTGGTTGTGGGGTGTGACAGCCTAATTGTTATTGCGCTCAATGCCCAGTCAAATGGTCCAGGTTTGAGGTCGGGATAAGCTCTGGCTGTATGGCCCACTGCATTCTGACACACGCTTTACTTTTTACCAGTAATTGGTTGTTCACACATTCAGAATTCCCTATGAGGCCTATAGATGAATCAGGTGATCTCTGATACTTACCCAAACTAGTTTAAGGTGTAAGTGTCTTATCTAATGGACACTCTACTTACATTCTATGGACACTTTGTGGTAAGTAGAGTTGTCTGCACTTTATAAGGCCTTCTAACTAAAACCCTGTTTAATTAAAATTCCACACAAACTCAGAACTTTCACATTCTCGTATTCAGTCTGCTTTAGTTTATACAGACCTTTTTTCATCCTCAGGCTCTGAGGGTTTCTGTTTATTGGAGATCAGTGCGACTGCAGTAACATTTATTTAAATGGAACTGTCTAATATTCCTTTTTTTTTTATTCTCATCATCATCTTATCATACACTAATGTCATTACCTGCCTCTTTTTTTTCCTGTCTGTAAACTCCTGTTGAAAAAAAGATATTTTGTTTCTTGTTGCGCCTTTTTTATAACTGTTATAAGTTAAACCATTTTTCGAGAGATTTTCGGTGAGCTTACAAATGTAAGAGCTTGCATGCAGAAGTGTAAAATTAAATTTGGATAAAAAATAAGATCACGATGAATATGAAGTCTAATAGGGAATGTACTGAACACAGGCAAATCTAATGTAGGGTTTCATCTCCACTTTTCATTTGAGTTAAAATATATATGATAACAGCTTCCTTCTTGTTTGCACTTACAGACAAAACAAGTTCTTCCTCTTGCTTTCTCTTCAATTGCCTGGATTCCTCCATCAGGCGTCTGCAAAATGTTGATGTAGGTGTTAAAAAATATACACTGAATACGACAACAATATTTTTAAATGGGTATTGATCTTAAAGGGTATAAAATGAGCAAGTTAACACTATTTCCTAGTTACCGACCTTTGTGATGCTATGGCCTTTACAGTTTCACAGGCCTCTAGTATGGCTTTACTGAGACGGTAGAACCCGTCCTGTTCAATTTCCCTATCTAGAAGGAATATAAAAAAGAAAAGAAAAAAGGTTTGGGTACAGAAAAGTTGATTGTAATTCCCTTGCGAGCACTGGCAAAGTAAACATTTCCAGTAATTATATTCCAGTAGTTACTAGTAATACGTGACTCGCAGGGCCTCGCGAAGCTCTGGGTTGGGGAGGGGGGAGGGGGGTGGGAGATGTTATAAATAAGGAGTGGATTATTTGAAGTTGAACATTAATTGAATTGTACATATTTAATTTTCCACAGTAGGCAGGAAGATATATTTGTTAGAAATTTTATTTCAACTGGCATGGCCGCGATACCCCTCAAAATCATCGACAAATTATTGGATATTCGCATTTTGGACATTTATTTGATGGCATAAAAAAAGAAGAACGAACGGCGGGAGGATTCTAAGCCTCCGCCCGCGCGCCCCTGATGGCGATGAAAGGTTTATAGCCTGAATAAGCGTTGAGTGAGTATTATGTGGAAATCAATGTTATTTTAATCCGAAAAGAAAAACGATAAAAATGAAAGGCTCAGGATTCGAACCCACAAAAAAAGGAAAAAAAAAAGAAAAAAAAAACCCTAGCCGGATTCGAACCCCCGACCTCAGGTCTGATCTGATTTCAAGTTCGACGCCTAACCATTAGGCCACCAGCCCGCGGCGGCCGTGTGACATCATTTCCGCCACACACCAAGCTCACAAATATAGAAATATACATGACCGTAAACTCCACACGAGATTTCATCCCGCCTGGTCCCTTTAAGGGACAAAATTATACACCCCGCTACGCTCGGCCTTCGGCCTCGCTTCGCGAGGAATTATTTCCCGTAACATAGGTATTGATCTGTTTTAGTTTTACAGTAAAAACTTGAATGCTACACCTGAAATTCCAAAAGAAATCAACAGGTCATCATACTCATTTATGCGAAAAGGCAACTTGTGTGCACTAATTAGCCGCATAGAAAAAAGCTGCCAATTTGTTTATGGGTGTGTGCTTATTACACATAAAATTGTGTGCAGTAAGGTTGTGCAATGCAATACATGGCAATTACCTTATCCTTTGTTAAAAATCTATTGCATAAAGTAAACAGATGAGCTTAGGTATCAGGTTCCATTTTGTTTTCAAACAAGCATAGAGGAAAGATCACTGGCATCAAAGTTTTGTGTATCCCCGGTATAAGTGGCGCTAGCCTCAAAAGCATCGGATCAAAATGAAAATGTGTGCCAATCGGGATGTATATACATTAATTCGTACAAAGTCAGATGATTACTAATTATAATCAGCTAAATGGCAAATGCACTTAGAGAAGGGGAAAGTGTGGATACAGTCAACTCTTGTTATAGGGGACACCGTCGGGCAGCATTAAGTGTCCCTTAAAGTGGCAGTCGTTTTAAGTCAAACCTCTTTTGCCGTGTATCTGGATATCATCTGTAATAGCAAGTGTCAGTATGGCGAGAGTTGACTGCATATAACAATAATAATAACCTACTCCACTTGAAGTCATACCTAAAGGGTGAAGTGCAAATATACCTGATAAAATGTCACTGTCCACCATCTTGGATGATGACATTGTGGGTTGCAAGATTCTGACCTCCATGTCATCAACATTAGTATTGCTACCACATACTGGGTAATGGAAATAATACTGGTCAATAAATCAGACATTGTTTATTCTTTTAAATAAACAAGAATAAAAAAAGCTGCTTAAAGGTTACTAAATTAACACGAACTTATGGTTTTCCCTCTCTACCATCAAGAATTTGATGCCTTTGTCTTCCTATTGTTTTTAATGTTTATCCCTTAACTGGGTGGGAAATTTGAAAGCAAACTCTGTAATTAAACACAGGCATGTACATCATGGCAGAGATTGTTACAAGAGATAAGTACAAGTACTATTAATAAATCCCTTTTCCTGTATATATAGACTTATCTGCAGTTACAGGAATTCTTAAAAACAAGACCCGTCCGCAGGTCTCACTTGTACATATTGCTGAAATTTGAACTAGCTAGGTAGAGGGTAATTCAATAAAATGGAATTGTTTTCCAATGTTTCTCGGGTGATGGATGGTTGATGTTAAAGCATTTATACTATTAGATGAATGTTATACATAAATAATGGAATTAACTCCAAAATTAGATTTGGATACTGATAGTAATTAACAATCACATACTTACATTGCCTGTCAAAGTATGAGCCCATTAAGGCTACATATATGTGGCACTTATTGAGGAGGGCTGTAATATCTGATGTCATGATTTTTCTGCAGGTGGAAAATTACATATAATCTTTAAATTCAGTAAAAATTGTTGATATTCAGATTTACTTTTTATTTAGTTTAAAATTTTATCAGATAATTTTAAAGGTATATAATATACATTTAGCTTACTATGTTCTAAAAAATTCAAGCAATACTGGATAAGAATGTAAGAAACAAAACTCTGTAATGTACTTACCTAAATATATCCAGGGCTCTGTTGGTCAGCTTGTACCGTATGATACAAACTGGGGCTAGGTGCCAGTAACTTTGCAGTCGCACCTGTCAAATATGTAAATTATTTTTATGGTTACAAAAGTAACGTCCCTTTTAATATACTGTTAGTTCCTGCACTGTAGGTTCTGAAGGTGTAATTTAAGCTTGAAGCTTTATCGCCGATACCATACATAAAGGTTTTTCAAGTCATTTTATTTTTACCCGCAATTCATTCTGCACACAATACAATGGCATTTGTATACATTCTAATTCTTTATTTAAATCGAGTAAAACCATTCATTTATTATAAATACTATTTCAGACATTCACCTGTGTTGAATCTAAACACATAACAGACAATCTGAGTGGTACTGTATTTGCATTTAAAAATTGTTGCCACAGGCGTACATCAAAGGCTGGCCCACTGCCTCTGTAGTCTGCAAAACAATTCAAACAATAACCATACTTACATGTGTTTCTAACTTATTTATTGATACAGAGGAAGGCTTTTGTGTCCCCTTCATCTCCCCTGAAAATTGCAAATTATAATAATTTCACACTTTCTCTTATAAGTTTTGGCTGTAGAGGGATCTCCCTCCCACTCAGACTTATCAATGGCCTCTTATGGGGTGAGTAGAGAATGATTTTTTTCTTGAACCAGGCAATGGCATTGAATTGTAGTGCTCATATCTAATAATCCACAAGATTGCACAGGTTCTGCATACAGTTATCCATTAATTGGCCCTTCATTATCTCTGTTGTTGTCATTTTGTGTTTCAAATGCAGTCATATAAATATACTTAATACAGCGAAATCAGGGCCTTGCCTCAATTCAAAAGGACCTGTTAAAATTAAAATATATTATCTTTATCCTACTACTATCAATTGGATTTCACCATTAATAAATACTAAGCAATTTGTTTATAGTTTTGCAATAAACACTATACAATGTATGCAGTATAAATTATTTGCCTTACCTGTTTCTGCTGCCACTAGATTGTCTTTTTCACACTTAACTGTCCCCACTGAAATTAGATAGTTACCAGGATTTTTTTTGTCAGTATTGCAGCCAAATTTATAATATTTTAAAGAAGTGTAAAACAGCATTCTTTTAGTTGAGCAGGGCTTCAAGTGGCCCCCTGCCAAATATAGGGAAATTTTCAAAGAAATATAGGAAGGGCAATATAGGGATTTTAAAAAAATATTTTCAACAAGTATAGAGCAAAAACATACTTTTTATTGATCTTTACAGCCTTATAGAACACACTTAATATACTTTACTGGTTTGTTAATTTCTTGACACATGAAATCACTGCCCTTATTGAGGCCTTCCAAGGAGTGTGTGTGTGGGGGGGGGGGGGGGGGGGAGGGGGAGGGGGTTTCTGAGGACCGATGTCCCATAACCAGCTGCTGTAAATGTTGCTTGTTTTTTGGTTATAAATCATTATGTTTGCTTTCGTTTTCCATCATTCTAGTTTGTGTCACTGTTTGGTCATTAATTAGAGTAAAAGCTGAGAACAATGCAAATAAGATCTTGCTTCATCATACAACTTTTGTCATTTTGAAGGCAATGAAAATGGCAGATTTAACCAATTTTAAGTGTGGCTGACTGAGGTCCTTTAAATTATAGGGATTACAACTGTATAGGGCTTTTCTATACTATATAGGGAAATATAGGAGTGAAAAAAATAAAGGAACGCCCCTGAGTTGAGTTTAAATACCCTGTTAGTTCGTTAATTAGCAGTAAGCAAGCCTTCTTACACATCTTACCAGTGTTAAAATATTGTGACGTATTTCTTCACCGTGAAAATTTGAAATAGACAACTGGTAAATCTGATTAACTAGCTTTGAGCCAATAAACACCAAGTACTTACCTTGTAAGGCAGTTTGGCAAATGCCCACTTGTGCCAT
This sequence comes from Oculina patagonica, assembly GCF_052425735.1. Lineage (NCBI taxonomy): Eukaryota > Metazoa > Cnidaria > Anthozoa > Scleractinia > Oculinidae > Oculina > Oculina patagonica. The sequence continues at coordinate 4,344,095 of NC_135759.1, forward strand.
GGCACCTGAACTTGTGACTGAGTCTGGCAAAATAAAACAAGATAAAAAGTTTTAAGAATCAATAAACTCAAAAAGAACAATCACTGCTTATTACATATCATTACCTTCAACAGAGTAATAAACATTGTATTGCCTGAGAAATATAAAAATTATAATTTTATGAAATTGTTATACCGTAGGTGATGTACAATTGAAAAATAGATAACTAGCCTTCGATCTTACCATATAGCGTCGAAACAAATGCTTCAGCATCTTGTTTCTGCGAATCTAATATTCAAAAAAAATACATAGCATTAAATAAGACAGCCACAGCATTGTAATAATAAGGTCTAAAACTGACAGCTGAATCTTAATGTTTTGGAGGAAGTGCTTATTTTGCACATTAGGCAACTTCGATTTTTTTTAGCAAAATTATTACAAGTACACATGTTTACTTAGCCTTTATTGTCATTATTAATTTTTACAAACACCCAGCTTTCTCTCCTTAATAATTCTCCAGAGTTGTTATTGATATGAAATAATCCTTACAAAGGTGTGAATTCAGTCCTTCCTATGGCCTTGTTTGTGCAGAGAGAAGCAAGAAGGTGGAATTGTGACAGATAAAAATAACAGGTCTAACAGAATAAATGATTGACTCATTACTTGAAGACAAGAAGGAAGGAAGGAAGGAAGGAAGGAAGGAAGGAAGGAAGGAAGGAAGGAAGGAAGGGAGGAAGGAGGAAATATCAAATAAATAGATTCTTGCATAGAAATTATTACAGGTATCCATAATGATTACCATCTGTAATTGGTGCCTTATAGCTAGGTGTGGATGTAAACACTGGCCTGTTCCATTCATCATCATCATCATCATCATCATCATCATCATCATCAATGACACCTAATAAATAACAATCAAATGGTGCGGGATAAATAACAGGTTTGTGTAAACAATGTTTTTGGAAAAGGATGATCATGGATGATTATGGATCTTCTTCGGGATAAATAACAGTATGTTGTAAAGGCAATACAGTCGAAGTTTTCTTAATGGACACTCTCGTAAGCTGACAGCTCCACTAACATCCGCAGGGTTTGATACAACGTTGCAACGTCCATACAAACTCTGTATTTTATGTTCTTGTAAGCTGACATTACAATAAGCAACCATAGACACTTTTGAGAGATAATGAATTACCGTAGACTTTTTCTTTGTTTTTAAGCTCACTTCATCTTCATTTTCTTTATGGAAGTCTCAAAAACAAGCAATTTCTCTAGTAATGAATTGTACATGACCTTAATTGACAAAATGTCAGCTACATTAAGAATTGAATATACAATCTTTTTTTAGAAAACTTGTTAATATCATGTTATTAGTTAGTATTACCGCCACGTCCAGGAGACTGATGTGGTATGGGGTTGTCAATGTCTTCTTCATCCTCGTCAACTTCTATAATTGCGATGTGACCTTGTTTTTTTTTTTTGGAAGAAAAAACAAGAAATCAATATCAACACATGTAAAGTAAGATTTAAAGAACAAATCTAGACTATGGAATTTTAATTACCTTGAGATCACATATAACTTTTAGGATGAAGGCTTACGTAGATTTAAGAAAGGAGTGGGATTTTGTTTTGTTTTGTTTGTCTCACAATGGAGTCTTCATCAGGCAAGGCTCGACAAAACCCCCATCTGGTCGTCTGGGACAAGTAGATTTTCCTGTCGGACAAGTGACTTTTCATGCTGTCTTGCCGATGGGCAAGGGCCCTGGCAAACCACCATCATGAATTTTTAATAAGTTTGAGAACCTGGTTAAGTGGGTATAGTGTATAGTATCAGGGGAGAAAAAGTTATATAATTTAATCGACTCACCCCTTTCGATAATCTGTTGATCTTGTGCCTCCTGTTGATCTGGGTATGGTTGCTGCTGTTGTGGCGGCGGTTGCTGCTGTTGTCGGGGCAGCTGCTGCTGTTGTGGCGGCGGTGGCTGCTGCTGTTGTGGTGGCGGCGGCTGCTGCTGTTGTGGTGGCGGCGGCTGCTGTTGTGGGGGCGGCTGCTGTTGTGGGGGTGGCTGCTGCTGTTGTGGGGGCAGCGGCTGCTGTTGTGACGGCGGCTGCTGCTGTTGTGGGGGCAGCTGCTGCTGCTGTTGAGGTGGTGGCGGCTGCTGTTGTGGGGGCGGCGGCTGCTGCTGTTGTGGTGGCGGCGGCTGCTGTTGTGGGGGTGGCTGCTGCTGTTGTGGGGGCAGCGGCTGCTGTTGTGACGGCAGCTGCTGCTGTTGTGGGGGCAGCTGCTGCTGCTGTTGTGGTGGCGGCGGCTGCTGTTGTGGGGGCAGCTGCTGCTGTTGTGGGGGCGGCGGCTGCTGTTGTTGTGGCGGCAGCGGCTGCAGTTGTACATGTGGGGGCGGCAGCTGCTGTTGTGGGGGCAGCGGCTGCTGTTGTGGGGGCGGCGGCTGCTGTTGTAGGGCCGGCGGCTGCTGTTGTGGGGGCGGCTGCTGTTGTTGTAGGGCCGGCGGCTGCTGTTGTGGGGGCAGCGGCTGCTGTTGTAGGGCCGGCGGCTGCTGTTGTTGGGGCGGCGGCTGCTGCTGTTGTGGGGGCGGTGGCTGCTGCTGTTGTGGCGGCTGAACACCTATGTATTGTTTGAAATTTTTTCCATCAAATTTTACTGATCTAAGAAAATTTTACTGATCTAACTTTATTGATCAAACATATATAATCAAAACTTTAACAAAATTCGCTGATTTGAACACTAATCGAAACAATTAAATAAAATTCTGGAACATGATTTGTTGTCACCGACCCGATTTGAGCACATTTTATTATGGCATATTTAGCAAACATGTCGTAATGTGTTTGTTATAATTACATTAAATGGCACAGTCACTATGCAGGTAATACTCAAAGCCCGTGTAAATAACTGAATTTAATTTGCCAATTTGTACAAAGGGTAAATCCAAAATTAAGCTTATTTTAAAATTTAAACCAGTGTCAAGCTCATTTATAGAAAAAAATATATAAATACAAACAACTCACCTCTTTTTATCTGCATGTATACTTTCGTACGTGTTTTAAATAAACACTTTAGTGTGTCTCCACACATTGTGTTAGCCTTTCCCACTTCGGTTAATTTGGTGGTGTTGTTTACAGTTTTGTAAAAGACCACCCTGCAACAGAAAAAGAAGTTCATACAAAATAAAACTAACTTTTCGCATTCCAATCGACTTCATTCCATTCTACAATGCTCCACAGATCCATCCCCAAGCTCCCCAACTGCCTAACATATAAATTATTTCGGTATGAATGACCATGAATCCATCGATATCTTCTTTTAACATGCAGTCACTTTGCGGCCATGTTTTGTCGCTAGCCTTTTACCAAGTCCCAATGCAACAGATCTGCCGGGGTTTGCCTGGTAACTACAATATTTCCCGCGTGCCGCAAAAATTGCCGCGAAAGACGTCATGTCAAATTGCGTACTGATAAATATAGACAAATGTATGGGAACTTAAAAAGCCCCGCTTCATCCTTAGGGTTAGCCTAGTATCTTAACTTTTAGTTGTCCAGAATTAAATCTTGAAAAAAATATATTTTTCGTCGAAAATAATTTCAATAACCGCGTTTGAGATCAAGGCGGGGATCAATATTTCTTGACCGACACATTAAACTGGGAGTCAAAGCTCTGAATTATAACCAAAGTGTTATTTTTCCAGACTGAAAAAAAAAAAACACAAAGAGCTAAAATGGGCTAACTTCAGTTGGCGTACTGGGGCACGATCTCAGTCATAGGCGGACTAGCTCGTGACAAGAGCGGAATTCCCTGGACAGCAATTAATTTCAATCAATTAATTCCTCCGGCCGGCGGAAAATTATCTGACATTTGTGCACATGAAGAAAACAAACATTAATATACAATGTATTCTAGTTTAGGTTACGAGTCCTACCTTGAAGCATCATCTCTATTCATAGAGAATTTGTGTGCAACGAGTTCCATCACATGGCTTGCGGTGGCGTTGTTGTTAAACTTGATCTCTTGCACGCGTCCGCTCTCCTCAAGATCTCGAAATTGAGTAGCATTTGGTGTCCTAACAGCGGCTTCATCTTCCCTTAGGAAAATAAATTGCCTAGCAAGGCTTCTAGATCGTGATCCAGTTCCTGACATCGTGTACGAACGAAGAACAGCAAAAATCGATGTTTGAATCTGAGTGAAAACGTGGTATCAAATGTGCGATTTTCCGATGTCAGGAAGATATTATCTCATTAAGGTGACACACTGTCCTTGTTCCGAATATGGAACCTTAAAGTGATGCCGACTTCCATATTCGGAACAAGAACAGCAGGTCGCAAGAAAATGAATATCTCTTTGTTCCTGCTCTCCTGATCCTGGAATATAATGCTTTGGGCACTCCAGTCATCATCATGGACCTTTTAGATATCACTCGCATTGCCAATGGCCCAATCATTGAACTTATTCGCTGGCTACAGGGCGAAAATTTACTAGCAAATCCTTCTAGATGTATTCCTTGTAACCAAGCAATGGTTTTAATCGAAAGGAACCAGAACCACGTAGATGGTTTCCAATGGTAAGTACTAATTAGCAGTACCTGCATAAGAAATTACTATTTTCGGGTTCGTTGAAGTTGTGTTTTAATTTCATCAAATGTAACAGTTCTCCAGGGTTTTAATTACCTTATTGTTACTTATTTTCGCGGGACTTAATTTTCGCGATTTTCGCGATTTTTTGAAAATCGCGAAATTAAAGACCCGCGAAAATTAATTCTAAACGATTTCTATTGTATTTTTTATGCTAATTACGTATTTTTGGCCAAATCGCGAAAATTAAGTCTCGCGAAATATTCCTGTTCCATTTTCGCGAAATTAAGTACCCGCGAAAATAAGTAACAATAAGGTACCTTATTCTTTTTTCTTTTTATTCTAGGAAGTGTAATGGCTGTCGCCGTAAAAAGTCTCTTCGCGACGGAAGCTTCTTCGCTGAGTTTCCGAGACTTCCCTTGGGAAAAATTTTACTTCTGATTTATTTGTGGAGCTTACGAGAGTTGAGAACAAAAGCCGCTGAAATGCTCAGCTTGACAAAGAATACCGTTGGTAATGTGTACGGTCTTTTGAGGTATTACTGCACAAGAGATCTGCAGGACAGGCCGGTGATTCCGTTCGCTGGAAACGTGTACGTTGTAAAATGCGACGAAAGCCAATTTAAACATAAACCTAAGGTGAGTTGTGCCGTCCATGCTCTCTAAAGGCTGGTTCTCATATGATCGCCCCGATCGTCTCTGTCGCCTCTGTCGCTTCAAAAAGTTTGCTTGCTCCAATCTAGACTGTTCACAGCCCTCTATTTTTTCGTGTTTTCTCGATCGATGAGCGCCGGCGCGGTGAGAACAGCGTGAGAACTGGACGCCAGCGCAAAACGGAAGAATCAAAGGGGTGGGGGAGGCGGTGAGCGAATTTTCTTTCGCTCGCTTCGCTCGCTTCCCGCCTCCTCCTTCTACGCGCTCGCTCGCTCGCTCAGTCGTTTGCTTTTTTTGCGTTGAAAAATCGAGAGGCTGTGGACAGTCTAGCTCCAATCACCTCAGACTTTGCAAACGACAGAAGCGACATAGACGATCGGGGCGATCATATGACAACCAGCCTTAACAGAACCCTGAATGTAACAGCTTCGTCTGTCCGTCTTAGAGACGTGTCTATTTTATAGAGAGTCTAATTAAAGTTATAAAACTAGAAGCCGGTCTAGATGTAGTTTTGCGTACAACCGTGCAAATGGCCCTTGAATCGTTTCGAAATCGAGACAGAACTTTCAACAGTTTAATAGCTTGTAGATCTGACCATTTCATTTACACATCGCTTTACTCTAACACTTGACTATTCATGCAGGCCCACTTATGCGTAAATAACCCTAACTCCTTTCTGCGAGTGAGTGATTGCAACAAATTTTTGTATGCCCGGCAGTTGTTTTTGCGCGTTTTAAAGAGTGTCAAAAAACGGTGAAATTTAGCCTTGAATCAAATGTTGAACAATTGATTTATTTCTGTACACCGACTCCCTTACTATGATTGGTTGAATTTGTTCATGACGTAAAACCGCGAGGTGAAGAGAATCTACGCTTTGATGTCAAATAAAGCGCTAAATATTACTTTGATGTGCGTTATTTTCTTTGTGCTGTTTTCTGAAAGAAATAGAAAACATGTTTTCCGTGTTTCTATCGAGTTATAGAAACACTCGTGAAAGTTTGGGAGAACTCGAAAAATCTATTTAACAATTAGACTACGAGCCCAAGTTTTCTATGAGCAATTAGCATAACCACACTGACCTACTATTGGTAATCGCGCAATCTGATTGGCTAAACAGGTGCCTACTATCGATCCGTAGAAGGCTCTCGGAGCGCGCGCTTAGTCTTCGCTGAATTTTATCAATCAAAACCTTCAATAAATCAACTCTAGCTATATTTTGTGTTTAATAGATCGGTCAGTGGGTTATGCTAACACAATTAGACGGCTCGCTCTCGGTTTCTACCGGCTTTTGATGCCCTCTTTGTCTCATATCAATTGCGAAATATAACGAAACACTGCAAAATTTTACTCGTTTTCTCCCGGTTCCCGCCACCCTAGGAATCCCGCTTCCCGCCCCTTTTCTCCCGGTCTCCCGCCCCCTGTCCCCCGGCTCGGCCCTCCACCGAAAAGGTTGAGGTGGATTGTACTCTGAAAATTTTACAATTCACGATCAATCGCTTGTTATCAGTCGATAACCATAACATCTTCATTGACCATTCCTTGAGCACATATGCGGTTAACTAGACTAACTCTGTTTCCCAGCCTTTTATATCACAGCGAAATTTTACCGTCGAATTAGAGAAGAAATCAGGCCAGCGTTTGACAGCTCGAAAGATCACTTTTTTTCTGCTTAAGGCTGTCGTTCCAAAGTAGTGCTCGGTGCGCGTGGAGTTGTGGGACTGCTGTAGACGAAATCGAAGATGCACTCTGCCACCTGACCATCAAGTCCCGCGTTAAGGTCATTGCCCTGTATTGTATTGCGCATCCCTACTGCGCAGAATTTTATGCGTATAATTAGCGCGCGCACAAAAACAAAATGGCGGCTATTTTCTAAGCGGCTTAGTCCGCGAGAAAAATAAATCGTCGCTTTTTCATAATTTGGGTGTAGCGATCACATTCATTCTGTAAAATGAAAACAGATCAAATTCTATGTTTAAAAATAAAATAACACTGGAAACGTGTACTTTGCCAGTACTCGCACGGGAATTATGTGGTATATACAAGGTCTTTCTGCTTCTAAACGAATATAGTGACCCAACTTTTTATTTCAGAATTAACGTCCCTATAAGGTAATCAACCAGTTGGGAAAGTTTGGTTGAAAATCTATGTTCAGTTCTATTTCGGGGAAATGACCTTTACTGTTTTCCGTTATTAATTGACGAAATACAGCCGCGCAGCGCCTGGATATGAGGTAACAGTGGAGAAGACGAGTCGAAGATTCGCGGGAAAATTTAAAAACAAAAGTATGGAAAACCGGAAAATCACGCTTTCCAACACAGCTACATTGTTTAATTTTATCAGTAAAATATCTCATTTATTTAATAAACGTTTTCTTACAACTGATGCTTACAAATTGGTTTAGGTACCTTCCTTATATATAAATTTACTAATTTAACCCCACCCGTCTTGTTGATGTTAATGTAAATGTTTCATGTTAACTTACTAATTCGTCTTAAATTCCAACACGCGCTAGACAGAACAAGAAACGACACTAAATTTGACAAATCTGTTCCGAAGCGAAAAATCGCACTAATTTTTGCTCTAATTGCAGGATGTTCTAAACTTGTGTGCCCTTTTCTCAGCCCCTGCTGATAATGCTTTTAATGCGCTCTTCGCCAACTTTACAAGCTCCTTTTACCCCCCAAAACTCTGACATTTTATGATAAATTTTGCTCGGTTTCGTTGGATCGTGAAGGGCCTTACACAACTGGCATAACCAAAACTGGTACTTGACAACCTTGTATTTGGTTTTCCATTGAAAATACTGGTTATAGGCGGTGTCGTTCTTATCCAAATACTTCAGATAATCTGCAAGATCTTTAACGGAATCAAAGTCGGCTGCGTTGATGAAAGACCCAGGAATTACCTGCTCGGGGCTGTAACGTGCGCCTCCAAGAACTATGGGCACTAATCCTCGCTCAAGTGAATTCCTCCAATACTTCTCTGTTATGTAATCTACACACAAACTATTCTCAAATGCGAGGTAGAACTTGTGGCGCTGAAACTCTTCAAGACAACCATCTTTCATGTTGTGAGGACAGTTCCAAGTATTATTCGATTCAAACCTAGTTGCACATTTTCCAAACAGACTTACTTTTACGTGTTTCATGAGTGCGCGGACAAATTCCATTCTATGTGTATTACAGTGGTTGCTGACACCAAAAGTGACCATTTTATCTTTTCCCAGTGCGTAGTTCACATTCTCGTCGGGTTGTGCCTCAAAGTCTTTGTTGGTTTTCGTCGTTTGATGGGTCGTAACCTCGTCATCTGTAATGTGATCACCACCTGGTTCATGCTGGACGTTCAATGGGGCATAAGATCCATAAGGGACGAAAAAGTCCGAATCTAGCCGATATGATGCGGTCCAGTTATACACACCATCAGCGTTAGGTCCTTGAGGAAATAATCCGGGACTTTCCTTCACGTAGAAGACCCATCTCTGTGTGGGAGGCCTGTTTCTCTTTGCTTCTTCAATGTCAAATTTTCCTCCTTGATGTACGAGTACCGCATCACTAACGTTGCGTAAGGCTTTATCAAAAGTGATTTGACATCTTGACTCTTCGCAAGGAGTGCCGTCCCAATCTGTGAATTTGTAACCTTGTGCTTGTTTGGCATATCTTGGACCCCATGGCAGGCGATCGTAAGGCCATGGAGTGTACATCAAGATTATTTTTGTAGCATTTAATTGAAACGCTTCAGGTCTTGTCACGCCGACACTGCGGAATTGTTTTTCCTGAATATAATGGAATAAATAAATAAATAATTTTTTGGTTTTTTTTGGGGTTTATTTAATATTTAAGAATGTTCCATAAAATGCCAACACGATGAAGATTGTGCCAAAACAAACCCGTTTGTTTCTTCGCTGTCTCTTCGGCAGAAGAAAGAAGCAGAAAAAGAGTCGAAGTTTCCTTTTCGCTACATCCATTTTAAATTCTCCGCTGCTGCCCTCTGCCCCTGTTAGGGAAAATGAAGAAAAATGCTGTTAGCACAAAACTACTGCGAAAGGAACAACAATTATGATAACGCTGACATGCCAGGAGTTCTGCAGGAATAGAAGTACTTTCTGCATAGCAGATTGTTTTGGCCTTGTTGAGTCTTGTCTTTTATTTCAGCATTCTTGACCGATTCTGAGCGATCATTTGTTGTGTCGATAGTCGCGTCGCAGAGCCGTAAACAAGTAAACCGAGGTAAATTACGTCAGTTGAGGAGGCTTGGTGGCCCAATGGTTAGCGCGTTGGACTCCGGATATAGCGGTCTGAGTTCGAGCCTGGCCGGGGTCATTGTGTGTGTTCTTAGGCACGACACTTTACTCTCACTGCACGTGCCTCTTTCCACCCAGGTGTGTAAATAGGTACCGGCAAATTCCATGCTAGAGTGGGAGGGGGGGGGGGGGGGGGTATTCCTGCGATGGACTAGCATCCCATCCAGGGGGAAATAGACTCCTAGTCGCTTCATGCTACTGAAAGCAAGATAAGCTCCGGCCTGATGGGCCACTAGGCTCGAACGCAGACTTTACCTTCCTACCTTATCTGTTATATTCCTCAGTTGTGCAGTCGGACTTGCACAAGGATTTAACTTTTAACAACTCAATCATTTCGGAGAACCCCGTAAAAAAATTTCGTTTGTCACGATGTCACGGAATCATAGACAACTTAAAGTTTGGAGGAAATTCTGTCTCCTTGCTTTCCTCGCGTTTTATTGAACTCGCACAGTGAACGCCGCTCAACAAAACTAAATTTACGCGTGTGAGGTTTCAATACTCTCACTGATATAAAAATGCAAGTAAAAATAAATAATAAATATTTTAAGAAATGTTTAAATAAGAAAAGGACTCGAATTCCAAAGAAGAAAAATTTTATTATTGTATAACACCAATATGGCGGCCGTAACGTCACGTGAAAATGCTCTATTTAACAAATGAAGAAGCCAAAGACGAGTGTTATGCTGAGAACGACGGGAATTTGAAAACACAAGATAAATTCGGCTCGTAATTTCTACATTTCTCAAGTGTGGTCAAATAGTCAAAGTGTTTTCTGACAGCACAAGACGAGAAAAACTAATAATAAGAGCCAGGGTTCGAGCCAGGATCCGGGTTAGGTTCCTAGCTCGGATCCTAACCTCTAACCCTATTATAAAAGTTAAAGGGACATGGTCAGCGTTCACGTTTTGAAAAAAGTCCACCTTAACCCGAAATCAAAATACGCGTAGAGAACCTTCAGAAATCTGCTTCAATCTTCTCAGTGGTTTTTTTTTCTTCTAAATTTTCCCATTTTGTGAAACACTGAGAAGATTGAAGCAGATTTCTGATGGCTCGTTTTGAAAAAAAGTCCACAGTGGTATTTTTTCAAAACGTGAAAACTAGTGTCCAGGTCAGCGCGGTAACTGACGCTGACCATGTCCCTTTAACCGAAGCTACCCAAGCTAAAGTAGGCTAACCAGAGTTCTAGTTAGGCTATAAACCAAACGCTATTTAGGCTAAGGGGAGCGCTATTCAGGCTAACCGGAGCGCTAGTTAGGCTGACCTGGCTCGGATCCTAGCTCAAATTCTGGCTCTGATCCTAGCTCGGATCCTGTCTCGAAGTTTAGGTATCCACGCACAAGACATGTCTTTGGTTTCTTAACGTGCTCGGTACCCCGGTTGCGCGAACAGTTTATTGCATTTCGCCGAACAACTTTGTAGCTTTGTTGTATAAATGAATTTCATATATCATGACAACATTAAAACATCGAAAACGTTCAACTTGTCTTAGTGGAAGTGAAAATGTGTTAATGAAAGCGAAGGATGAAGAAAGAATCATTGAAATTTAATGTTCTTTTATGGAATAATGTACGCCATCATTTTGCGGTGAACCGCGCGAAATTGTTTGGAAATTATTTAGCAAAACAAAGCGAACTCTAGAAACGCTTTAATAGACTAGTTAAGAAAATATTTTAAGTTACAAATTGAAGGGAGAACACTTCACTTTTGTTCTTTTTAAATCGAAATTTGCTAACGGCGAATTTGAAAACCTACTGCGAAACGTACGCATGGGAATTTTTAATGAAGCTGAAATAAGCTGACTAAACTTGAATGCGTAAATATTTCACCAACCGGTAGGTTTGTCGACCCTGCAGAACCTCTTTGTAGTCGGAGTAAGGACTATGAATTGAAAATATAAATGAAATGGTATCTTTGTTCATTGATGAAGAAGTCAACCGAGAAAGGAGTAAACTTCGCCTTTACCTTACCGATTTTGGCTCGCGTGCATTCGTGACTGCGACGTATAGCTTAAGTGGCGGATAGTCTTGTCAAACATTTTGTGCACTTAGATGAACATTTTTTAATGGTATATTTTGAAACAAGCCATGGCAACCGCGTCGCTTTCACAAGAATCACTGATCCGAAATTAACAGATATTATTTCGCTGAGTAGTAAGTCAGTATTGAATAAATGTTGCTTTTTCTTTAACATCGGTAATTTTGCTTCTTGCTATTCAGTTGTGCTTAATATGATTACGACGACACAACGCATTGCCACGGCCTTGAAAATATTCCAAAAATGTAAACCATGACTAGCTTGGAAATAAGTATACATTCTCGGTGGATTTTCCAAAGCAAGTTGTTGCAAAATTAAAACTCAGTGAACTTACTTAACACGTGAAATATGTCAAAGAACAACATAATTTGTGCGTCGTGTTCTTTAACAAGAAGAAAGAGTTAAAGTGGATTTCCACTGACGCGTAATTTTTTACGTGCGTAAAAAAATTAGAGACAATGTATGAACGGCTTGCGTACACGTTTACGCAGGCCGTTCATACATTGTCTCTAATTTTTTTCACGCACGTAAAAATTTACGCGTCAGTGGAAATCCACCATTAGACACTTTTCGCGTCAGAAACGCGGCCGCCTTATGGATGCGGGTCACGTTGCGTATTAAAGTAGTCGTTGTTATCTCTACAAATCATCCTCAAAACATTTCAAAATCGAGACAAATTCGAAAAACAAAATTAAACTTACCAATATGCAGACAATGTATACTTCTAAGTTCCTTAAGGAATGAAAAGAAGAAGATTTCACCACGAACGGTGGACAGGGTAATACTAACTACTTAGTATTTAGTGGTTGCCAAAAAGGATCAAAAAGTCGAAAAGTGATGTTTATATGTCAAGTTGCTATATCTATGTCCAAGTTAGGTCCAAAATGTCAATCTATACACCTATGTCAATTAATCAGTTGTCGGATCAAAGCTTCAAGCTTACGCGGCAAGAAACGTAGTTTGGGTAGAAATAGAGGGCTGCTGCACGCGCAAAATACTTATGAAAAATAGCGGAGTGGCAAATGTGATTCCGTTCTTTTCTCTTCTTTTAGACACGTGGAAACAAGGTACTTTTAGCCACATTGAATTTAAGAAAAAAAAATCTAAAATCAAAGCCACGTAACAGTGAAAGAAAAGCAAAGAACTGAATTAAAAGATCTCCAGAGAGCGAAAACATACACTTCACGCACAAAAATACAAACTTCTGCGCTGATATGCAAAATTCCAGTGAATGCCCAGACCACCATTCGGTCTTGTCGCGTAGGCTTATAACGCTTTCATGGGATGAAAGTGAAACGGGGAAACGGTATAAGGCGTGGTAAAAACATTACTTCATTGCCAGGAAATCAAAAGGTCATCGCTTTGCTTAGTGACAACGGAATCACTTCAAGACGATAATGAGCGTTTGTTTGAAAGTTTTTATCAGTCGACACGTTCAATTTCGGACTATTATCCGTCATTAGGTTGTTGCAAACAAGACCAAACTACGAGCATTACATTCTTGGTGGCCGCTTAATAAAGAGACGAATTCTCATTGGCGGACGGCCGAAAGGTTTTCGCGGCGTGGTGGCCGCTAAATGAGGTTTTTATTTACAGTGTTATACTGGCAATACTATTGGGACTTTGATAACTGGCCGGTGATAATAGGGTATATAATAGGGTTATAATAGGGTTAATAGGGGGTGATAGGGGGTGGCCGCTTAATAGGGGGTGGCCGCTTATTGGAAAGATGGCCGCTTAAAGATGGCCGCTTAATAGGGGGTGGGGGGGGGGGGTAGGCTGTTTATCCAATGGTGCCATATATATGTTCACAATTTTTAACATATAACCAAAGTGCCATATATAACTCGAAAACTTCAATATTTATATCCAAATACTGCGTCCAGTATTCGTTTTGTATATTACTTCACATGAATGAAAACGTAAGCAGGTAAGACAATTTTCGAAACGATTTTTCTGGCTGGGGGACTGGGGCTGGGCTTTTCGGTGTGAAAAGCATACTTTTGCTTAATAGGGGTTCGACTGTATGCCAAAAATACCACAGATGTTTTCAAGATATTTTTATTACAGTCCTCTTAGCTTTTTTTACATTTTCATCAAGTAAGAAAGCTTGAGAAACCTAAGTTTTGAACAATTCTCTTCCGACAAGATAGCAAACAATTCCATCTAACTGTAACTTTAAGAAAAAATATTACACAACTGTATTACAATGACTTATACACTTACCGTATTTACTCGAATAAGCGCCGCCCCCGAATAACCGCCGCCCTCGAATAAGCGCTGCATTTTGGACAAATATGTTAATAAGCGCCGCCCCCGAATAAGCGCCGCAATCCCAATGCGGCGCTTATTTGATTAATCTCTTTTAACTAAAAACAACACTACAAAGCAACTTAAAACAGGCTTGAGCATTTCTTTTCACATCAAAATCTATATTTTGCAGCTCAAAGTGATTGTTTTACCGCTCGCCCATTAGTTTACTGTATACAACATTCTTTCAATACGTAGTTCTGTAAAGGTTGTGAACGCCGCAAACTTTGTCAGGACAGATAGCGCCACTTCTGTCTCAACAAGAGACAAATACTGAAAATCAAATGACGCTGTTTTCTATTACTGTAAAAGATAAGATTCTTTGTGGCATCCAAATTCTAAATAAGCGCCACCCTCAAATAAGCGCCGCACTTGAGGCGCGAAAAATTTAATAAGCGCCGCGGCGCTTATTCGAGTAAATACGATATTGTTATTAAAACTTCCATCCTGACTTAAATTTCAATGTAGTGCTTTTTAGAGTGGGCATTGAACGACATATATTTTTATTCAGTAATCGTTCTACTGAAAGATTAAGCAATACTCAAGCTTTTCGACACCAACTGCCTGCCTGTAATTATCGCCTTCAATTTAGCTAATCATGATAGACCAAGGATACGGTTTCTTGTAAAACAGTATCAAACACTTCGAATGAAATATATATACTAGAAATAACTGAAGATATTTTTATTACTGGTGTACATTTATAATGTTCTTAATTTTTCGTCAGAAGAATAAAATAGCCAATTGTTATTGTAGGAAATTTAAAGTGTAAAAATATGACAAATTCAGTTTGAGCACAGCAATGAAATGATCACAAGAAACTGTTGGAAACCGTAAAGGGGTCTATCGGCTCGTCAGCAGTGTTTTAGTATATTTATTTTCGTTAATTAAGAGCTGTAATCTTCAAATTGGCAGAGCAAAGTCATTTACTGGTAAAATCACGGCCACATAACACCAAGGATGATTTTCGAGCATTCTATATGACACTTTCATGGCCCACTTTCATACAAATTGAGATAAACTTGAAAAAAGTCGGGCCAACGTTTTTTAAGTTTATCCGTACGCAATCTGTTTTAATCTTATCGATTTTTTCCCATACATGCCCCTTTTTGGCCTTTCCGTGTTTCTTTGTTGTTGTTTGGTTTTTGTTTGACCAGTTGGTCAGTGCGGAAATTGCCTACAATTGCGTGACATAGCCCCTTTAAAAATACGACGACACATGCAGTACTTGGCGAAACGTACGTAACTCCCATGCATACTAACAAAAACTGAAGCCAAAGCCATGTATTAAATTTCTCACCAAGTTTCTTTATTTAACAATTAAGTTCAATAAAAGGTTAGATTCGGAGTTGACATTGTTTGCCTCTTAACGCCTCCAGCAGTTGCTTCCTTCCTTGGTCAGGAAAATTGTTACAACAAATGGTTAATTCAGTAAGTTTAAAATTTTCGTCTTTCAGTGTAGCGCACAGGTGTAATAAACCTTGAGCTGTTATTTTTTCATGATAAAGACCACAGCTTAGTGAGTTTACAATTTTGATTCGTTAGTGCATCACATAGCAGAGATATTCCTTTATCTGTTATATTACTTGTCGCAAGGTCCAACATAGTGAGTTTACAATTTAAATGTTTTAGTGCATCACCCAGTCGCGAAACGCCTTCATCTTTTATACTGTCAATATAACCAATGCCTAACTCAGTGAGCTCACAATTTACATCTTTTAGAACATCACACAAGTGCAGTAGACCTATTTAAGGGATAAAGAATGGGCATGTTATTATGAAATTCAAATAGTACCGCTTGATAAGGGAAACTTTTTAAGGTAGCCTTTAAAATTTTCATTCTACTCTTACTATTAAATCTCATGCAAGATTGCTCCAGTGCAGTATTTGACGGTTGCAATCGTTTGAAGATTCAGATAGAGAAACATTAATAAACAAACCGACCACATTTTCCCATGACCCTAATACACCTTAGTGGAAACTCAGTCGTGTTCTATTTGAAATCTGCGAATCTGATTGGTTCTGCCATCGTGTTCTATTCGATAGAACATGATCGCGCAACGGATTGCTATTTAAAGGGTTAATTTTTCCGATGTTTGGCTTAAAAGTACAAAACATTGTAGGTCTTGGACTGCAATACTCTGCAATCCCTCGTTTTCTATGAGCGATAGTCAAGTCGGCTGGCCTCGTTGTTGACTATTTGCTCATAGAAAACTCGGGCTCGTAGTCTAATTGTTGAATCGAAATTAATTTTCAAAAGTTGACTGGAGCAACCGGCCGGAGGTTAAAGCCGGAGGCGAATGGCGTCACTGCAAAGTTTGTACATGTTATGGCGTTATTTCTTTGGTCTATGGGAGGGCAAATCATGGAAATGCTTTTTACAATAGCCGTTTTATACTATAGACGTGTTACCCGTCTGGACGGGCTTCGGCAAAAAATTCGTTGTTGGATATGCGTTTCAAGACGGGCACAAGACGTGTTACGCGTCTAGACGAGCTTCCTTTCGTTATCCGTCTTTCAAGACGCATTTCGAAAAGTAGCTCGTCTAGACGGGTAACTCGTCTTTGTGCCCGTCTTTATACTGGAGACGCATAACCAGACGAACAACAAAATTTTTACCGAAGCTCGTCCAGACGGGTAACACGTTTCTAATACAAAAACGGCCAATAACACCGAAATTTCACCGACGAATTAGAGGAGAAATCAGCCCAACGTTTGACAGCTCGAAAGATCACTTTTTCTGCTTTTTTTAAAGGCTGACGAGGCCGTCACCAGTTGTCGATCCAAGGTAGTGCTCGGTGCGCGTGGAGTTGTGGGACTGTTGTAGACGAAATGGGGGATGCGCTCCGCCTCCTGACCATCAAGCCCAGCGTTAACTGTTTTCCGTTCTTAATTGAAGAAATACAGCCGCGTAGCGCCTGGATATGAGGTAGACGTGGAGAAGACGAGTCGAAGTTTCGCGGGAAATTTAAAAACACAAGATGGAAAATCGGAAAAACACGCTTTCCAAAACAGCTACAGTAAAATCTTTAATTTATTTTATAAACGTTTTCATACACATTATTACTTATAAATTGGTTTAGGTAGCTTACTTATAATTTACTAATCTAACAACCCCCAACTTATTGATGTTGATGTAACTGTTCCATGTTAGCTTACTCAATCGTTTAAAATTCCTCTTAACTGTGGAACACGCGCTAGACAGAACAATTCAGAAACGACACATTATTTGGCAAAACCTGTCCTGAGGCATAAAATTGCACTAATTCTCGCTCAAATTACAGGATGTTCTAAACGAGTGTGCCCGTTTCTCAGCCCCTGCTAATAATGCTTTTAATGCGCTCTTCGCCAACTTTACAAGCCCCTTTTACACCCCAAAACTCTGACATTTTGTGATAAATTTTGTTCGGTTTCGTCGGATCGTGAAGGGCCTTGCACAACTGGCATAACCAAAACTGGTACTTGACAACCTTGTATTTGGTTTTCCATTGAAAATATTGGTTATAGGCCGTGTCGTTCTTATCCAAATACTTCAGATAATCTGCAAGATCTTTAACGGAATCAAAGTCGGCTGCGTTGATAAAAGAACCAGGAATTATCTGCTCGGGGCTGTAACGTGCGCCTCCAAGAACGATTGGCACTAATCCTCGCTCAAGTGAATTCCTCCAATACTTCTCTGTTATGTAATCTATGCACAAACTATTCTCAAATGCGAGGTAGAACTTGTGGCGCTGAAGCTCCTCAAGACAACCATCTCCAATGTTGTGAGGACAGTTCCAAGTATTATTCGGTTCCAAAATAGTTGCACATCTTCCAAACAGACTTACTTTTACGTGTTTCATGAGTGCACGGACAAATTCAATTCTATGTGTATGACAGTGGTTGCTGACACCAAAAGTGACCATTTTATTTTTTCCCTGTGCGTAGTTCACATTTTCTTCGGGTTGTGCCTCAAAGTCTTGGGTGGTTTTCGTCCTCTGATTGGACGTTACCTCGTAATCTGTAATGTGATCACCACCTGGTTTGTACTGGGCTTTTATTGGGGCATAAGATCCGTAAGGGACGAAAAAGTCCGAATCTAGCCGATATGGTGCGGTCCAGTTAAACACACCGTCAGCTTGAGGTCCTACGGGTAACACTCCGGGACTTTCCTTTACGTAGAAGACCCATCTCTGTGTGGGAGGCCGGTTTCTCTTTGCTTCTTCAATATCAAATTTTCCTCCTTGATGTACGAGTACCGCATCGCTAACGTTGCGTAGGGCTTTATCAAAAGTGATTTGACATCTTGACTCTTCGCAAGGAGTGCCGTCCCAATCTGTAAATTTGTAACCCTGCGCTTCTTCAGCATTTAGTGGACCCCATGGCTGGCGATCATAACGCCATGGAGTGTAAACCAAGATCAACTTTGTTGCATTTAACTGAAACGCTTCAGTGCTTGTCACGCTGACACCGCGGGATTGTTTTTCCTGAATGTAATAGAATGTTCCATAAAATGCCAACAGGATGAAGATTGTGCCAAAACAAACTCGTATGTTTCTTCTCTGTCTCTTCGGCAGAAGGAAGAAGCAGAAAAAGAGTCGAAGTTTCCTTTTCGCTACATCCATTTTAAATTCTCCGCTGCTGCCCTCTGGCCCTGTTAGAGTAAATGAAGAAAAATGCTGTTAGCACAAAATAGGCCTAGACACAAAAAGCCGGATATTTTTTAGGATTTTTAGAGCATCACGAGATTTTTAGAAATTTTGGGGATTTTCAGATGATTTAAAGAAAAAAATGTTCTATTTTCTTTACCGCTTTATTTAAAATTCCTATGAAATGATATTTTTGTCCCATTGTTTACTAATAAGTTACTGCTCGACTGCAATCCAATTGTACAGCGTTGTTTTCTATTCTTAATGCACCCCAAGTAAGTTTCAAACATATGGCTGAGCCAGCGGAGGAGCCAAGTGAAGCTATTTCTATTGAAGATGCGCCCAGTGTCACTCGAGAAAGACAGAAAATTTTGGGATATTTAGGGATTTTTAGCAAATTTTGGGGATATTTAGAAAATTTTTGAGGGATTTTTAGGGAAAAAACTGGGAATTTCGGGATAGATTTTTAGAGCATTTTTCGGGATATTTGTGTCTAGGCCTAGCACAAAACCGCTGCGAAAGGAACAACAATTATGATAACGCTGACATGTCAGGAGTTCTGCAGGAATAGAAAAACTTTCTGCATAGGCTTAGCCTATTGATTTCGGCCTTGACTTTGGGTTTTGTCTTTTACTTCAGCAGACTTGAGCGATTCTGAGCTTATTTTCGTTTTAACATAATCATTTTTTGTTTCGATAGTCGCGTCGCAGAGCCGTAAAGATATAAACGGAGGTAAATTACGTCAGTTGAGGAGGCTTGGTGACCTAATGGTTAGGGACGGACCATTTGAAAAGTGATAGGGGGTAGGGTGGGGGGGATTTTCGGCTTGCATGATTTTTTTTTTTACGCCCATTGCTTGTGCAGGAAACTCTTTTGCAGGTGTAAATCTCTGCTCGAATTTTTTTTAGACATGTTCTTTTTTTAGACAAATATTTTTTTATAAGATTAAATTTAGAAATACAGTTAACAATAAATACAAGCGAAAATAATGAACGACGTTTCGGTGACATGAGGGTCTCAATGGGGTTAACCGTTAGCCGTAAAACGGCCAAAAATTTAGCCGTTAGGCGTAAAAATTGGAAAAATTTAACCGTTAGCCGTAAAATATGTTAACCGTAAAAATCGCTCAGTAATTTTAAATAATACAGACTAGATCACTTCATCGTCCCAAAATGGCCTTGAGACCTAAAATACATTTTTCAATAATGGAAATTTATTTTTGACTTTTCAAAACAATGGAAATTAATTTTAACTTCTGTTAACCGTAATGGAAATAAATTAACCGTTAACCGTAAAAGAGCCAAACATTTTACCGTTAACCGTAAAAGCCACCACCCCATTGAGACCCTCTGACATCCTGGCACCATTTTCAAGTTAAAATTCATATGCGAAAGAAAGTTATTTATACTATGTATTGAATGTATTGTTACTTTATACCATGCTTTTGACAGATGTTGCTTTGTTGACGATTTGCTAAATAGTTTAAGTATTTCCAAAAAAAATGTTGTTATTGACTGATTTAATCCTTCAGGGACTGACTGGTCAATGAGTACTGGGGGGTGGGCCGGTGCAATTGGAAAAGTGGCGACTGGATAGAGTCCACTAAAACCGATGTTATGATCACAAGTGAGAGCATGCGCGCCACCGAAGAGGTCGGACGTATTCTGTAAGCGGCGTCATCCTTCCCGTCCTCAACCTAATTCAACAACGGTTATTAATCCGAAATGCGACTCCTTCTTTAAACAAAACGTTATTCATGTCCAGCAAAGGCAGAAAACACAAAAGAGGCGACAGGGGCTCGATGGAAGAGGAGAGTAGTATCGCCAAGAAACAAAACATGGCGGCACGTGAGGCAAATTTGGACGAAAGCAGTAAGAACGATGCCGACATTGAGTCAGAAGAAGAAGAAGAGGAAGAAACAACGCTTGAAGAAATTAAATCTCTTCTGGTAGGGGTCCAGCAAACGTTGCACGATATGCGAACGGAAAACCGGAAAATGGCGGCTGAAATTGTCGAATTGAAGTCTTCTTCCAACAAGCACTCAACCGAAATTAGCACGCTGAAGAAAGCTTTAAATAACGCACTAGATGATAACGACAAGTTAAGAAAGTCGGTGAATTCTCTTAAGCAGAAAGTAAATGAACAGGAACGAAACATCGACGAGCTCTATGGTCAGCAAGACGACCTTGAACAATACACGCGAAAACACGCGCTTGAAATACATGGTATTCCAGAAGATCTGTATACTGCAACGGATGACGTGGTAATCAAGCTTGGCGAACAATTAAATGTTCCCATCACGAACGAAGACATTGATATTTCTCATAAAATCTTCAGCGGAAAAAACCAACCGAAGGGCATTATAGTCAAATTTATCAGTCACAAGAAAAAAGCTCAGCTCTATAGAAAGCGGACTGAACTCAAGTTCTTGCTGAGCTCGACTGCTGATGTTGTACAATCCACGCGAATTTTCATCAATGAAAATTTAACCCAGTACAGGAGAGGAATCATGAAAAAAGCGAACAAGATGAAGAAAGATGGGATGATTCAGAGTGTATGGTCCATGGACGGTAAGCTGTATGTTAAAACTTCTTCAAGTGGAACGCCCGTTAGAATCTTCTGTGAAGATGACCTGAACACCCTGTAATTTCTATAAGCTATTGTTACTTATGTCGCTACGGAATTATTATTAGCACACTCTATCTTAGTCAAATAAGTGAGGATAGGAAATGCTAAATAAGTCTTGCGGACTGCATGCAAGTAGTTAATATCCTTGTAAACCTGTTGCGTGATTCCGTGTTGTGTTTGTTATGTTATGTTTTTGTTTTCAATTTTTTTCAATTTACATATAAGAAATCTATGACAAACTCTTCCTTCACACACTCCAGCTACCATAGTGTTTTTATACAGCTAAACCATGATCGTGCAAGGTAAATGCGATGTATTAACTCTTAATGTAAGAGGTTTGAGAAACCGTGTAAAAAGGAGAAGCATCTTTTGCTTTCTAAAAGATCAAAACTGCGATGTATATTTTCTGCAAGAGACATATTCTGAAGAGAAAGATGAAAGTATTTGGAGAGGTGAATGGGGAGGTGACATTTTCTTTTCACATGGATCACTACACAGTAGAGGAGTTTGTATTCTAATGAATCCCTCACTAAATTACACCTTTGAAAATATTCACAAAGACCAAACTGGCAGAATCATTTCGATTGATTTGTATTTCAACGAAAACAAACTTTCTTTGTGTAATGTTTATGTCCCAAATGACCAGCGCCAACAACAAGCTTTTCTACATAATTTAAGCACATTCTTGATGTCCAACACCGATATTGAAAATCTTCTAATTGGTGGTGATTGGAATATTTCATTGCAAGCTATTGACAAAAAAGGTGGAAGTCCGTGGAAACCTACAACCTCTATGGAACAATTGGTGACGATGATAGAGGAATTTGACTTGGTAGATGTTTTCAGAGCGAAAAATCCAAACAAAAAAAGCTACACGTACGAATCAAAAGCGCTTAAACTATATTCGCGCCTCGACTTCTTTCTCTTACCGCAACATCTGATCCATTTGGTTGAACAGATAGAAACTTTAGTCTCTAATGCTCCGGATCATAGAGCAGTAAAACTTAAATTTAAATGTCCTAACAATAGAAGAGGCCCAGGGCTATGGAAGTTCAACAACTCTCTTTTGGACGATGAAGAATATGTTAACTTAATAAGAGGAAGCTATTTTTCTATTAGTGAAAAATACGCTGGACAAGAAGACAAAAGACTGAAATGGGAACTAGTTAAATTGGAACTGAGAGGTCTTACAATCCCTTATGCCAAAAACAAGGCGAAAAATCTTCGTAAAAAAGAAAAGGATCTTCAAACGAGACTGAGTGATTTAGATCAACTCATTTCTAATAGTGTCGACAGTGCCCAGGTTAATTATCTGGAAGTGGAATATTTCAAGTTAAAACATGAACTTTGTCTAATCTACGAAAATAAGGGAAAGGGCTCAATCGTTCGCTCAAAAACAAAATGGACCGAGCAGGGTGAAAAACCGACAAAATACTTCTTCAACTTAGAGAGACGGAATTATAACCATAAAACGATCAGGGAGTTAAAGTATCCGGATGGTACTTTAGTGACCAAAGAGGACGAAATACTAAAGGAAATTGAAATATTTTACAATGATCTCTATACTTCTTCTACTAGTGTAGAAAATGCGTTATTCCAATCTTTCATCGCAAATTTAGAATTACCCAAACTTGAGGACTCGGTGAGTAGTGAATTAGAAGGTGAGATCACTCTAAGGGAGTGTAAAGATATTCTGTGCACATTTAGTAGCGGGAAATCACCAGGCGAAGATGGATTTACCTGGGAGTTTTATAATTGTTTTTTTGATCTACTTGGTCAAGATCTTGTCGACTGTTTTAATGCTTCGTATAGAGCAGGTGAAATGTCACTCTCCCAACGGAGAGGCGTAATAACACTTATACCGAAAGAAGATTCGGACCTTTCTACACTTGCTAATTGGCGGCCGACAACGTTATTAAACCTAGACTATAAAATTGCATCAAAAATTATTGCCAGGAGACTAGAAAAAGTTCTAGCTCTTCTAGTCAATCCTGACCAAACAGGCTTCATTAAAGGAAGATATATTGGACAAAACATTAGGTTAATTAATGACATCCTTGAGCAAACAAAGCTTCAGAACATTCCTGGTATATTATTACAGCTTGATTTTAGAAAGGCTTTTGACACAATTGAATGGGAATTTATACAAAGAACAATTGCACTGTTTAATTTTGGGGAATCCATTCAACGTTGGATCTCCATCTTTTACTCTAACACAGAAAGTGCAGTCTTGAACAATGGCTTCTGTACAAATTATTTTTCTCTCTCAAGAGGAGTAAGACAAGGTTGCCCTTTATCCCCATATCTGTTTGTTTTGGCAGTAGAACTGTTGGCGTGCAAGATCAGACAAGATAAAGAAATACAAGGTATAAAAGTTTTTGGTAAGGAGCTAAAATTAAGCCAGTTTGCTGATGACACCACCCTCCTTAACAGTAATTGTAATTCGGTAATACAAGCAATCGCTGTGCTAGATAATTTTGGCGATATCTCCGGCTTGAAACTGAACCCGTCGAAAACCAAAGCTTTGTGGCTGGGATCGTGGAGACATAGAAAAGACAAACCCTTTGGATTTCAATGGCCTGAAAAACCAATCCGTGTGTTGGGTACTTTTATTTCTTACAACGAGAAAGAAAATGAAAAATCCAATTTTACGTTAAAACTGCAAAAATTGAAGACCATCTTTGACATTTGGAACTGCCGGAATCTTACACTATTTGGGAGATGTCTTATAACGAAAAGCCTTGGCATCTCGCAACTGGTACATACAATTTCTAGCCTCGATGTCCCTCGGGAATACCTTGGGGCGGTAAATTCAACCATTTTTAAATTCATTTGGAAAAATAAAAAGGACAAACTTAAGCGTAAATTGATGATCTTAGATTATGACCAAGGTGGTCTGAGGGCTCCTAGTATAGATGTCTTAGCAAAATCATTAAAGCTAGCTTGGATTTCCAGACTTCTAGACGATGATCCAACCCGCAGGGAATCTTGGAAGACAATTCCTAGTTACTTTTTCGAAAAATGCGGCGGCTTAAATTTTATATTACGATGCAACTACGACAGACACTTCCTCAAGCAGATCGATCTGCCCCAGTTCTACAAATTAATTCTCTTGTATTTTCTGGAAATCAAGGAAGCCTTTCCAAACCAGTCCGGTCAGGAATTAATTCTATTCAATAACAAAGATATTCTAATCAACAGTCGCACTATTTTTATAGGGACTGGTTTAATCGAGGCATTTATCTCGTGAGAGACCTTCTAAAATCAGATGGAAAATTCCTTTCTTACACAGAATTTGTTCAGAAATATGATCTTAGATGCAACTTTCTCATTTATTTTCAAGTAGTTTCTGCAATTCCCAGGCATCTTGTAGAACGTGCGATGTCATACCCCGTAGACAGAGCAGGTTTGTTGTCTAGCACTATGTTTCACCTCTCCCCAGAGACCTCCATCAACTTAACCAAAATGAAAAACAAAGATTACTATCGGCTCCTCGTAAATAAAGAACAAATTGAACCGAAGGCTACCTCCAAATGGGAAAGAGACTTGTAAATTGGTCAAGCATCTCTACAACTTTTTTTTAGTCGCGTAAGAAACGTATGTAGAGATAATAAGCTTAGGGAATTTTATTTCAAACTCTTACACAGAATAGTCGTCACCAAAAAGGAATTATTTCTCTTTGGTGTGGCAGAGGACGCAAAGTGTCCATACTGTGATTTGAATGACTCCATAATTCACACTTTCTACAACTGTAATTGGAGTCAATTATTCTTCGCAGAGGTTATAAAATGGTTTAATAAAGAAAATGCCACCTCTCTTACCCTCTCTCCAACTGAATTAATTTTTGGTAAGGACAAGGATAACATAAACAAAGAAATAGATATCATTAGAAAGTTAAACTTCACCTTTTTATATGCAAAATATTATGTATACAATCAGAAATTATTGAATGGAAAGCTGTCATTAAATGAATTCTTAGCCAATGTAAAATTTAAATACATCTTCGAAAAATTTAATTGTAGTTAAAGCGAATTATTTGAAATAAGAGTGTACTGTAGGATGAGTAATAGCGTGTATTAATATTGATGATGTATTGATGTATTGTAATTTCTAATTTAAGATCTAGTGTGCTAATAACTATATTATACTTGTAAGTTTTTTTTTCTTTTTTTTTCAATTATTGTATTTGTTTATTTTTACGTTATTCTGTGTGTATTTTTTTTTCTATTGAAATGAATTAAAAAAAAAAAAAAAAAAAAAAAAAACATGATCACAAGTCATCTAGGGTGGTCCGGGGGTCCATGCTCGCCTGGGAAATTTTTATATTCGGGCCTTCTGAAATCGCTAGAAATACATCTAAAACTGCTCGCGTCAAGAAATTGATCAATTTATACTGATGAATACCACTGGGGATTTTCTTGTAACTATAACAGTTTAAAGTCACTAATATAAGATGTCCCACCCCCTTGTGCAGATCAAAACTAAAAACTACATGACCCACCCCCTTTCTACTCCGGCCACCGCTTACCCCCCCCCCCCCTCTACTTATTGACCAGTCCCTTTAAGACTATCTTTGATCAATATATGTTTTATAAAAATATTAATAATGGCTAAACTCAAATGCCATGAACTGATATTTTTTACCATGTTATGCTGATTGTTTTCTTCACCCTATGCACTTGTCAACTGAAATTTTGCCATGTAACCCCTCTTATTTATGAATTGCACTGGTTACCGATTAGATACAGAATCGAGTTTAAAATACTTCAAATTACTTTTAAGATTCTTAATTTTTTAGCGCTTTCTTATTCATCATCCTTTATTTCTCTTAGGCTCCCCTCCAAATATAATCTAAGGAATTCTAGCGATAAACTTTTACTTAGTTATCCACGTTTTAAATCAAAAGCCACACTAGGTGACCGTTCTTTTACCTGTGCTGCACCGAAACTTTGAACGCGCTACCATTTGACATAAGAAGTGCCACCACTATTAGTATTTTTAAAGCTAAGCTAAAAACACATCTTTTTCGTCATGCATTTTATCATAGTTGTTTTTAAATTATATTCTACTTTTAATAATTGTAATTTTAGCTTTTTAAAATCATTGTAAGTTTACCTTTAATTGTACTTTTAGCTTTTTAAATTCATTGTAAGTTTACTTTAAACTGTAATTTTAGCTTTTAGCTTTTTTATTCCGTGTTTAACTTTGTAATGCACATTTGTAATGCGCTGGACTCGGATATAGCGGTCCGGGTTCGCGCCTGGCCGGGGTCATTGTGTGTGTTCTTGGGCAAGACACTATACTCTCACTGCACGTGCCTCTCTCCACCCAGGTGTGTAAATGGGTACCGGCAAATTCAGGATCATTATCAGTATCTGAGCCAAGTCCTCTTTGTAATTTTGTCTTAAAGTCCTAACTTTAAGGCTCATTAAAGTCCTAACTTTAAGAATCATTAAAGTCCTAACTTTAAGACTCCTTAAAGTCCTAACTTTAAGGCTCATTAAAGTCCTAACTTTAAGACTCCTTAAAGTCCTAACTTTAAGACTCCTTAAAGTCCTAACTTTAAGGCTCATTAAAGTCCTAACTTTAAGACTCCTTAAAGTCCTAACTTTAAGAC
Organism: Oculina patagonica; assembly: GCF_052425735.1. NCBI lineage: Eukaryota > Metazoa > Cnidaria > Anthozoa > Scleractinia > Oculinidae > Oculina > Oculina patagonica. The sequence goes on from NC_135759.1 coordinate 4,370,825, forward strand.
TCCTTAAAGTCCTAACTTTAAGGCTCATTAAAGTCCTAACTTTAAGACTCCTTAAAGTCCTATTTTTAAGACTCCTTAAAGTCCTAACTTTAAGGCTCATTAAAGTCCTAACTTTAAGACTCCTTAAAGTCCTAACTTTAAGGCTCCTTAAAGTCCTAACTTTAAGACTCCTTAAAGTCCTAACTTTAAGACTCCTTCAAGTCCGGACTTTAAGACTCCTTCAAGTCCGAACTTTAAGACTCCTTAAAGTCCGGACTTTAAGACTCCTTCAAGTCCGGACTTTAAGACTCCTTCAAGTCCGAACTTTAAGACTCCTTCAAGTCCGGACTTTAAGACTCCTTCAAGTCCGGACTTTAAGACTCCTTAAAGTCCGGACTTTAAGACTCTTTAAAGTCCGGACTTTAAGACTCCTTCAAGTCCGAACTTTAAGACTCCTTAAAGTCCTAACTTTAAGACTCCTTCAAGTCCGGACTTTAAGACTCCTTCAAGTCCGGACTTTAAGACTCCTTAAAGTCCGAACTTTAAGACTCCTTAAAGTCCTAACTTTAAGACTCCTTAAAGTCCTAACTTTAAGACTCCTTCAAGTCCGAACTTTAAGACTCCTTAAAGTCCTAACTTTAAGACTCCTTAAAGTCCTAACTTTAAGACTCCTTAAAGTCCTAACTTTAAGGCTCCTTAAAGTCCTAACTTTAAGACTCCTTAAAGTCCTAACTTTAAGACTCCTTCAAGTCAGGACTTTAAGACTCCTTAAAGTCCGGACTTTAAGACTCCTTCAAGTCCGGACTTTAAGACTCCTTCAAGTCCGAACTTTAAGACTCCTTAAAGTCCTAACTTTAAGACTTCTTCAAGTCCGGACTTTAAGACTCCTTAAAGTCCGGACTTTAAGACTCCTTCAAGTCCGAACTTTAAGACTCCTTAAAGTCCTAACTTTAAGACTCCTTCAAGTCCGGACTTTAAGACTCTTTAAAGTCCGGACTTTAAGACTCCTTCAAGTCCGGACTTTAAGACTCCTTCAAGTCCGGACTTTAAGACTCCTTCAAGTCCGGACTTTAAGACTCTTTAAAGTCCGGACTTTAAGACTCCTTAAAGTCCTAACTTTAAGACTCCTTAAAGTCCGGACGGATCATTATCAGCAGCTGGGTCAAGTCCTCTTTGTAAAAACTTTCATAAAATTATCTAAAAGCGCCTTATGTAAATTTGTCAATTCTCTATATTTATATTGCTGCTTAAATTGCGCACTTTAAGACTCGTAAATTGCGCACTTTAGACTCTAAATTGTGCACTTTAAGACTCTTAAATTGCGCACTTTAATTTAAGACTCGTAACTTGCGCACTTTAAGACTCGTAACTTGCGCACTTTTAAGCCTCGTAACTTGCGCACTTTAGAGCCTCGTAAATTGCGCACTTTTAGACTCGTAAATTGCGCACTTTTAGACTCGTAAATTGCGCACTTTTAGACTCGTAAATTGCGCACTTTAAGCTTCGTAAATTGCGCACTTTAAGACACGTAAATTGCGCACTTTAAGACACGTAAATTGCGCACTTTAAGACACGTAAATTGCGCACTTTTAGACTCGTAAATTGCGCACTTTAAGACACGTAACTTGCGCACTTTTAAACTCGTAAATTGCGCACTTTAAGACACGTAAATTGCGCACTTTTAGACTCGTAACTTGCGCACTTTTAGACTCGTAAATTGCGCACTTTAAGCTTCGTAAATTGCGCACTTTAAGACTCGTAACTTGCGCACTTTAAGCCTCGTAACTTGCGCACTTCAAGCCTCGTAAATTGCGAACTTTTAGACTCGTAACTTGCGAACTTTTAGACTCGTAACTTGCGCACTTTAAGACTCGTAACTTGCGCACTTAAGACTCGTTATGTAAATGCAAATGTAATTTATTTACCCATGTGACACGGAAGAGCTCAGGAGCTCGTAAAGACGTGTACGTGCATCCAAGATCGAATTGGAATTTGGAGTGTTGGTTTTTGCGGAGGGTGGAAAACCGGAGAACCCGAAGAAAAACCCTCGGAGCAGGAACGAGAACCAACAACAAACTCAACCCACATATGGCACCGGGCCGGAATCGAACCCGGGCCACATTGGTGGGAGGCGAGCGCCCTCACCACTGCGCCACCCTTGCTCCCCTTAAGACTCATATGTAACCCCTTGAAATGTGCAATTTAAGTTTGCTGAATTTCTTTCATAATGACTAGCAATGCATTGTCAACGTAGACACGTTCACTCGTAACTTGTTCTCATCCCTTTGATTTTTAAAGCATGGGCCCGTTTGCCACATAGAAATAACAAAACAAAGAAAACGAACATGATAACAAAAACATTGTTTTATTATTGATCATTGTCTACATAGCTCTTATTAAAACAAATAATTTCTGAAACCATTTTCTTATAGGTAATTGTTGAAAATGATCTTATTATTATTATTATGATTAACATCAAATAAATTTACCAACTTTGTCATTGAAACAGTTCAAGCTCAAATAAATTTGTATTTGTAATGCCATTATTTCCTCCATTGATTAGAGAATCGCACCACTTCACTTTCTAATTGGTACAGTATCCATATAACTATTAACTATTTAACTATTCCATGGGTTTACTGAAATCACTCTATGTCAAAATTTTGACAAACGTTGCAATGTTAACATGGAAAATAACTTCAACAATACATCCTTTTACCAAATTACTAACACTGGATCAAATATAATACACATCCATCTATTATCATACTAAGAACTTTACTTTGATAGTTTCTCTCTTTAAATACTATCTGTCTACCGCTGTTCCTTGTAAAGGAATGAATTTCTTGCTTAAACGAAGAACAAAATAAAAGCGCATCAAACAAAAATTTAACGAAACCAAACTGTGATGCTCTTATTCTATATCCTTTGTCGAACACTTCGTCAAGTACTATATGTTCTTTATACTCTGTATATATTGTGTGTGTGTGGTGAAAGGAGATTGTAAACTGATTCACCCTGATAATGACCTAGTGAGGTGGTCATAATTTCAAAATGCACTAATACTCATTGAAAGCAACATTTTCTCCCTGTTTATAATAATCAATGTTATTTCAGGGTACCAAAACTAAACACTTAACTATCCATTATTATCCAACTATTGCGCCATTTTACCATATAAGGGCAAAAGAATGCGCAAAATATGCCATGTTAATAACAGTGGAACAGGCCAAAAATACGAGCGTACAAACTTGAGAAATTCTGGCCCAAACAAAGTGGAAAAATTAGTGGAATAATGAATCCCTTATTTGATGGTTTAACTTATATCAGCTGACATTTCGCTCACTGCTTGTTTACTCGTCCCTATGGGGCTTGGAAGAAGACTATGCAGCTCGCAACATATCCGCTTTTATACCATGCCATAGAAAATACAGCCAATCAGAATACAGGAAAGCCGTTGTATATTCGACGGTATTCAACCCAACCTTCCCATCGTGCGCTGCGATTGTATTCTCGACGAAATTTAGTAAGCGTATTTTCTATGGCATGGTATAAAATAGTTACACAACACTTTCTCGTGGTATACTTAACAATTATCCTGCGAAATCGCGCGGAATATCGCCTGATACTTAGCCGACGAGGCCGTAGGCCGAGTTGGCTAAAATCAGACGATATTCCGCAAGATTGAGCAGGATAATTGTTTTATTATTCAACAAATTATCAACGAAACACATTTTGCAGAAAGAAAAACTGTAATTATGCAGCGCTTTACAAGATTTCGGACGAATCTTCGCAACCTACATATATCGCAGGATATCTGTCATGTACGGATGACAGATATCGTTAACATTTTGACCATATATGGGCAGCGCGCGCATGTGTTGAATAATAATATGGAATATCCCACTTGTCACTTGTATTTTCTCGGTATACACACGAGCCTTTAGGCGAGTGTGTATACCAAGAAAATACAAGTGACAAGTGGGATATTCCATAGTATACCACTCGAAAGCGTTGCATAACTAGTATGTATTATATTTTAAATCATTGAATAAGATGTATTTATTGATTCAAATCAGGAAAAAATTTTCCTTTTAAGGAACCAATATTTTTTTAAAAAAAAAAACATATAATTTTTGATATCATTAACATTAAAGATCAAATGAACAAACTTTTGCTTTCCAACCCTCAAAGCCATAATAACGTACCTTATTGTTTCTTATTTTCTTGAAAATGGAACGGCCTTATTTCGCGGGACTTAAATTTTGTGATTTGGCCAAAAAAAAAGCGATTACAGGAACTATATTTTGAGGAAATTGTCAATACTGGTCGACATTAACAAACTAAGTCTCAAAATTGGTCCAACTGATTTTAATTTTCCACTGCAACAGTTTCCAATGACACTGAACAAAACCATATAACAAAACAAAACTTTAAAAACAGTTTGACGTGTTCCTTTGCAACAAAGTAGAGCTAGTTTGACGACTGTATCGAGGTAATTAAGTAGTAAACTGACGGCAACGTTGAATATTCATAACGAACATTAACTATATTGAAGGGTATTAAATTTCGTGTCGTTATTTTTCGCGAGAACCTTTTTTCCGCTGGTCATAAATTTCGCGATTTTTTGAAAATCGCTTAAATTAAGTCCCGCGAAAACAAGTAACAATAAGGTAGATATTAATTACCAAAAAAAAATCAGACAATTTCTGATACCATTAAAATTAAAGGTCAAATGAACAGAAACTTTTGCTTTCCGGCCCTCAAAGCGTGAAATATTGATAAACAAGAAAAATCAGACAAATTCTAAAAAAATCTGACAATTTTTAAAGGTTAAATGAACAGAAATTTTAAAATGCCATTTCAATGAACCAAATGCTACAACAAAATATTGGCTTTCCAAGCCTCAAAATGTGAATTGCAGCAAAAAAATGCGAAGACCGCTAAATTCCACAGACCGCACCGACGGCTACGTCAAAGACAATGTCTGGTGGAAAATAAGGTATGGGTCTCACTTGGAAAAATTTGCCAGAATTTGTTTACTTTGCGGAAAATCTGTCATCAGGGCACTTTGCGTAGTGCAACCCCAGATGGCCGGAGGCAAACCAGCTGGCTATTTACAAGCGTGGTCGAGAATCTGAACTTGGGACTACCAAGAACAAATTCAGCTAGCGGGTAGGGCGGGACTTGAACCCGGGAACTCCGCATTGCAAGTCCAACGCTCTAACCGCTCGTCCACGCTGCCTCCACGAGGTACGGGAAGCGGGAGGTTCAGACTGCCCTGTTCCCCCCCCCCCCCCCCGCACTTCCCGAAAAGCGACAACCTTTTGAAAGGAAATCGCTGTTTTATGTTATACAAGGGTGAAGATTCCTGTGACCGTACATTCAGAAAGTACTACACGATCCCGGGGAGTTGGGTGTAGATGATATGTCTTTTTCAGTATCCTTCCTCGATTCCTTCGGCCCTTCCTCTTCTAAGAAGTAAATGCTTCCTTGCCGAGGTTTTTTTATTTCAATTTACTAGGCCGTCATGCATGATAGCGGCGTTCCTGCCCTTCCCGCCGATAATATTATTGTTATTTCTGTATTTAAGGAAAGGAAAATTCGCATCTTTACGAAGCTTCATTGTAAAGTTAACATATACAGGGAGTATTTAGTTATGACAACAGACACATTGTCTACTTTCAGAGTTTTTAATTCAGAGCTTACTTTTTCTTCTTATGCAGATGCAGAAATTGCGCTCATAAGAACATTTATACTTTTCCTAAATGCGTTATAAAGTACAACACTTTCCGAGTTGTTGTGAGGGCATTGTAACATGTACATGTAACAAAGGATCAATAAAGGTGTTGAAATGCTTACAGCACAACGGCGGAAGGTTCAATTAAAACTTTCCTCTTGAAAATAGTTATTTCAATTGGCCATTTTCGACATGTTTAATTTTTAACTCTCGTTGAGCTAAGTGATTTCTTTCTCTTATTCCTCGGAGAAATTCGTAAAGTTAGAACCTTGTTATTGGAAAATGGCTTTTTGTAGATCACCACTGGAATTTAGGAAATCTTATCTAGAACACAAACACAAACACTATTTATGTACAAAAATAACTCAGGTCCTCTGTTATAACTCCGCGTAATATTTCATTGTATACAGCAACATGAATTTGTTTTCTTTGCCTGTTGAAATAGAAACAGATACACACGAATAAATGTTGGTTCGTTTAAAATATCTGTTAGTAAGTTGCTGAGAGAACTTTTTCCACAACAGGCCCGTAACCAGAATTTTTACATTGGGGGGGGGGGGGGGGGGTACGCTTGAGCGCTTCCTGCGCGAAATTTCGAGTGCCGTAGACGAAACAATGTAGGGGGTCTGGGGGTATCCTCCCCCAGGAAATTTTGAAAAAAAAATAAATAGGTTATCTGACACAGCATTTCGTGCGTTTTGAAGACAGTTTGTTAGGAAACAAGGCAGGTAAAAGTATTAAAAGGAAGCAACGACAAAAATTCTGGTACAATTTACAATTGAAATTAACCTAGAATCGCACAATTTGGTCCAAAATATACCACACGCATCTACAAACGGTGGACCTTCAACCCAAAGAACCATATTAAATGTAAATAGTCAAAGTGCAGAAATACCATTTCCCTTATTTATTTACTTATATTCACAATGAGCGGACTTCCAAGGCTCGTGGGGGGGGGGGGGGGGGGTGCGGACGTACCCGTCACACCCTTCCTCCCTACGGGCCTGCTGACAATGTTCAGCAACTTGAGATAAAACTTATAAACCTTTCTATACCTGTGAACTATACAGTTAGCAATCGACATTAAGTGAGGACCACCTAAATAACTAATTAGTTATTTCACTTACAGTTTTGTAGAAGGCTTTTGACTGGAGGGTTAATCCTTCCGATTTCTCTACAAGATCGTCAAGTTTCTCCCCTCTTTGTAGCACCGCCTCTATTGTGTTATGCTGGGAAGAAAAAAGTACATGAACACATAAGAACATTTGGGACAATTTGCTTCCAGCTTGGAGCTCAATAGATTACATGTTATCGACAGCTAAAGCATAGGGCTCCAGTAAAGAGCTTTTAAGATGGTTTCCGCCGAACATTCGAGCAATACAGACAAAAATAAAGTTACCAAAGAGATCTCATAGCATGGTAACAGTTTGAGTACAGCTAACAAAAACCTACTAAATTTTTAGCTCTCTGACTCCGCCAGAGAAAAATGGATTTGAAATTATCTACATTTCAGTTATAAAACAAAATGGCGTGCGTTCTAATCATTTTTACAAGGTTTGACTTTAATTTTCTCGAGAACGCTTTAGAGTTTTATCACGGGGTCATTAAGACAAATGAATTCCAGTAAGATGAAAAATATACCCCTTTTAAAACAAAACACCCATTGTTTACATACTGGAGGCAAGCTGGTAATGACGTCTTCAGACCCAAAGAACTCAATTCAACAGCAAGTCACAAAACATTTAACTGTTATGGTTAAATCTGTCAGACATGACTCTTGCAGTCATCTCTCATTGTAGTAGATAAACAATAATGTTATAAGAGAAAGCCCATCAATGTACAGATGATGTAGAATTTACTTCCACTGCAATTACCAAGACTATTTTTGTTTCATCCAGTTCCGCTTGTACTTTTGTCATTGCGTCAGCTTCTCTTGGATTCTGTGACATTAACAAAACAATACATTACCATGTAAATTATATTCTTACACTGTATTAAAGAACAGTTGCACAAAGTGGTACATTTTATATAAAAAAAATAATCCGTCATGGGTGCTTTAAGAATGAACTTTTTACAATGACTGGAAGAATTGTTGTGTGCTCACTGGTTGAGAGCTATGTTTGATCAGAGTATAGAACATGAAAATGACGTAACCTGTAATGCAACGTAAGGCAAAATGTTCTAAATTCTAGAAAAAACCCTCAAATTGTTCCCACTTTCCTCAATGGCTTTAAGTGTAAATGAACTGCGATCTTATGCGCTGTCCAATGCGTATGCCACTTCCTGCTGATATTCTATCTAATTCGTTGGTAAATTTCATTGTTATTGAATAAAACAAATCCACCACTGACATTTTTTGATGGTCTCCACTCTCGATTTGTTATGTACTTTTCTCACGTATTGGGAATACAATAAGAGTGTCATATGTATGGGCTTCAGGAAAAGTGAAATGGGGGATGGGGGAGGTGTCATATCCATAGAAAAGAAAGAGGGAAGGATTACTAACAAATGTCTGGTATATAATTTCCCATACCTGTTTCCCTCGCTTACTTAATCCTCTTTGTGCTCTAAGTAGCACATAAGGCATAAGTTTCCCAAACAACACCAATTTTCCAATTCCAGGGTGAGACGAAAAGTTGGACATGCTCTCAAAAGTTAAAATTGTTCTAATTTTGAAGACCATAAAATTGCAAAAAAAACAAACAAAAATAAACTAAAACACTGTAACAATAAACTAAAACACTTACTACAAGCCTTAAAACAAATACAATATATAAGATTTTATGGCAACTAACTTTAAAGCTAATGTGAAGGATCCTTCATTGATAGCCATGCATTTCAAGGGACATACTCCATATGCATACATGATGCACCCAATGCTCAAAGGTTTGCAAAGGATTCTGGGGCAAATTCAAACACAGTGTCGCCATTTGAAAGTTTTCGGAAATGATGGACTATTTTATGTCAAAGCAAAAGGGTAGATTGGAGCAATATGACTTCTTTTCTTATTTTGATTGTTTAAAAAGCAAAGATTATCCAATATGATTTCAGGAAGCTAAGGACTTAAAGTGCTACTACGATAAAATTTTCGATTTCCATATTTTTACATTTTCGTGTACAATAAGACTTTCTTACTCACCTTGCAAATTTTCAATCCATTACGAACATCAGAAGTCGTTTTGTTTTAACATTTATTTCCGATATTTTATGGCCGCCATTAAACAACCTTGTTCCAAGGCTTGGTTGCAAATACGGAGAAAATGACGTCAAAGGCTAAAATACCTCACGGGTTGAAATTATAATAACAATTTGTATTGAAAATCACGCGAAAAGCAACAAAAACTTTGGGCTTGTTTTTCGTGCAATTTTCTATGCTGATTGTTATTCTAATTTCAACCCGTGAGGTATTTTAGCCTTTGACGTCATTTTCTCCCTATTTGCAACCAAGCCTTGGAACAAGGTTGATTAATGGCGGCCGTAAATTCTCTGGAATAAATGTTTTAATACAACGACTTCTGATGTTCGTATTTGATTGAATTTTGGCAAGTTGAGTAAGAAAGTCTAATTATTCACGACAATGTAAAAATATGAAGATCAAAAATTTGATCATAGTTAGTAGCACTTACCCGAGAAAATGGCTTTTATTCACCTTTACACCGAGAAATGTAGTCGCCACATTGGCGACTTAATTAAAGATTTTAGTCACCAAGATTGAAATTTTGGTAGCATTGGCAACAAGTAAGTTGCAATTTTGAGCCCTGTTTTTCCTCATGAATTGTCTGATGCACACTTATTTCTGAAGGTTGCCATAAGGTAAAAACACAATGTTGCTTGCCCGTCGGGCAACCCAGGATCAGAAGACGCTAGCCCGATGAATCATTTCACTAGCCCCGGGCTATCGGACAGCACTTTGTGTCACGCCCTGAATTCTGTACTACATGGTTGCTTATAATATATACACAAGAAATTAACATACAGCAGGGAGCCATATTCGTTTTTTCTCCAAGTCGTCAGCCGGGCAAGTATTTAAGACGACATACTTGCCCTGGCAAAATTTTACTTGCCCGCTCAAAAGTGAAGAATGGTGACTGTACAACAAGTTAATGAAAAGTTGACTTTTTTATGGTTATTACATGTAACACTGTATACAATTGTCATGAAATCTACGAGACAACGTGTCAGTTATAATAAAGTTTGATGCTCAAGTATTTGCTAATGAGACTTTCTACTAATGTCTACTTTGGCTGCTGACCTATAAAATTTCACTAAACATCGTGCCCCCAAGCGGCTTGTGATGTGGAGCTGGTGGAAGCGGACAATGCAGGCACAAATGAAAGCCAGGGCCTCTTTGACTGCCATGACGAAAGAAAAGAACACTTTCACTCTTCTTGTTCTATTGGTTTGCTTTTCTGAAGCGTTAACATTACTTTTTTCTTTGCTGGTGGTGCCACACCAAGATAAACAGCGCATTTTGATCACAACATCAGCTGATGCGATCGCCTCGTGTTTTCACGGATGCAGCTTCAGAACAAAATATCAGCGGTTGACAGCTTGAAAATTGAGCCTGCAATGATTTCATTCATGGAAAATACCGCATCATCCAAGATGGCGGCCAAAATTATGATTTTATCGCGACAGAAAATTGCAAATTATTCTCTGTTTTCTAAAAGTTACGAATGAACGACAAGTGGTCAGAACGCAGGTAACTCATAAGAAAATTTAATAAATGTTTTTTTTTTTCCATTAAGTCAAACTTAAGTCGTCCAGCGGACGAGTTTTCGTAATGTTTTGGTCGTCCGTACGATTTTTTAGTCGTCTCGGACGACCGGACGACTGTGAATATGGATCCCTGTACAGTGCTGTCAAAAGCCAATGGAAATTGTGGATGTTAAACAATATTGGTACTTTGAATCACTATAAGGAAGTGTTTGAAGATGTGATTTATGACCAGTACAAGTACATGTATGTCTCAATGCAAGGATTTTGTGTGACTTAAAGACAGTGGGAAGGATTGGTTGGAGGGTGGGGACAGGTTTTTGACTCCTTATAAATAACTTTGAACAAAAGTAACATGTGTACCTGATACTTTTGCAAATATTCTTCACATTCTGGCCATGTTACTGTGCTACAGAAATGAAAGGAATGCAAGAAAGTCAATAACATTCTTGTAAATGATAATACATAATTTTACTAAAAGCTAGCCATGGTATATTGCAATTCCTGAGTTTTAATTGATTTACAGGCAATGGTACATGTATAAATTATGAGTTCATATACCATGGATATGGTAGGTGTACACATCACAAATATGGTAGGTGTACATGTCAGTGAAAACAGCCAGGGAGCTCAAATATTGCAATTCTTTGGGTGTTTTTAACAAAACAATATTATTCCACTCGAGCTTGTTAGATATGAGATAGTTATAGCCAACTCCGCGCTACATGCATGTGCATTGTTGACTATCTACCAGCTCATATCAAATGAAATAATTGTAAAATATGTACAGTCATTTACACTTGAATGTCTGCTTACTATGGTTCTGCTGTTTTCCAAACTGAAGGCGAAATTTTCTGCGAAAAGTCTTCTAGAACCTTTGAAATAGAATAAAAAGTAATATTGTGGTTATATTGGCAGAAAAACAAAATACAGGTACCGGTAAGTCTCCAGAAAATGGAGACTTTTTTATAAATTAAATAGGTGACATCACATGTATTTACCTAATGGTAATTGTATATTTTGTACAGCTGTACAATTACAATTACTGTCAATGGTAATTGTTCAAATGTTCACAAATAATGAGCTCCAAACCAAGAGTGTGTAATTTTTTTGGACACTGGTAAATTGTTGCCATGGCAACCTCACAAAATGTTCCTACCCTCCGGCTGGAACTTGCAAGATCTAAAAGCTACATAATTGAAGCTAATTACTAGCACACATTGATTAGCCAGCACTCTTTTCTTCACTTAGCAATTTCTTAAAGAAAGAACTAGCTTATTGGGTCCTTATTGTGTCGCATACAACTAACATTGTCTGAGGCTGCTGCAATAATATTGTCATCAGATTTTGAAACCATTTGAACATGCTGCATACAAGTACAGCATTTTATGTGTCATGTGTGACAATCTCAAGGATGTTTTAAGATTGCTGTTTTAAAAGTTGTAAAATTCATGCAGTCCTTTGGCTTTATTCCTTCAGACCTGAATACAGCAACAAGAATTAACACCTTGATCAGAATAAGCTTGCAATGCAGGCATAAATTATTTTAGCAAGGGAATTCGAATGCATTTTGATCGGGCACGCACCATCTTGGATTCGTACTCAAGAGAGAATTGGAGATAGGAGAAAACGCGTCCTAGGGAGTAGGAGTGAGGCTGAACAGACAGTGAGGCCCTCATCCAACATGGTGGCCAATCTACTCGATCACGAGCTTATACTCTCGCACCCACGGAAAAGGCCTGCACTGCAGGCTAGATCAGAATACCTATAATAATTGTAATTACCGGTAATACTTGCAGCTTCATTTGCTGACTGGTGAAAAGAGCAATGCTGGTTTTAATACTTACTTTATTTAAAAGTGTAAAAACAACTCTTTGTGGATATTCAGGGTCTGAGATAAGAACTCCTCCAAGAGAATCTGATCTAACAAACACATGGCAAACATATTCTGTACAAAAAAAACACAAAGACACACAAAACATTTCAGTAAATCACAATAAATAAATACCATAAAATTCCAGTTATAAGCCCTGGGCTTATACATCTTCGTAAGGGGTTCTGGGTGGGCTTATAAATGGAGGGGCATATATCAGGGAGGGCTTAAAAGTGGAATAAAAAAAAAGAACATTTTAAAACGAGCCACGGGAGTGTTGATCGAATTATGTTTCTAAGTTAAAAATGCATAATAAAGCAACATTTGGCCCTGTTCAGTACAGTCATCCAGCAAGGGGGGGGGGGGGGGTTAATTCCAGATGGGCTTATAATCGGATGTATTTTGTTGTTTGCAGATAGATGGGCCTACAACCGGAGGGGGGGGGGGGGGTTATAAGTGGGAGGGCTTACAGCTGTACATGTACATTTGTATTACTGGAATTTTACGGTATGTAAATTATATTAAATGAATAAATAAACAAACAAGCAAACATATCAGTAAATGAATCAATGAATGAACTCACACATGTACATGTACATGTACATATACAAGTATTCTTTAGGTGAGCATTGATTTTAAACACATGTACAATGTACCAGCCAATCACACTTCAACCTTTCAATCATCGTATTTAGCTCCCAAAAAAAAGCATGTTGCAATTGCAAGGTTTTCTCCTTAAATTGCCTTAAATTTTAATTAACTCACAACCATGATCATCACTTTCAAATGAACAATTCATTTACAAACCTTGTTCTTTTACTGAAGCTCTTTCATTTGCTCTTGTTCTCTCCACAAGTATCTGACTGGTAAACTGCATAAATTCTTTCACACTGAAAAAAATGCAAAATATGCATTTTATTATAATTTCATAGTAATAATTTCACTGATGATGACCTAGGGTTGAAAACGTTTTGATTTTAAGAACTTTAATAGCTTTTTATCCTTTTTAGCCTTTTTAAAATTTGTAATCTTAAGTGTTGTAAACATTGATGCATGCATCTCTGCGGAAGAGCTTTTTGAGTCCTGCTTGCAGGAAGTTAAACGAACTTGTAACCTTGCATTGAAAAGCGAACCCTGTACACTGTATGCCATGGTGGATGTTTTATGTTTTCTTGTCGTTGCTTGCACAGATGTGGCAAGGGCAATCCCACTGAAGGTGGCAAAACGTCCAAATTGTGTTTGCAGGCTCCAGTCACCACAAAACTCTAAACAGGACATTGGACTGAAAGTTTGGTTTTCATTACGTCTGCTGTCACATGTCAAAGTTTTTGCTGGTCCCGCAGACTTTTCTCGATTGCTTGCATGGTAGGAAATTGTTAGTTTCGTACCTATGAGAATAATGACTGTTCTCACTCATTTATTTTGAGAGTTAATCCAGCAAATAAATGTTACATTACTTTAATTAATGATAGTTGCGGGCAGCAAACCCATTTTGGTGGGTTTCTGGGAAGGAACCTTCTCTTTTTTTTTCCTTGCTTGGCAGTCTTGCGCCTTTCGCATTCTCCAAATGAGCACCCAAAAACTACACAGGCGCCTGCTATAATTTGTATAATCATGACTATATAAAATTCTTGAATCTGATTGGTTCTTACCATGCCCTATTTTTCATCAAATTGGAGCGCCCACACCTAAAGCGTACCTCTGCATTTTACCCATGTGTGAAAGTTGGAAATACATAAAAAGGTCTTTTCCAAAACAAAAATTGAAAATAAAAGGAGTTCATAACCGCAAAGTTTATAAAAGTGCCATGTATGCAAAATACAATGTACATTAAATTGAAAGGTGTATGTATGTAGGCTTCAGGAATACACCTTCCTGATTTAGTTACACACGTAGTAGTTCCAATTAAGCTTTATAAGCTTACGTTTGACTTCTATACTATTGAATGTATTCTAGAATATTAGAATAAGCTTTATGTTTCTAGATGTAACAGAAATTGCAAGCCTAAGCTTATAATTCTGTTCCGATTCTATATAGACATAAACTTGAAATTGATTATTCATACCATTAAATTATAACTTATTTCAAACCAAACGGTAGACGAAATGTAGGGGCAGATCTAATGTATCATACACTTAAATTCACACATCAGCTAATTTTTTAAGCAATCGGAAGGCACAGCCGTCGGTGTACGATTTATAACCATACCTTGATCTTTGAAAATAGCCAAACGATTGGAGATCAAAGGCTGCAACTAACGTCTTTGACTTCACATCTTTACGTAAAACACTTAACGCATATAATTTCATCCTTAGATTATCCCGAAAACGGAATACACTGATTTCATTCACAACAAATTCTCTTTGGTTTGAAACTTTTCTTGTTCAACACGACCGAAGCTTTGTAGCCTCCCCTGAGCTGAAATTGAAAATGACGTCACCAGGAAAACACCATAACCGGAAGTAGATCAACAGGAAGTCATCGCTTTGCTGTAAAATTCAAGTTAAATGCAGAGACGGTTAGCTAAAACGGCCAACCACGAAGACCCCAACGGAGCCTTTTTGCTTGCTGATTTTATAATATTTTGCAAAAGTAGATTATTTTTTAATTAACGTTTTCAGGTGTGCATATGTGCATGTGTGACTTTTCTTTTCTTTTATTTCAAGGAGCGCAATCTAAAGAGGATTTTGTAATCACGACGTGTTTTTGCACACGTGGAAGAACTGAGCTTGGGTCATGATTATATTTAGTTGTGACTTACAGATTTCGGAGTGAAAGTTCATTGCCCAAGAAGTACCTCGAGAGAACGCAGTACATTATTCGCTGATAGAACACGATCAGGGTGCATGTTAGCCCGGCCCCACACGCAGTTCGTTCTTAGGGGCGATCGTGTTGGAGTGAAACACGATCGCCCCTAAGAACGACTGCACGGGAGGCTAGGCGCACGTTACTCTCTAAAAGGATTAATTCTTCTGGAGTTTTGGCTTACAAGCACATGAAATTGTAGGTTTTGGATTGTAATTCTTTAGAGTTTCTACCTAAACAAGTTATACTACCCGCCCTCGTTTTCTACGAGCAATGAGGCCCCCTTAGAGGTTTTAGGGATACGGGATACAATTATAGGGATACGGGATATTAAGAAATAAGACTGTGGGATATCGAACTAATGGAAATTAATGGGATACGGGATATTTAGGCCAAAAATTAATGGGATACGGGAAACTCGGGGCCCCCTAATGGGGCCTCAGCGATAGTCAACTCGGCTGCGCCTCGTTGACTATTCGCCCATAGAAAACTTAGGATTAATTGTTTAAACTTATTAAAATAAGTTTGCCAATGATAGCTTACAAAGTTTCCTTTGCAGTTCAGACGGTTGGACACGCTTCACGTGACATTTTTCGACCAACCATATGTCACCTTAGTAGAAGAAATGGCGGAAAATGTTGTCGCGGGATTTTAAGAAGGTATCATCTTCTTCGTGCGATTCCGGCGAAACTTTAAAGATGAATTCCAGTCCGTACTGCGCAATCTCGGCTGCAATGTTTATGTGAGCCCACCACGAAGGGAATGTTTACAAGCAAAACTAAAAATTCCGCGACAAACTTACCTTTTTCTTCATTATTAACGCCAGATATCCTTGCAGAACAAATAATAACGAGTGGAAGAACCTTGACGCTATTTCAAACCGACGTTTCAGCTCATCGGAAATTCTTGAACGAAACGAACTGTAATGGCGGACTAAAAAACGTCATGTATGCTGTCACCGAAGTGTAACGTTTCAACGAATTCAAAACAAAAACGTAAACAAACCCCGAGTCTGCGCAGTACGGACTGGAAATCAGCTTTAACGTTTTTACGAACTTTTTTCTTGGAGCTGGAACTTGAAAAATACCTAGGCCAGTCATCTGTTCGCAGTTTAAGACTGGTTGTTATTTTTTTAGGGTAATGCCACGAACCACTAAGAACCACGAAGAAGGCAAATGTCTCAAGTGACAAGAAAGCGGGAAAATGTCCATTAAGGGAAAATAAAAGATATGTGTAAACCAAGATAATCAACACAAACGACAGTTACATACTTTTATTTTAATCTGCATATATATTAAATACAACAAATAAATACTATATATAGCCAATATAATTTGTATAACCAAATTGATTGCAAGGCTGGTACAACGGCAGGAGGCAGCCTGTATTAGTTAAACATTAACCCACACTGTATTATCCAAATTCAAATTTTAGAGCCGTTATTTTCCTTTTATTATAGTACTGGCCCTGAAGAAGACTAGCTCTGCTAGTTGAAATATTGGCCAATAAATCTTGCCCTCCTGCCGTTGTACCAGCCTTGCAATCAATTTGGTTTTATAAGCACTTAGAGTGACGTCTGGTACGAGCATTTCTTGAACAAGAGATCCGGCAGCAGAGAAGCCAAGCAGTTTTTTCCTTGTTGCGTGGTCCCCTGCATCCAAACTGTTTTTATAATTTGTATGACAGTTGAAATACAGAATACCGCTCACGGATAACTCTTTATGCCAAAATGTTTTACAAATGCTTTAGTTTCAGCAAAACATAGTCTTTCTATTTAAAAACGATTATTTCAGCTTTTGAATTTCGATGAAGTTTGTACTTTCACTCGCTATGGGTTGCCATGATGCAGTCAGTGAGCAGTGTCAACTAAATCTGCGAATGCGTCTCTCTTTTTTAACCTTTATTTCGAGGCCTGGGACCGATATCTTTAAGAGTCTATCCCATCATATCAGATGTCCAAGATCGCGTCTAAAAAGCAACATTACATCTCTTAATGTCTCAACAACGACGTAATTTCTGACGTCATCCACGTCTGATTCTTTGAATTTGCCACCATCTGTGTTTTCCTTGTCAATATCTTCGAGGAAGCACTTCTAGAGAAAAAGAGAAAAACTTTAGTAAAATTGATGTGAAAAGAGCACAATGTCAAATAAATTGCACAATTTTGTTTTAACTTCTTTTCTCTTACCAAGAACGACCTTGTTAACTCGTCTAGTCGGTCTTTCAGGCCACTGAAGTCTTGCGGATGTGGTGGCGAAATACTGTTTTCTCTCAACTGTAATAAATCAGAAATCTCATCATAAATCATAAATCAAATGAATTCTTACAGTTACTGTGACGGCTATTGCTAGCCTTCGACATTTACGTGACTGTAACGTCACACAAAGGTGGAAGTTGACTGTCACGCGTGACTGTCACGCTAAGATGTAGATTGTTTTCCGTGTTTCTATCGAGTTGTTTTAAGACGAGTGGAAGTTTGTGAGAACGAAATATGCTATGAGAGTTCCTTGAAACTTTCACGAGTGTTTCTAGAACTCGATAGTAGCAGAGGGAAAACTGAAACTGCGGGAAAAAGAAATAAAAATATTTGTTTCATTTTGATTGTCAAAATATAAATTCTCTTTGCTCCCGCGATAATTACGTCAACTCGTGCTAGTTCCGTGTTTCTATTTAACAAATAGAAGGCATCTGTGTAGCCAATCAGATTGCGCGTTTTGTCAATAGAGGGCCGCTAGGTTATGCTAATGAGTTATAGAATTACGCCTTTTAGCGCGGTTTTTTTTTTGTTTTCGCACGGATTTTTTTCTTAAACGAGATGGAAAAAGTCGAAATAGACACGAGAACACGAGATTTCGTTTACAAAAAATAAAATTATTTGTAAGTTCGACTTACCACTCTTCTCATTAAACTTGAGATGGTAATTAGACCTGATTCTAACTGCTGGCTTAGATTCTGTATTTTGTCATCACACGAGCTTTTGTTCACCATTTTCACAGTCGTTGCGAATCTAAGGAACCTTTGCATATCATCGCTAAGTATTCCTGCGTCTGTAGTCTGCGTAAAAATAACACAAACATGATTTTTAATCCTTTTTTTCACAGAAAATGAAAATTAGATCGTGACGGTTATTTTTTGAGAGAGAGACTCAAACCTTGATCAACATGTTCATGAAACATTGGTTTAACATCAGTTCAACAACTATCAATGAAAGGCGACAATCACGCACCTTTTTTCTACTTACTCCTTTAAAAGGAAAAACTACCACGCGCGCAACAAGCGGTTCGCGTGCCAACCAGCTTTTTTGGTAACGCAAAAATATAATGATGTCGGTCGTTCTTTTTTTGGCTTTTTTTTTTTTATTTTTTTTTTTTTTTTTTTATTTTCGTTCTTACCCGATCGATGGTAGTCTTTGTAAGTTCTTGAAACTGTAAGTTTTGTATATAGTCAATGACACGGCGAGGTACCTCGGGTTTCTGTAAGTAAAAAAATGAAAATACGTAAAAACATGTTCACCTAAATTTAACACTTCATTAAGTAGTTTGATAAGAAATTATTCAATTAAAACTGTCAGCTAGAGCTTCACGCCTTCACCTTTGCATTGAATAATAAACGCCCACTATAAATGCTTATAAACTGTGACAAAACGCACGAGGAGATAAACTCCACGCAACTGACTTAATGCCGGCTTTGTTGCTAAATTTAATAACAACAACATGCGGTAGTTGGGCGATTATTGCTTATAGCTAAGCAGGAGCCCATTATAGCAGAATTTCAATTCATTCTAAGCTCTCTCTCACCAGGTCATCTTGTAGTTGCTTTTGTAAGCGCTCCAACTCGTCGCAAAGGGCTCGAAAAGTTTGTACTTCTGATGTGGTGAAATTCAGCTTCGCTTTGTCCTTCATGGTTACTGTATATTTCAGTCTAATGCTCGAGGTCGATCTTCGCAGTTTATTTGCTTGTCTTGATTTGTAGAGTATGAAGATCTTGCAAACTTGCTGGGTATTTATTGACCCGGGCCGGGCCCGAAAGGGAAAAACCCGAGATGTAAATAAGCCATGATTACTGACCTTATAAGTCACGGGATGTTTGGACAAACCCTTTCGATAATGGAAAATTAAATCAAGGCCGTCGTTTTCTAGGAAAATTATAGGCTAGTTTTGGGTGAGGTTGGGTCAGTACGTGATAATTTAAACTTCAGAGTAACATAAACACACACTGACAGTTTAATACTCGAAAGAAAAACAACTTGAATTATTTTGCATTACTTTGATTTATTTTAATCGTATCAAACATTCTCTTCTATTAAATACGCCCGTTGAAACGATGAACAATATTAATTTAACTATTTGAGTTATTATTTTAAACAATTGATTTTCTTATTCTCTCAGATCGTGTCAGAATTGACTTGATATAATTTTGTCTGCACAAAAATAGATCTCCTCGACTCAAGTAAATTTCAGTTTCCTGAGTTTCCGCGAATCTGTCTTAGTTTGGTCAATCATACTTGATACACGTGAGTGCCTTGCGCATAAAATACTGAGAAAATCTAAAAAATTACGCTATAATCCGTTTACATTTATCCAGAACTTCCGTTCTAGAGAATGGAACACAAAATAGAAAATGAAAGTCACATCATCTATTTGATGGAACGGCTAGCTTACCTTTGGACCAAGGAACATTTTAAACTTCCGGTTTAAATCGCTTCCTGTTTTGAATAAATTAGACTCGCCCATGTGACATCACTTAGTGTCCGTCGAATGGCGGAACACGATTCACCTTCAGTGACATTGTCAGGGTGCTTGTTAGATTTTTTTAAAAAGTTACTCTGCGGAAAAAGAGTAAAGGAAAGATGTGTTTTCTCCCTGATATTACAGTGTACCTCCGTAAGAATTTTTTCTGGCTACGGCGCTGCGGTGCTTGTTAAAAAGTTGGCCTCTCTACCACAATGCGATAATTGGAAAACAGATGATCTGAAAGTTGAAATTTGGAGATGAAATTTTTGCAAATTTATGTCGGTTCTCCGTAAGAATAGTGTTCTCCTGTGTTTGCCGTATATTTGTTATCCTATATCAAAAATTTGAAATAATTTGTTTTTCAAAGAGGGCTAGGTAATATAAAGCCTAGCCTCTTCTAGGCTCTCGGTTTGTGCGGGAGAGCGAAAAAAGCGGGCGAGCGAAGAAAAGACGAGGGGGGTGGGTGGGGGGTGGCGAAGGTTGGTCAACCTCTCGTCTTTTCCTCGCTCCCCCTTTTTTCGCTCTTTCTCACAAACCGAGAGCCTGGAACAGGCTAGGGTAAAGCGTGGAAATGTCAGAGGTTAATATATCACATACACCTGATTGCAATAAATTTTAGTTGTCATTTTAAAATAGGAATTAATTGGTTTTATCATCATGACCGGGGTAGCATTTGCAGGAAGTTCGCGGGTTTTATATATCTGTACACATATTTAAAAATCGTCTTAGAAGATAAATTGATTTACGTGCACTGTTGAGGCATTTTGAGGCCGTTTCTTCGGGCGAATTTCAAACATATCGTTTTTTTAAAATGCCTAATTACGGTAGTTGCACTGGCCAATTTTCACTGTTTTCTTCTACTCTGAAAATCTCCATTTTGCTTTTTTTCTATGACAACGTTATTGCAATAAGGTGTATCTGTATTTTCATTGCAAAAAATCCAATTTGTTTGAACAGAATGTGTTGGAATGAGAAAAATAATGGAATGTTTTTTTAAAGGCAACCTGGTATTACGATCCATTGAATCGCTAAAAAAGAAAAAAAAAAAGAAAAAAAAAAACGAAAACGTTAGGAATCACATGACCGGATGTGGGTAGCAATTGTGTGACTCAGCGTGACGGAATCACGCCACAGTTTTATCACGCTAAAGAGAACTCAAAATGATACAAGCATGTACAACAAATGTTTATCTTTATTCCCGAACTTTCAATATAATCCTCTGTATTATAAAACCCTGTATAAAAGTAATTATTTTTTTTATAAATCCTAGCCTAATTCTAAATACATCTTTCTGTATATGCCTTCGACGCCTTCGTTTAGAATGCAATGTTTAAATATTCGAATTATATTACACTTAACCTTATATTGCTTAAGCATTAATCAATGTCTGGATAGATAAAAATCTGATTTTTATATATCATCTTAGAATTTAAACGGGTTATTTTCTCTCTGTACATATTATATATAACTTATGCTAGCTAGCTCAATATTATTTGCAGCAAGCGAGGCTTATGACCTTTTTTAAAAGCTATATTTTAGCTGTATGTTGCTGAAGACGCGCGTTTGATATTTAATGCCTTCTAAATAAATTAAATTTAATATGTGTATCTTAGTATCTTTACAAAAGGACCCATCTAGTCCTGTCAATCAAAAGGAACTCAGCGAATCAGGTGGCCAAGATTCCTTTGGAAGTTTTGCAACGCGTCACGAAGATCTCGTATAATGACGTAATTTCTGACGTCACTAACTGCTTTCATGTCGACGTCATTGTTGTCAGTAAAATCTTCTTCAATTGTGACTTCTGCCATCCATACATTTTCCTTGTTGTGCTCACCAAAGATTTCGCCCTACAAGGAGAAATATTATTAACTCAATGACTGCACTAATCATCATCATCTTTTTTTTTATCATCAAGTCTCTTCGCGCCAATTGGCGCATAAGGCCGTCACGCTTTCTAACCAACACTCCCTCTTCCGTGCCACCACTTTGGCTACTTCCCAGCTTGCCCACCCCGCTTTGTTTCTTTCCTTTTTGGTTTCTCCGGGACCATCAATGCCGAGAGAAAACAAAATTCATTGTTTCGTAAGGGGGCAGTCATTTATTGAACAGAACAGTTTGTTGAGGGTAGCAAAGGGGGAGATCGTGATCCCGTTTCATGCACAAACTATAACCGGCAAATTCACGTATCACGTATACTTGAAACAGCAGAATTCACGAATCACGTTTCTCTTCTAGCTACCTTTTTCACGCGTCACTGTCTAATTTTTGCCCTACGAAACCCTTTGCTACACACTTCGTCTTAAGATCCAAGAGTGAACAATTAATGTAGAAATGTATGAGATAATAAACAAGTGACATTGTTGGCTAAATTGAGCTTCACCCTTTACACTTCGCATTTCACACTTCATTTTCGATGTTGCAGTTCACAGTTCACACTTAATATTTCTCTCCTTAAGGGAACAGGCTAGGAATGCAGTTGAAACGATGAGCAAAAACAAATGCTGAAAACTAAAAGGATGTATAGTTTCACGAGCGTTATGCTTTTGTCTCCTGAAAGAAACAATGCCATACAACTTCCGGTGTCATTCATTTTTGTAAACCGGAAGTAACTTAGTACCTAAAGCATTTTAATAGTAATGGAAACAGATCTTACCAGAAACTCTTTGGTGGTTCTATTCAGCCGTTCCTCTAGATGTTCTGATCGTGGTGAATCAGGAGGCGAAATATCGTTCTTTCTGAGCTGTTAGATAATTTATACAAAGTATGATAAGAAATTAAACAAATATTATACCTAATTACAAACGTCAAGATTCTTACTATAATCATTATCTGAAAGGATTGAATCGTTAACTTTTTTTGTGGCTCGCATTGGAACAGAAACATGCACCTTTCACTCGCTCAATAAAAATAATTTGATAACAATGATTACAAAAAAAGGAAATTGTAAAAAAGGAAAACTGAAAATAACAATGAGAAATCGCAGACAAATAAAGGGAAAGGAAAAGAAAAAGAAGAAAAAAAGGAAAAAGTCCTACCACTCTCCAGATCATACTAGTCATGTCAGTTAGCAGTGATTCCAGGTTATCACTCAGTTCCTGTCCCCTCTCGGTGGCACTCTTAGTCACCAGTCTCTCAGCCGCGAGAAATAACCGGAAGCGCTGAAGGTCGTCCTCCATAATGCCTGCGTCTGTGTCCTGTGTTGATAATAAATGATTTTTAACACTGATTTATAAGTTCAGATCAGTTGTATTCTGAACAATTGTGAATAACAATCGACGCTTCGCAGAAATGGTGCGTATTTACAGTTCCATGTTTTGTTTTTACTTTCTGATTTTCAAAATAGAAAGAGATCAGAGATAGAGTACGATTAGTTTACACATTCACTTTAGAAGCCAGTCATTTATCACGAACTTGCTAAATCGAAAACGGAACTAAAACCTTTGACCTGTCAAAGTTTTAAAATAGACTACTAGAACTAAGCGTCCAGGGGGCTTCCAATAAATGATGCAACATTTGTCATGATGCTAGTTCAGTGATATGGGACATTCCCCTACTACTAAACCGACGCGCTTTATGCTACACAAGGGAAATATTGAACATTTCAGGTGACAATCTCACTTACCCTTTTTATCAAACATTTTGTGAGGTCATTGAATTCCAACAAAGTCACTATGTCGACATTTAGTCCATGGCGTCGCAGTAATGGTGCCTTAAAGAAGGGATAAAGAAAGCAAATTGTTTTTAAAGTCAACATTAAATCTACAAACTGAACTTACGTATTAGGCCATGTATAAACAGTACTATATAAGCGTTGACGGTTTGTTTACATACGATTGATTTAAACTAACAATTACCCAGAATGTTTCACACTTTACTTGAATAAACGTTTTATGAAAGATTTTCTATGGATATCAGTTCTTAATAGTAAAATAACAACTATAAAAATGTTTAAAAGGAAATCCGCCAGGACTTCGAGTAGTTATTGGACAAAATTATGTACCAAAACTATTTACACCTGATTGCAAGCTTTTGTGTTACTGCTTCAAATATCTTATCGAAAGAAATCTTTTCTAACAACACCACACATCGAAAACACATTTTGAAGTTCTGCTGAATTCCACTGAATCGCTTAAAAGATGTAAGCTTTTGCCCATAGCTTGTGAACTTTGAATATCATTTTCTCAGACTCTGATAAGAAATTGTTGTACCAGAATTATTTACACCTTATTGCAAACTTTTTTGTTACTGCTTCAAATATCTTATTAAAAGAAATCTTTTCTAACAACACCACACATCGAAAACACATTTTGAAGTTCCGCTGAATTCCACTGAATCGCTTAAGACGAATTTACAAAATGGCTTCACGTGAGATTTTGCCCATACCTTGTAAACTTTGAAATTCATTTTCTCACACTCTGATAAGAAATTGTTGTTGGTGTTATCACGGATAATTACTTACATCTTTACCTTTTATTAAGGGTAGGAAATAACGCAATAGGATTTAAATTATTCTGGAAATTGATTTTTGTCCAACTTTAATAAATATTACTCGACTTCCTAGTGGATTCCGTCTTAATTACATTTGTAAATGTGGACTGAGATAACTCTCACTTTAGAATGTAAAACAAGTATCGTAAATTTCTTACAAGAGAATAGTTTTTATCCAGTCTTAAGATTTTCAATCTTGATCTAATATTTTTGGAATAAGCAGAACAACTTATAGTTTCGGAAATAGCTAGTGGTGTATTTGTTTAGCCCGAAATAGGTATTCTTATTTATCAGGATAGCGAGGAAACTATCTTACCAAAACATCTTGGCATAGCTGTCGCTGAAATCTGTAAAGCTGGTCCAGCAAGCTTCTCATTGTGTTAACATCCTCTCGGGTTAGCACAAGTTTCTTTTCATCTTTAACTGAAGCTGAAAACACTTGTGCAATTTTGAATTCCACAAAGCACGTCTCACCAAAGCTATTCATCGTTAAGTCTTCACTCGCACTCGGCAACTGAGCAACTCGACGGTGCATTCTGTTTATATACAATTTCATAGAAAAGAGGGGAAAACCCCGTCCTTGAAACGCATGTCACGCGATTTGAAGCTGAAGTAAAGCTGCTAAGAATTGAATATTTATGAACAGCTTCCGCCAAATTATGATTCAAAAGCAATTTTCGTTTTAAACAACTAAATTGACTTTTATTTGCCTCAATGTACCTTTCTAAGCAAAAGAAGTATAAAACCCTTTATATATATGTCAGCTTTCGCGGTCATTGAAAGAGTATTGTGCCGTATTAAAACATCAAATTTACATATAACTGACTGCCTTTCCAGTTTAAGTTAAAAATAGATTTACGTAAGGGACGCTGGTCAGTCAAGCGTCCCTTTTCACATACTTTCGATTTCAGTTCTGAATAACATCATTTCTTTGTTTCAAAGCACTTGACTCCAGGCTTTTCTTAAAAAGAGACTAACAGAAGAGATCCTTCTCACGCGAGCGTCCCTTTGTTATTTTCGGCTTTTATAATATTAATTTCATTTCTTCTTTATTTTGATCGCGTGCTTTACAATATTCTAGCCGGTTTAACAGCTTAATTGCATCCGCCTATTGTTCAATTTCTTAGAATTTTCCACTTGAAAACACAGTTTCACGTGTTTTGCCAGAGGTTATTTAGACTTCTATAATCACGAGTTGGCGTCTTGTGATGCGAGGCGTACTTGGAAATACCAAAACAATTTACTTAATGATACAATTCTGTATGCCACGACATTCTAATCTTATTGACACGAACGTTTATGGGTTGCATTGCAGAACCGCTGTGATAAAGAATAGTAGTCACTGAGTAGTATTAGTATCCAAGATTTTATGGCCATTATTTTAACACGAGAAGTTACGCTTGGTCTTGTAATTTCACGTTGCGTAGGTTGATACAGGTAGTTTTTCATAATACCATTCTCGACCCTGATAGGGCTCTACTTGGTAAAAGAAACCGAAAGCTCTGGGGTTGAGAATGGCCAAGCTGTCCAAGCTTGTGACCTTAAGTGCCACTGTCAGAGAAAGTGTTCCAGACCTTCGAAGTCGGGGTCAACCGATTTTCCTGAAACTTACTGCAGAAGTTGGCCTTGATGAGATATTCTAAAAGCCATTTGGGTTTTGTTTTCTGACTTTTACTTTCAAAGTTCCAGGGGTGGTGCCATATTGAGCCTTCAAATCATGAAAAATCCTGCTTTTGAAGGAGTATGTTTGCACTTGTATAAAATCAAACACACAAAACCTTTTGACTAAATACTTGTAGGCTGTGATTCTACTATAAATGCTCTTTCGTTTCATATATGCTGATTTGGCATAGAGGGTTCTGACAGTGTGAGGCATAACACGAAACTTGGCCAACTTTTGATGAGAAAACCACTACCCAAAATTGCCAAAATTTAGATGTTCATATTTTTTAACTGCCTAACTAGAAAAAAAGGACACTTATATCAGGAGTTATCCCAATGCATGTAGAACAAAATTCAGTTGAGAAAAATTTGGGCCGTGTAATGTTTTAGTTCTTTAATGACCCATTTTGAAGCACACCCTGACCTAATTTGCATATTGTCAAAACCAAAAGTTTAACATTCATACTTATTTTATTTATTGTTAAACACTTTAATTTGCCTTGGCGAGGCTTAAAATTCTTAGGAAAGCTATTATTAGTAGTAATAAGACGAGTAAACATAAATTTTGACTGTTAAAATTAGCAAAAATTAAAAAACACAATACTGAAAAAAATCAGTTTGTTCCCCTCCAAAGCTTGTTCCTTAAAATATAATGTGCATACAATACAGGAGTCCGTATAACGTCTACGTAATAGTTTACTATACTAATAAATACACTTGTTTGAAACGTATCCATGCTGAACTTGCTAAAACTTAACTTACCAAAGCGTATTAAACGTTCTAAGAGTAAAGGTAAATTTCCATATCTTTGAAAATCGTGTGAGTACAAACATCCTACGGCCAAATCGTATTTTGCAATGATCGCTTCATTCTGCATTTGATAACAGAAGTCCTTAATAGTCCCTTACAATCAAGAAACGTTTCTGAAGCCGCTCAGTTCCTCGCCATTAATGCCATATAGTTTTGCTATTTTGGTTGCACGCTGTTCATCCGCCATTTTGCATATGGTCGCAAGAGAACTGGGGCGAGAGTCGCCTGGCTGAAAACGTGTGGACCCAACGTTTTTCAAACGAAACTTCCATAGAACTCATTAAGATACCTTTAAAATGTACTGAGAAAATTATTTTTGTTTTCAAATTAGCCTCTTTTGACGCTGTGTTATAAACTTGTTGACATAATATTAAGACTTTTTCATTTTGGTCGCATTTTATAAGACCTAGCCCCCGAGACCGAGCCTGGGAGGAACAATTGATAATGCGACACAAACCAAATGGCTTATTAAAATCATTCTTATAATGAAATGAAACAAGTATCAACACGTGTTTTATCTCTGGTGTCGAGTGAGGGCCATTAAATATTCTCTTTTCGGCAGATTACACTTCAATGGGGTATAAAGGAACTACATCACAGTTGAAAAAAATGACAATTTTTTAAAGTTTTTCGTCATAATCAGGCATTAAAAAAAAACATCTGTGTTTTTTCTCAGGTTTTGATAACTTGCATAATTACTCTGTTGCCATTTTTTATGTGAGAAAAATATTATTTTTAGACAAACTTCAATTTGGAAGTAATTGAAAAATTGGCTAAAAAACCCGTGGCTGATTGCTTGATCAAGAGGAGTGTACGTAAACGGCAGTGTCTGCCTTAAACATGCATGAACTTTACTCTGTCCTCCACAGAGGCCTCTTCTTTAATTTTTTGTAAGGGCTGGGAAATGGGGAGAGGTGAAAAGTTAGCGCGAGGCTGAGGAGTGAAAAACAAAAGCGCTCGGGACACTGGGAAAGAAGGAAGGAAAAATCGAGTCGTTCCACGAGCTCCCCCTATTTTTTAATTTTTTATGCTTTTCACCTTTCCCCTTCCACTGAAAGTGTCTCATTTTTATTCGAATGTTGATTATAATATAGCGATGAACTAACAATAGTTGGGCCTTCTGTCCTCAAATCCTAATATAAACGCTAACCATATCCGCATACAGTCAACTCTCGCCTTGCGGACACCCCGCTATTGCGGACACTCGCTATTACGGACAAAATCCAGATCCCCGGCGAATAAGGTTTGACTGGAAATGACTCCCGCTATTACGGACTCTCGCTATTACGGACACTAAACGACGCCCCGAGCGTGTCCGCTATAACGAGAGTTTACTGTAATGTAATGTCACTTATATTAGAGTAACCGATGTGCTTTTTAAGCAAACGGCAATGGCTTGCACGACTCGAGGGCTCGCACATTGTCAAGATTCGATAGTAGGCTCTTACCGATAGTGCTCGTAAAAAATTAAAAGCATTAAATGCTTAAAGCAGTGCTCGTTTATTGCCAAAAAAGTGCTAAAATAATGCTAATTTTTTTTAAAAAGTGCTCGTGGTCTACATAAAAATGCTCTCTCTTTACGATTTTTTTAAACATAGAATATTACATTTTTCAGATTTTCAGTAACATTTTTCATTTTTTTGCCTTGGCTGGCTGTCTTCCATTGTTCCTAGCTGAAAACGTGGATGACGCCATCTTGTATCGAGTGTGATGGACTGGGTTTTTAGAAGGAAAACGCTGACCTATCAAATCTATTCCTCAGGTCTCCTCGGCTCCTGTGACTAAAATGAGGGCAAAATGCATCTGGGTTCTGGGAGGCTTTGGACGCCATAAAAAAGTCAGATTGTGCTTTTTAACACAAAATTATACAAATAATCAGTCGAAAATTCAAAATAATGCTAGCAGTGCTTTTTGGGATAAAATGTAGAAAAAAATGCTCGCGAAGCCAAATAATGCCAAAATAAGTGCTAGCCCTAGCACTATCGGTAAGAGTCTATTCCATGGCGTTTGCCTATAAGGGCCTGTTTACATGGAGGGAGGGTGCCCCGGCTAACCGAGTTACCCGGCTAGAAGGGATAAAACCTAGCCCGCCTTAACATGCAAAATTCACAGCCCTTCTACCCGAGTTGAGACAGCGTCATTTAAGCGTGTCACAGCGTGGGAAAACCATGTAGCTCCAAATGATTGAAGAAAAATATGATTTTTTACCAAATAATCAAGGCTAGCCGTCTTTAAACCTATTTTATTTTGATGTGCAAGCTCTCAGAACTTTACTACGTCCAATTATGGGGGAATTCAATCGAAATTC
This sequence comes from Oculina patagonica, assembly GCF_052425735.1. Classification (NCBI taxonomy): domain Eukaryota; kingdom Metazoa; phylum Cnidaria; class Anthozoa; order Scleractinia; family Oculinidae; genus Oculina; species Oculina patagonica. Next base: position 4,399,939 of record NC_135759.1, read on the forward strand.
AACAGTCTTTGGCCGCCAAATTGAAATTAAAGTTGTTGTTTCGTGAGTAAGGATAATCATTCCTACGAAAATTTCGAATTAATTAGCTGTTGCTCAAAGAAAAATTTTCCAGCCTACAGATAAAACTAATTTGATCTAATTTTGGTCAAATAGCACTGTTTTGGTCCAGAATTTATAATTTTTATGCCAACACGCGCGAAGACTTATCCCGGCAAGCTGGGATAGCCCGGTCAACCGTTTACATGGCAAAAAGCTATCTCGCCTAGAAGGGTGCCCCGGGCAAGTAGACCGAGTGCCCCGGCAAGGCGGGTTTCCCGTCTTGCATGTAAACGCTTCGATGCGTGTTTTAAAGAAACGTATGGAAAGTTGGTTCGCCCAGGGTAGCTCGGTTGGCCGGGTAACTCGGTTAGCCGGGGCACCCGCCTTCCATGTAAACAGGCCCTAAGTTCTACCCGCTGAACCCACGCAACAAGCCGGGAGGATTTAAACGCAGAAATTAATGGAAAATTAAAAACGTAACTGAACGCTTTATATCCCAGCTACATCATTCAAATTTGTTTGATTAAATATTTTACCTAGAAGCTAGGCTCCTTCGGATAGTCCATCAGATTCCCATAAGACACTGTAATTTGTGACGGCGTTGCATATCCTTCCAGATGGCGGTCAAAACCGTGACCGGCCTGAAGATCTATTATTTTCGTGTTGTGCTAAAATAATTAATACCGTGAGTCAACTTTCGTTATAGCAACACGCTTGGGACGTCGTCGTTTAGTGTCCATATTAGCGAGAGTCCGTAATAGCGGGATGTGAGGGAAAAAACGTTAAGTAATATAGACTGTTTTTTAAGAACTGTAACGTGCTCATCAACAGTTCTAGAAGAGAAACTACGCAGTAGCCGTTGGGTACGGAGCATGACAATGGTTGAAAGTTAATTCCGTTTAAGGTAAGCACTCATCTGGAAGAAAAGGTTGCAGTAGTTTCCTAAATCTAACCTGAGTTGTCGTTTTTCTGTTGTAATTCACTAGTCAGGTCACTTTGACTGCTAAGCTGAAGGAAATGGTGAGCGCACCATTGACATGCATATATACGAATGTGGCTATTCTTGCCAACTGCAACTAGGACTGGTTTTCGGTCTTGTGCATCATTGTAGAGTTGTGACAACATTTTGATGTCGATTGATGGCTCTTATCTACACCATATACAATATACATGCTGTTACTTGTTACTAGTTCTTCTGGCCGATCGTTCATTTATTTAGCTGTCTTAGCTTGGTGAGGCACACCATTATGATCATTACGTGTATTAAGTCAGTTTTAAACTCGAAAAAAAAAAAAAAACAGTAGAAATTTTAATTTTTAACGATATGACAGGCGGAAGTTCCAGGAATACGATTCAACATCAATCTAAAAACAAAAACAAAAAACTCTTGAGCCACTGTTGGCCACTTAGTTGATTTTGGGGTCCGTGTCATATGCTTTAAAGTCAAGTTCCACCCAGGTCTAATAAAATGTGACCAAAATGAGAGTGTCACGATCAGTTCTGTCTTTAAAGTTGAGCAAAGGACTTCTGTTGGAAAAAACCTCTGAACCATTCTCGTCCCCATAGCCCTTTTCGTTTCTCTTAGCCGGCAGGGCCTAGGCACGAGGAAACAAAGGGCTCTGGGGACACAGGATTTCCAGTCCTAGATTCTAGGACTTCCGGTCTTCATGTATGCAGTCGTGAGATGTCTATAGACTGTATGCGATTATCATGGCGGCCGTCGAGCCACAATTCGAGGAGTCTTTGTCACGGGCGCTTAGTGGTCTCAGTTTGGAAAATATTTCCCTCCGTGTTGAACAGAAAGAGGCAATACGGAACATTGTTCTTCTAAAGAAAGACACTCTTGTTATTTTACCGACAGGCTTTGGCAAGTCGTTAATTTTCCAGTTATATATTGCCCTTTGTTTTTGACTCCAAGCTTGGAGAAACTAATGCTTTTATTTTGGTTGTTTCGCCACTAAATGCATTAATGCGAGACCAAACAGTGAAGCTCAATGATTTAAATGTCACCTGTCTAATGGTTCGCAATACCGAGTCGCTAAGTGAAGTTGAAATCAACGACATCAAGCAATCAAAGTATCGAATAATTTATGGCCACCCGGAGGCATTTGTTGGAAAATTAAGAAAAGTGTTGGATTGCAAAGAAGTGAGACGTAATATGAAAGCTGTCGTAATTGATGAAGCACATCTCATTGTAGAGTGGCAAGTATTTATTAATTAGTATCTGTGTTTAGTTATTTCCATTGACAACAGTAATAATATATAAGGTTCTGTAAGTGAAGCAATTTTGTAAACAAAATGTTGTTATGACTTCAGTATATTTATAATACTACATCCTGTAAATGAATTTTCTACTTTTGTCTTTTCCCACCTTCAAGCACATCTAAAAAAGTAGAGTGCTGTAACTATAGACAATATGCTTTGAGAACATAGAATAGAAAAGCTTATTAAAACACTCCATTTTGAAACTGACAACATGACTAGTTGTATGTTTTTATTGTTAAAGTATTAATAGTATGTTCCTTTTTTAAGGTGGCATCTTTATTTCATGGGTTCACTCAGACCATGGGAAGCACTAGTTGCACGATTTACAGCTGTCAGAGTCTTTTGAGCCCCTAAAGCATATATCAGATTCTTATTTTTCTTAACAAAATGTTCTTGCTTTAGGTCATTGGCTACGTTTTGCCCCTCCCCTCCGAAATAGTTCACGTCTCTTTCGTGTATGGCACGATGAGCCATTTTTTCTGTGTAAAGTGCCTTGATGTGAGAAATAAATCTCATGGACTCAAATCCATATTTCATGCTTCTCTTGCGTGATCGAAAAAAATAAAAAGAGCATCTTCCAGTTAATAATCACTGAATCATGCGGTTGCCGTCTCCTTCTCGCTCATCTAGATGCATCAAAAATAGACCCATTTGCAGTATTTGTCTGGCGTAATTTTCAACATGGTCACTGGGATTTTCTTTAATTCCTAGAAAAAGAAATTATAAGAACTCTTAAATTATTATCAGTGTATATATAACTTTTTACTTGTTATTTATTTTTAAAAATGTTGTAAGGATCAGTTTGTTTAGAGATTCAACTGTCTCAATATTGAAAAACTTTAACATGAAATTGTTATGGCATGGTGGATGTGAAGTTACAGTATATCTGTTTGCTACTTTTAAAATAAATATCATAAGATAAAATTGAGCATACAAAATTTGGAAGTTAGTGCTTTATAATTATTTTAAAGAGATGATCCACAATGGTTGTACAGGCTACCAGTAGGAATGTGCTCATTTTCATGCAAAGTCATATGATCATAAGATTAACCTCGTTTATTATTGTTGTTTACCCTCTTTGCATTAGTTTTAGCACCTTCTGAAACATGTCCTGTGGTACTTGCATTTCTGGTTGCTTGTGATGTGGGATGTTCATTTTGTGCTGTGTAAAAAAGATAGCATAGTGAGATTCATATTTTATTGCTTTTTGTTAATTAAAATGCACAGTAAAAAGGGTATTTGTCTTAAAAGATACTGTATTTTTGTTGTGTTGTGAAAATGGCTCTAGGGTTTGTGGAAGAGTGAGATGGTAAACAAACCTCCTTTTCTAATGTGATCGAGAGTAGATCTTTTGATGAGATAGGTATTCACTTTTAAGTGATGGTGGATGGTTAAAACCATCCACCATTTGGAACCATAGGTATTTTCTGTAAATGTCAAATCTCTTTTTTAAAATGTAGAACTTCTTATTTACAGTGGTGGGTCTAGGAACACCTCACTTCTCCCCCTCCTTAATTCCAATTTTTGCCTGCTGTATTTCCCATTTAATCAGTCTACACTTCCACAGCTGGCATACCAAACATCCTTATAACTAGGAATCAATAAATAACAAATAAAAAATTCGCGCATTTTTTCTTATGAATGAAAAAAAAAATAGGCTGTTTCCTCGGGGGTCCGCATATACCGGCCGCTAAACTCATCTTCGCCTCGGATATCCTCCCATTTTTTTTTTTTCAAATTCGGAAGAAAACCTCTATTTTTTAAAAATACCTGTAAGCTACTGGTAAATGTTGCTAGCAAAGTTTATTAAACTGAAACGAGTGTACTCACCCTGCGACTACATCCACCGGACCCAAGCAAAATTGATAGCAACTTCTGAAGCATACCCAGCTTGGAATTTCTCTGATACATCAAAACTGCGTAACCAAAGCACACTGGAGGCACTTGTGACTCTGACGGTTGTTTGCTAATTGTAGCAAGAACATCCAAGACATCGGGAGACCGGTCTCTCATCTCAACCATTACTTTGGCACGTCTGCACTTCTCTCTCTTTGTTGATGTCTTGTTTTTCTCTACTAACTTGTAAGAATTCGGGAAGGCGCCGTGGTGCACTCACATTACTCTTGGGAGCAATAGGTCTATATCTGGGAAGATTTAGATCCTAATTCTGACCTCCCTTGGCGAAAAGACACATCCGCACACTATCACCACCTTCGCGGTTCACTGAGATAGCACTCTTTTTTGTCTGCTGGCTTGAAGAAGGCGAGTCTCCAACTTGTTGCGAGGCACACATTCTTTTCACACCAGTTGCTTTAATCGACAATTCCTGTTTGGAAAGTGACGCCAAAGACATAGAACGAAATTCTATGACTGTCTTAACCTCTCGAAAGCACGGCTGGCACAGTTTATTCGGAAAGCTATCGTCAGACTTGTCTTCTTTTCCAGTTAAAAACTCGAGCACCTTTATCCATGCTTTAGCAATTCTGGCTCTTTGTTAATTACTTTTCTCGCCAAAAATATTAACTGGATGGTTTCTAAGTAAAACCGTTTTATTACAACAGCGACAAGTGTTTTAAAGTTGGACGTTTTTTGTTTGGCAGGATCGTTTTTTATCCTCCATGTCTTCATCTGTTCATATTTTCGCGCCATCAGCCTTCCGAACATTTTGACTTCCGTGTAAGATTTCTTTGTTTTCAAACAGCCAATCAAAAAAATTCGAATTTTTTCGGTAATTCTCTGTCCCCAGAGCCCTTTGTTTCCTCGTGCCTAGGCCCTGCCGGCTAAGAGAAACGAAAAGGGCTATGGGGACGAGAATGCCTCTGAACAGGAAAACTTCATAATGTAAAACGCGTAGGTCGAGTCCACACGTTTTTAGTCAGGCGACTCTCGACCCAGTTCTCTTGCGACCACATCTAAAATGGCGGATGGACAGTGTGCAGCCGAAACAGCAATGGCAAAGAACTGAGCGGCTTCAGAAATGTTATTTGATTGTAATGGACTATAAAGGAATTCTGTCAACAAATGCAGAATGTAACGATCATCAGGAAGTACGATTACGCCGTAGGATGTTTGTACCCGCACGATTTTCAAAAATATGGAAACTTACTTTACTTGAAGAGCGTTTAATACGCTTTGGTAAGTTAAGCTTTGGCAAGTTAAGCATGGATATGTTTAAAAGAAGTGTATTAGTATAGTAAACTATCACGTAGACCTTATACGAACTCCATTTATTGTATGCACATTATATTTTAAGGAACATGCTTTTGAGAAGAACAAACTGATTTCATCAGTGTTGATTTTCTAATTTTTGCTAATTTTATCAGTCAAAATTTATGTTTACTCGTCTTATTACTGATAACAACAGCTTTCCTAAGAACTTTAAGCCTCACCAAGGCAAATTAAAGTGTTTAAAAATAAATAAAATGAGTATGGATGTTAAACTTTTGGTTTTGACAATATGCAAATTAGGTCAGGGTGTGCTTCAAAATGGGTCATTAAAGAACTAAAACATTACACGGCCCAAATTTTTCTCAACTGAATTTTGTTCTACATGCATTGGGATAACTCCTGATATAAGTGTCCTTTTTTTCTAGTTAGGCAGTTAAAAAATATGAACATCTAAATTTTGGCAATTTTGGGTAGTGGTTTTCTCATCAAAAGTTGGCCAAGTTTCGTGTTATGCCTCACACTGTCAGAACCCTCTATGCCAAATCAGCATATATGAAATGAAAGAGCATTTATAGTAGAATCACAGCCTACAAGTATTTAGTCAAAAGGTTTTGTGAGGTTGATTTTATACAAGTGCAAACATACTCCTTCAAAAGCAGGATTTTTCATGATTTGAAGGCTCAATATGGGACCACCCCTGGAACTTTGAAAGTAAAAGTCAGAAAACCAAACCCAAATGGCTTTTAGAATATCTCATCAAGGCCAACTTCTGCAGTAAGTTTCAGGAAAATCGGTTGACCCCGACTTCGAAGGTCTGGAACACTTTCTCTGACAGTGGCACTTAATAGTTAAGTCATTTCGGGCTCGGTTGTAATTAACTTTTAGTTGATTTCCAGTTGACGTCTTTTCGAGTTCAAACTAAGCACAGTTCGGCTCCGCATCACGGGTTAACTACTTTGCTCTACAACTCTACCTTTCACTGATAACCACAATTTCATAGTCGCAATATTCACCTATTTTCTTGTTTCAACTGTGAGCTAATCGATCCAAATAAGAAACTTTGCCAATTACCGTACAGTCGAGAGGAATTGTGGTGTAAAAAAAGAACGCGGGAATGTCTTTTAATTTTAACTGCATGCAGCTTTTCCCCTTTTTCAAAGCCTTCAGTGACGTTAATTTATCTCAGTAACGTAACTGAAACACGGGCGGGGAAACCCCAGGCAGTCTGCGCATGCGTCCAGGTCTATTTTCAAAATGGTGGACATTCAATTCTGGGTCATTTATGTAAGAGTTTGTGTGATAGAAACTTAAAATGTTGTAATAAATAAAGAAAATAGGGTTTACAGTTTTTAGTTCGTTACAAACTCACATATAAGGATTGGTTGAGTCTTGCAAATTTATCTGGTCCAGTGTCTTCGGTTGGCTTGCTTTTTGTTTCGGTCACAAAATGACACTGTAAAACGAGTAGCTCTAGGGACGAGAATGGTTTTAGTAAAGCTAAGGTAAAAAACGAAAAGCAATCACGTTATCTGCCTCAGCTGCCGTCTGGCAAACTATATCCTGACCTTTAGCCAAATGTTTTGAAATAAAATTCATTACATCGAATAAAATGAACTAATAGTTAAAGGGCAACTCTCGGGAAATTTACCCCAATTTTTTTATTTTTTCTATAAGTTGCTTATAGCAACAGGAATCTTTAGCAGGTAAATTTTTTAAAGGGCAACTCTCGGCTAGAAAACTATATTTCATTAAAAGCTTCCGAATGTTCCCAAAATCATACAGAAAGCAAAAAATTTGACTTCAGAAGCTTTTTTACCGGTTAATTTTAACGTAAAAGTTCGTATTTTGGCGCTTTTGTGACATTTCGCCATGAACGCTTCGATTGTGGTCACGTGATGTGATACGTCACAGGTGTGGAACCACAAAGTCACGAACATGGCGGACTCAAATTCTAGCAGTGAGAGCTCAACTTCTGCTAGCGATTCCACTATTTTTTAGAGAGCTATAGAAGGGGATATGTCAGGGGATGATTTTTATTCATGGTTTGCATTTGAGATGGTCGTTTTGCTGTAACTGCTCTACACCATACGTGTCTTACAGCCTTGGCATGTTTTTCCTAAGTTATCTCGTAAACTGACATCTGCACACACGAAGCTGTTTTGAGGCGAGGCTAGGGAGACACGCTTTCGTACTACACCATAAGTTGTTTAATTTACAACAATACCTTCTCAAAAGGAATCACAGAATAAGTACTACACGCAACACAGTCTTCTTCTGTTTAATTACTTCGCATATTGTTTTATATTTGCTTTAATTTCCCCATTTCCGCCTCCATATAATTAAGTATACCCTGCGAGAGCGCATCTGCTAGCGTGGGGAAGTGAATTTGTCTGGCTTCGTATTGCGCAATACTGACCTCAGTGCACGCAAATCACGCGCGCCTTTCGAAGGCTCTAATTTTAAAAGACTACATTTGCTTGGGAGAATTGCTTTTTTTTTTTGCCAATTAACAGCAGGAGAAATCTCATGGTGGCTACAGATTTCTCAACATAAGAGGCGAAATATATTTGTATTTTTCCGAACGCGTGGATTTCGTTCATATATATAGACCCATAGAGACGACCATAGACGCTATTCCTGCTTATAAATGAAGAGATTTCTGACAAATTATGGGAGTCAGCACTCGCAGACCCTTTCAATCTATTATTTACTCCAAACAAAATGAATCTTTATCATGATATAGTGCAGGGGGTGATGTATCGAGGTCAGGAAATGTTCGTAGCTTTATGATACAGAAGGCCGATCGATCTGACGGATTTGTTTCGTTTCACAAACGCAAGATTGAGTCTATTTAACTTTATTTCCTTTCATATTTAAGCACTGAAGCACTACCTTTTTTATCTTGGACATCATTGGACAGCATACGGTCTTTCTCTCCTTGTCATTCTCATTTATGAAAAGAAGCTTGGCTTGTTTTCCTCTTATCGGAAGCAAAAGCAAATCTGCCTTCCACACCTGTGACGTAGCATCACGTGACGTACCAAAATCCGAACGTTTTCAAAATGGCCGCCAAATTGGCGTTAAAGAAAATTCATAGTAAATTCATTTTAGCCGGTATCTTAATTATTTTTTAAAACCCAACAACGCTTTTCAGTTTTCAGAACATGTTTCGATGTTTCAAACATCATCATCAGCCATAATGAATATATAAGGTTTACAGAATGATCGTTATTATATGTGTAACAGCCTATACAATGAGCCTTATAAATTCAAATAAACGTAAAATGCGTTGATACAGATACAGATACTGCAGATACAGTAAAAACCCGCGAGTAAGATCCTAATTTTTAAGAGCCTATTAGGCTAACATTCAGCCAGCTAGACACCCTCTTTATAAGAATCTCTTTAGCCTAAAATAAAAACCTTAATTTTAAAGAAAATAAGTCGACATTCTGGATCCTCTTTGGAGACACCTAGGAGCCTTATCACTTCAGCTGCAATGTAAATGCCAATGTTGAAAATCATGAAATATTATTGATACAATCACAAAAATATAAAAGGCTGAATGCCACTAAAAAATCAGCAATAATGTTAAGTTTTCTTTAGAAGTAAGAACCTATTAAGAATCTAAATAGCCTACTTGTGCTAATTACCATTCAGTTTATGCAAGAACCTGTTCAGGCTAACTTGGGATAATGCAGGGTTTTTTTTTTCGCGGTATTTTGTGGTATCTAACAAGACCCAGCGGTGATTGACTAAATACTTTACATTTACCCAGTGAAGATAAGCGATTCGATGAAATCTTATCTTTGATTTACAGTTTACACTTGCATGTTATTAAACAGCGAACACTGAAAAAACATCGAAACAACTTAACTATCTGTTCCATTTGGTATAACCCATGATATTCATCAAACCACCACAGACATCTTCCACAACTGCTATTAACTCTTTTGAAGCTTCTGTTTTCCACTTGTTAATAACAACTGAAGCATTTCTGTACAGGGAATACGGGTTCTTATCAACCGCACTGCTCCGCGACCTTTCATGATCAGCTACCCATTTATCAACCCTTATCGACCAATTAAAACCCGCAAATCTGTATAGCTCCCGTGCTACAATTGTAGTATTGACCACAAGGTCTTCGTAGCGAATTACTTTAAAGCGATTTCTTAGCCACGACGGAGGAGATAACAAACCATATCGCACATTTTTCTCCATGGGATCACAAATCTTGCGAACATTTACACGAAAATCTTGGTCCGAGTGATTTTTGATCCAATTTGACTTAACCCACGAATAAACCACAGCCCTGGGATCGCGAACCAAGTTAATAAATTTCACATCATAACTGCTCTGGCGGGCGAAATGCTCTTGGAAACTTTGTATTGAGTTGTTCGGCAAACGCGAACTCAAAATCTTCGTAACTGTATGTTGATGAGAGCTACAAGCTTTCCTGAGCAGGGTTTTTGAGAATGATGCACATCTCTTAGACTTTTGCTTCCCAGGGCATAAAAACCCGCTGTTAAGTGCTTTACTATGAAGCCGAAATCCGCTCGTAGAAAGTTCTGACAAAGTAGTATTCGTTAAACTACTGAAATCGCATTTGAAGAAGCTATCGATTAACCGAATGCAAGTGTCTTTGTATGTGACTGGCTCCTCGTCCATAAACAAATTCACATTTAACAATTTTCCGACATTAAAAAGTGGCTCAAACCAGTACATGACTTGAGGGTTGCAATTGAAAATCTCTCCAAGAAAAGAAGATCCTCCTCTTCCTTGACTTAATATGATGAGATTTTTTCTTGTAGGAAAGGTTTGTTGTTGTTGTCGTTGTTGTTTGTGCTCATTTTCTTCCCTATTCTGTGGCTTAATATCAAAGTGAACGTTTTGTTCCTTCAAAACTTGCTCCGTTCTTGCTAGTTGTTCATGATTTTGACGGTCTTCTGCTTTTGACTCATATACATTGAAACGTTGCTTCGTGCCATTAGAATTACCTTTTGCAATTAAATCCAGGATTGGCTTCCATACAATGGACGAACTCGCGAAATAAAACAACAACACACAGAGTGAAACAATGATGCAACGTTTCGTAAAGAACTCCTGGCGTTTCTTCATGATAAAAGAAATTCTTAGTTACTAAAAGTGTTCTTGTAAGTGTTCAATAAGACCGTAATGAATTTGATTTTCGGCGAGAAGGACAGATATTTCCTCAGATTAATATGTATCCATTCTTGTTTGTATTTGCAGTACGACAGCGTTCTGTTGATTAAAGTGTACGATAGCTGGGTCGGCGAAAATGCGAAGCCTGAATTGAAAGAAAAGAAAGCAATTATTTATGAGATGTTATGCGAAGTAAGCTAGGTAATGTTTTGGGCGATAAAGAAATATTAGACGAGTTAAAATATTGTGGAATGATAAGAAAAGATTTCAATTTAGGTGAAAGCAAATTGAAACAAGAAGGTACATTTACATACAACCTCACAAGTATCCTCAGAAACAAAATAAATAAAAAAGTATTACAGTGATTTGACTATTACTTCATTCTACTTCTCGAAGAGTTCAGATAACCTTCTGGCTGTCGGTAAAACATTGACTCGGGCTAGGGTTTGGTCATTTTTAGTGTCATTCTTTAGTAACATATCTTTATTGCTAAAGCAAGAATAAAAAAGTCGTGTTTTGTTAATTTAGCATGAAGATCTTTCACTGCAAAAAATCAGGCGTTTTTTTCTTTCAATCTTGAATCGACCGATCCCATTTTAACAAAGACAGCCTCTTGGCCCAGTTACAAAATAATTACGTTCAATAGCAATTAAGTACCTTTTAGCAAAATGCAATGAAAGTCGGTCCTTGCAAGAAAGTCTTTTCAATTCATCATGATTTCCTTTACCAATAACCGCACTTCGTCCTCGAATAAGCGCAAATGAAAACAATTTAAAAAGATCTGAATAGGGTTTAATGACACTTCACGTTTTTCCAGCTCGTCTCGCGTTTCTATAGAAACAAACTCCGCATTTCATTTACCGAGCTTAAAATTACCATCGTTCTTCTCTAGCTCCACACCGGACGCTTTCGACACTGCCGATCCTAGCAATATACGGGACGCGAGTTGTACACGAAACTAGAAACAAAGGTGGGGGGGGGGGGGGGGAGGGGGCGCAGATCGCCACCAGTCTCCCTTAGACCGGTGTGGGTTCGATTCCCATCGGAGACTGGGAAGTTTTCTTTGTTCCACGGACGTGACAACAAAAAAATACATCTTTCCCAATCTCAACTACATCGTGTTTTAATCCATGAACAAAATAACTTGCTCCGCTAAACTTACATAAACACCCGAAGGATTTGTTTGAAATTCGAAACTCTTTAGCAAGTCACTTACGAATTTTAATAATTTATTTACGCGAGATATTTATTTTATTCCTCAAACTGTCAACTAAGTAAATGCAGAAAGCCGACCCAAATTCGATGCAAATTACAAATTGAATACCTTCCGAAGTTACCTACATTTTTTTTCTTGCAACTTTAAGCATCAAGTAAGTAAAAGGTCAGGGACGAAACCTTCATTTACGAATGTAGGTCAAAACGCCCCCCAAGACAAAACGCCCGACAAAAAAACCCAGGGATTTTTACGTGGAATATGTTTATTATAAAAAACCCTCGTCGCGGCACGTTTTAACAACGAGAAATGTACAGCCATTTTTTTTACGTGAATTAATTATTTTCGTTATGCTATAAATGGAACGTTTTGTCGGGGGCGTTTCGTCTTGGGTTTTTTTTGATCGGTTACCTTATTATAGTTTACGATTGTTTTCGTTTCCGCGGCTTTGTGCGTATCTTAATCATTTTTAAAAATTCTTTCTTCCCCTGACAGCGGCGTAGTTTACGGACCGGCAAATATCCTTTCTGAGAGCAATGGTCGGTCGCCAAAACTTGGTGAAATGAACTTCAGGTATACGTATTCTTGTTCTACGTACAGCATTCTAGGCCTAAGCCTCTTTTAACCTGTTTAAATTGCGTTGTTAGAGTAGCTAATTTGTAAAAGTCAATACGTGCGCTACACAACTTACTACTGTGTTGTTTTGTTTTTGTTGTAAAGATCAGATCTTACAAGTGTATTGAAACCTTATTTTTCGGAATTGTTAAAAATGTCGGAGTAATGGTTATGTAATATTTTGTGAAACCCAAATATTGGTAAAAAAATGAAAACTCGCGTTTTCTAGCCTCGTTAATTTTCTCATTTCGAGATAAAACGGTGAAGCCATAGATGTTTATATTTTTCCTCGGAGCAATTCTCGGTGCCTCTTCTTCGCTAATTCTTCGTAAACAATGCTCTTGAATTGACCATAACAGTGGTTCTTCGTTGACGCCAGCACTTTCGCCGAGTCGTGTTCTTTTAAATTCTGTCAAGTTTGACACACTTTCCCATTTTCTGGGAATAAATCATGTCGTTTAAAATGAATAAAAATAACAAAGTAACATTACAGTTCTATAGTTACAAATTTCACGTAAGGAGTTTACGAAGACTACAAACAAAAGCCTATTACAATCACTTACTCGGTCGCAGGCTGAAGGAAGGGGGGGGGGGGGGAATAAAGGAAATTTTAACAATCATAAAACTAACACTGATCAACTTTCAAATCCTCAAACTAACACAATAAAAAAGCGTGTTGTGGTTGCAAAGACGGACAAAGACAGGCTTAGATAGTTTCGTTGTTGACTATATCATCTCACAATCCTGGCTTCGGTTTGGTAACTTTGATGTACATGTACCAGATGACTCCAGCAACTCTTAGCGCCGCGCCATTTTTCTATTTTGAAAATTATTGAGAGCTCGGAGAAAACGAATGGGTTGGTGCTTTTTATTATCAATACTGCTGAACGAAAGATTTTAGTTTTAGAACAATTTTTTTTTAAACAGAACTAGAGCTTAGCGGTCATTCAGTCGGTCGATCGGTCGGTCAGTCGGTCGTTCGGTCGGTCGGTCAGTCGGTCGTTCGGTCGGTCGGTCGTTTGGTTGGTAGGTTAGTCAGGCAGACACTGACAGACAAGCAACCCTTTATGTTCCAGCATATCATAGGTATTAACAGAAACGTACACAATGTGTATATGTAGCTATGTGTTATTTATTTCGAATGCTTGGAGAATGTATCAGGAAAATACGTTTACAGTTTGTGAACCATTTGTTTGATAGAGAATAATGCTTTACACGTTCTGTTGCATAGTGGGTACGCTACGCATGCGCACGTAGCCACCAAAAAAGTGGAGTACGAACAGGAGTCGCGCTAAAGTTGAATAATTTAACATCTTGGTTTGTTTTCTACCATTCGGTCTAAGTCATACATGAAAAATGGTAAGGACGCCATCACTGTCCAGTCCCTGTCATGCATAATAATCACATAGATTTCGCCAGGGTCCGGATAGGTATGCAGTGTATAATAATTATGTGAATAAAATCAAAACGCAACTTATTATTATTATTATTATTATTATTATTATTATTATTATTATTATTATTATTATTATTATTATTTATTATTATTATTATCACTGAAGCCCTTACGAAACTATGTAGGAGCAGCTAGAGAGCATCTAGCTTGTTCCATAATTATATTTGAAACTGATTCGTCTTTGTAAAACTACGTAGGCGTTGTGTATTGGGTCTCAATTGGCTTTACGTGAGCGCCTTTGTGACGGGTTTGGATTTTCAGCTGAAACAATAATTATTATTTACATGACATTGCAAACTGTTTGCAACTCTCCATTTCTTTCTCAAGTATTCTCTGCGAGAATACCCTCGCCACAACGTTTCTATTTCTACACCCTGTAATACCAGGATTGATTTACGTAACACTTTTATAGTTTACGTCCAAGCATTTCAAGTAAATTAAATTATTTTTCAATTATCTGCAGCCAAATAACAGCATGAAATATAATACACGCCCCAATATTAAAGGCTAGTTTACGCGAATAGTTTTAATATGACAGTTTTTATTTGCTCGTGTAGACGAGGAAAATTGGCCAATGTTTTGTGACAAATATATTTGCTGAGAAACTGGAGCCAGCTTTTATGTGACATAAAAATTGTCACATACGAAAAATTGCTCGTGTAGACGACTCGTCGCATAAAATGTGGCAATTACCTTATTATAGGAAATTAACGCTTGTGTTAATTAAGGTATTTGAAATTAACGCGACTTAAATTAATGCGAATTGAAGGGAAAATTACTTCCCAATAAAGGAAATTAACGCGAAAGAGGGGGTAACATTTCAAAATGAAGGAAATTAACGCGACGTACACAACAGGAACAAGTTTATTTCAACACTTATATGCGTGTTATCTTAAACGAAAACAATGTTCGTGGTACTTTTCCCACTTTGAGCGTTCTTCACAGTATCAATGATAGTGGCAGATAAAATTATGCTTTTTCCTTGGAGTCAAGAACATCTGGACTGTAACGAAATATTGGAGCCAAAATAATGGAAATTAACGTCATGGAAATTAACGCTCCACTTAATTAACGGCGCGGAAATTAACGTTAACAAAAATTAACGCGACTTAAATTAACGCGAAAGTTTGAAATTCGCGTTAATTTCATGACGCGTTAATTTCCTATAATAAGGTATTGCAACAGCATTGTTCGTCGCCAGTCTCCCAATCTCTCACCAGGCACTATGCACGCGTATCTTTGTGCGTATCCCTGCTGTCCAAAGTCATTACTGGCGCACTTAACTTTGAACTGTTGATAAATATATAATTGTTGCGCCATCTACACGATCAAATATATTTCAGTGTCACATAAAAATCGCCCGTGTAAATCCGGCTTTAAGTGCTACAGTAAAAACCCACGTATATAGTACTAGTTTAGATGATAACCATACAATAAATTTATCTTTCAAATGTACTAGCATGCATGTCTAGTCATCTGTGCTTTCATTTTAGTAAAATAAGAACCTATTGAAAATTTTAGGCTTAATAGGTTCTTAGGAAAAGGGGGTTTAAAATGAAAGTTTTAGCCTAACAGGTTTTTAAATGTTAGGTTCTTATATGTGGTTTTTAACTGTACTGTACAAACAGATTGATTTGAAAACATCACTGCTTAGACTTGGGCTTTACTTTCATCTCAGTACGTTTTAGTGAATAGTTATATCCTCTGAAGCTGAGCCAGTTGACTCCATTTGCAAAAGAAGAATGTGGCCCTTTCAGGTATTTGCCATTGAGATTGGAGTCGTGGCATTCCATGTACCACCAAGCTCCTTCATACCTCTTGGCACAGTTGTCATTCGCGGAAAGGTCGTTTTCGTTATCTTTCGTTGAAAACTGCATATTACTAAAAATCAAAAGAGAAACACGGCTAATTTGTCAATAGATTTTTACCAAAGGACTGAAAAATACTTGCGCGTTGAATATGAGATGGTGGATAGCCAATAAGTCACATAAACCCCATTTACACGCGCAAAAAAATCGGCACGGCACGGCAAATTTTTGGCACCGTGCTGACAATTTTTGGGCACGGCACTCCCAATTATCGACGTGTAAACGTACCGGTCCCAAAAAAAATGTGGCACCAGTGCCCAATTTTTTAGGAGTGCCGAGACTACCTCCAGGAGGTAGTCTCGGCACGGGTAAATCGAGGCACCGTGCCGAAAACAAGTGTGACGCATGCGTTGTTTCTACGAAAATGGCGGCCACTGCGTCATTCTCGCCCCAAGAGACTTTGTTTCTTTTAGTCACGTGGTCGGCGAAAAGAGTACAAAAAGAGAAGTTCTGGGGGATAAGAATGCATAGGCGTACGGGCACCTTCGGACCCGGGGGGGCGGAGACCTCGTTGCCCGAAAAAAAAAAATTGGCATGGGTTGAAAGCCAAATAAAGAGGCATATATAATATGCAAAACAAAACGTGCATTGAAATAGTTTTGAAAAAGCTTTCCCGTTTGCTAAAAGGAAACGATAGTACTTAAATTAATTTCGTGGCATTGCCCGAAGGTGTCAATGCACTGAATCCTTTTTCTTCGGAAATATTTATTTATTCACTCTAGTTCAGGGAAAAAAATTATTTATAAAAATTAAAGTATTTTGGGGGAGCCAATTTACATTTTGTTTTCCCCCACCTTGAAAGTTACACAAAAGCGTGCGAAACATTTTCAGGGATAAATGGATCGAAAATTTTGAGCTATCCCTAAGAACTTACATGTAACATTTGAGAAAAGCATCTGCAGCTTCATCACAATTGTAACAGCTTTGTTTCAAGGTCTTACACTGGGTCCACCGCGCGCAAACGCTCAAGCTATGGAAAAGCTGATTGCAACTGAATCAAACTGAGGGGTCACACAGAATTTTCGAGGAAAATCGAACATGATGATAGCAACTTTCGAGAGAAAACGAAAGCAAATGAATGAGAAATTTAGACTTTTCAACCACAAGGTTCGGTATATTTCCAATACTTTTCCTGTTAATGTAATTCGTTTTGAACGTAATTTTGAGATTTGTCGGCTTATTTTCTATTTTTTGCTAGGCTTATTGCCCGAATTCTAAGCATTTTGCCCGAAAAATTTCGGCACTGGGGGGGGGGGGCTGCAGCCCCCCTCGCCCCCCCGCCTCGTACGCCTATGTAAGAATGCCACCGAGGCAGAAGATAAGAGAAAGCTCCCGCTCTAAAATAATCACCGCGTAAGTCAGCCACTTCCACCATCACTGCAAAGAGCCATTTATTTTTCAGACTTTTCAATCTTCTTCTTCTGATTTCGTCAACTCCTTTCAGATGTCGATTTGTTTTGCCCCTGAACACTCTTCATTATGTTGAATGGTCGACAACTCGTTCCTTTCCGATAAAATTCGCGTTTTGCACTGAAAGCACGATGAACTATCACAGCAAAACATTTTTCTGCCATTCCTCGGCAAGGAAACCGATGGAAAGTAGGGGTGCCAAGATAAAAATTGGTACCGTGCCTAGCAGGAGAGAACCTTTTTGTTTTGGTCGTGTAAATGGGCAGTGCCGTGCCAAAATGGTTTGGTCACGGTGCCAAAAATTTGCCGTGCCGTGCCGATTTTTTTGCGCGTGTAAATGGGGTTATAGTGGCATGTTTGCTATAATCATTTCATATCCAACCACCGCGAGTGAAAAAGAGATGTTCAGGTTTTATTCAAACAAACGACCACGAAATATCAATGAATCCTGCTGATTTTATTTTGTAAAAAATATACCGAAAGATGACCGCTTAGCCAACTAAGGCTCTGGGAATACCTATTTTTAATGAATGCCATGCTGTAAATTAAATTGAATAAATGATACATGTAATTTCAATTTCCTTACTTTGCTGAGATCAAAGCATTCATGCCCATCGAATCACCAGCCGTGCCGTTGTATCCTCCAATCAAAAGCCGGTACTTATCTCCCTCGTCTGCCACCTTAAAAGTCGTGTACTTAGCATATGTGATGTTCCCATCAAAGTCCTCCAGGTCAACTCTTAGCATGACGTCATCGGCGGCTGTCAAACGGTGAAGATTGTCGTTTCCAAGCCAGAACTCGCCGTTCAGATCTCCAAAACCTTTTTTGTACGATCGCCATCCAAGATAAAAGTCAACAGAGCCGTCTAAACGCTTCTGAAAAACGGTCCAACCTCCACCGTCCGTGGTCATGTCACAAAACACTTGCATTGGTTTGCCGCCATCTGGATTGATAATGTACACACCACTGGATGTGAAACCATCTTGAAGGAGTTGGGCGCAGCTTTTTGGCTCTTTTCATCGATAAAAATAAAAAATAAAAAAAATACTTCATTGACCACTCCCCGAATGGGGCTTTTCAGGGCCAATTTGAAACAAATATTGTAAATGAAACATAACATGGTTAAAAATCCCAACTGACAGCAGGCAGACCAGTTGGCTATTTACAAGCGTAGCCGAGGAGTTAAACTCGGGTGACCGAGGACAAATCCTGCTAGTGGTCAGAATGGGACTTGAACCCGCGACCTCCAGATTTCAAGTCCGGCGCTCTAACCACTCGGCCACCCTGCCTCCGCAGACAGAACAATATTTAACGCTGAGTTATTTAAAATGGGTCTTTATAATTCAAGTCAAGTCACACAATTTGTGGTGAAACATTTCAGAACTTACTGCAAGGTTTTCCTGCATATCCATCGTTACACTTGCATCTTAGGCTGTCATCTTGATAGTTTGGAATGCAGACTCCTTTGTCGCCACATGGCGAGTTGCCCGTCTCACAGGCACTCTGTTTAAAAAAAATATATAACATAAGCGTGTTATAGGTTTGTTAAACCGCTATAGTAAAGTATTGTGTTTGCATCACGTGATAGTTTCTCGCTTCGGCTGGGTATTGAAGCATAAACATTTTCCTGTCTCCAATTGAAGGTCAACTAGTAGAAAGATGCGCAAGCAACAATACGCCTTTTCCTTACCCAAGGGAGTACCGAGGTGGTCCATAATTATTACTTCCGTTTTTCTTGATTACTAGGGAAAAACAAGCCAAAAACGTAGCAAGTGCACAAATGCACTTTATACTTTCATCGTGCTTTTTTAAAGATTTCGAGAATTTTGTCAAAATTTTGCATATAGGGAAGCCAAAAAACTTTTGCCTTGAAATATAAAGAAAGTAATTTACATGAAGACTTGTTTGAGAAAAGTTTTAGAAAAAGTTTGAGAGAACTGACAATGTGTGATATAAACAGACGTCTTCCATGTTGCTATGGCAACTTTTGATAAAAAAACAAAGCTATGACAACTTGATACAATATGACAAAGTTAGAAGATGTCTTCTTCGGAATTTTGTTTTTCCAAAAGTTTCTCACAAGGTTGTAATAGTTGCGAGTCTTAGCATTAAGTGCTAGAGGCGTAAGATATCATTGACCTTCAATATGTAGGAATTATTAGATGATATAAATAATATAAATTCCGTCTCAATTAAGGGCCTCTTCATAAGAGCCCAGTAAACGGGCTGCCTCGTTACCGGGACGAAATTAATTTTCGTCTGTTCATTATGGGGAATTTCAGCCCGATTGACCGGGATGAAATTCAAGAGACGAAACCAAAATAGCGACACATAAAGTTGCATCGTTCGCGACTGAAGAGGCCCTAATAATTCCGTCAAAATAAATGCTTCGAATTACCTTTATTCCTCTGTAATTGAAATCTTCATCTTTTGTGAAGTTAATTGAACTAGTGAATCGATCAGAGTCACATAGTTGACATTTGTATCTGCCAGCGTTGTTTTCTGTAGTTCCAAAGTTGAGAGATTGACAACGCTCTTCCTCAACGCACTCAAACCGACAAGAACTTTCGGAATCCACTTCTATTTCTTTTATCACGCTTCCATTTAGCTTATGTCCTGCTATGACTTTAGCAAAGTTAACAGCTTTCAAATCTGGCTGTGAAATACGGCCTATACCGTGCACAGTCGTGCAGACAACAGCAAGAATCCAGAGCTCGAGATGCATGTTCACGTAAATGGTGTAATAGTTTGATAAGATGTTAAGTTTGTGGAACAAGTAAATATGTCTCGGGTAGCAGGTGCAACGAAGATAATTAAGCACGGTTTTAATGACTCGAAACAAGAACCATGCCCTATTTCAGGTGAGGAGTAACATAATACTTTCCATTAATGTTATACCCGACAGGTATACCTTACATAAGCTTGCAAGCTATTTGTTTACGACTTTATTATTTTCTACTACTTTGAAGCCATGCACGGTCACTTAAGTACAGCGTATACCGTCCTTTGTCGTGCAGAGTTTAACTTACAGAGTTAAACGTGCAGACGCGTTTACTAAGCTAACGTGTGTAATTAACAAAGTGGCTACGCCATAAAATGATGTAAAACGTCAATCAATTTTGTTGGCAACTTATTCCTTAATACCTTGCTCACCTGCCACAATACCAATAAACCGGATAATTGGTTTTCGTTCTCGGACATTTTTTTAAAAAAAGCGATGTTAAATTTAATAGCTGATTTAATCAGGGAAAAGGAAATACAGAATATTATACAGAAGCAAAGCAAAATTGTGATTTCCGTTGCTACAGGCTCGTATCTAAGGAACTTATTAATAATTAGGCAGATGTTCCATTTTAAGATGAATTTACTGCAGGTGCCCAAGAACAGCACTGAAGCCTGCAAAGTTGCACGATCTGCGTTAGTATTACTTATTTTTTGGAAATGAATTTTCACGATTGCAACTGAAACACACGTTGCTTCTGTGAATACTCGTTTGGAATCTTTTCTAACACAGTTTTTCTTCAAAGAAAGGGGAAACTTTAAGTCTCGCGAAATTTAAACAGAGCGAGCAAGCGCCTGACGTCAGCAGACTGTTGCCAGGTGCGGTTTTTCCAACCTCGTTCCCAGGGCCTCTCTTCTTTTCCTCCTAAGTCGTCGACGACTTGGGAGGAAAAAGAGAGAGACCCTGGAAACGAAGTCGCAGTTTTTTCAGCTTCAGAGTTGTTATAACACAATTATAATGATTCTCTTTAGCGCGTTTTAACATTTTGATTAACAATTTTTTTTCACTGGTAATAGTGTGTCCTCATTAAGCGATGTTCAGTATTTTTCAATTCACTAAGCTAAACGTTTGTGTCGCTACAAATTCCTTTCCCAGAGTGCTTAATTCATGAAATAGTCTACGTTTAATCTCTATTTTTCAGCTTTTATGAATGGTTTAATCTTCATAATTATTATTGTGGACAACCAAACATTTGGGAAATTGTAAGACTAAAGGTTCTCAGTGAACTTGAAGTATAAAGGAACACGAAACGCGAAACTTCGAGAAAAAAATCGGCATAGAAAAGTTAAAGCGATTAAAAGGTGCCCCTCGGGAAAGAGTCTTATTAGGCCAGTTCCAAACAGCCCTCTGAGTACTGCCCCCTGATTGGGCAGAAAAGTTCTTTGTATTCCCTTTGTATTATCATGCCCAATCGGCGGGCAATCGGCGGTCTGCAGTCCATTTCAATCGCTCCAACTTTTCTATGCCGAATTTTTTTTTTCTCGAAGTTTCGCGTTTCCCTCGCCCCCACTAACTGTCCCTGGGTCTACAAGAATGGGAAAATCAGCCTATAGTGTGATATTTAACTTAGCGACCTGGTGGCGACTACATTCGTTCATAGCATGGAATTTAAGTATAATAAACACTGCCCTTCTCTGATTGTACACAGGC
Organism: Oculina patagonica; assembly: GCF_052425735.1. Lineage (NCBI taxonomy): Eukaryota > Metazoa > Cnidaria > Anthozoa > Scleractinia > Oculinidae > Oculina > Oculina patagonica. The sequence continues at coordinate 4,421,569 of NC_135759.1, forward strand.
TGATTTATAGGTTAAGTTTTATTATACATTAGAACTACTTTGAAACATGTGATTGGTCGAGAGCATTCAGTCAATATACAGTAGCATGTGAACTTGACATGATAACCCAATATCTGCAGCAGATATTGGGTTATCATGTCGAGTTCAAAGTCCGCCTAGTTTCCAAGCCCCTCGTCCGTGTAGTGCTGTCAAACTTTTGAAAATGGCTGAGCGATTCGCCTCCGTTTCTGAAGAGGAATTGAAAGTTTTGATCGAGAATAAAGATTCTAAAAACACCAAGAGAACAACAAAAACAAGTGTTAAAATTCTGAATGATTATTTGAGGGAGAAGAACCTGGAGAAACCACAAGATAAAACCGCTTTGGCCAATGTTCTGACGAAGTTTTATTCCGGCGCTAGAAAAAGTGATGGCAAATTGTTTGAAAACGTATAATAAAACAATTATTGAATACGGTTTTTGCATGATATCGTGAATTATCAAAACCTCGTGTCTGTGTTATCTGCCTCAGCCTTCGGCTTCGGCAGATAACACAGACCTCGATTTTGATAATTCACGATACCATGCTCAACCTCATCCAATAATTGCTTAGTACTCTGTCTAAATAAAGCTTATAATTCGATTATTATTATTCCTAATATAAATATAATTATTATTTACATGACATTGCAAACTGTTTGCAACTCTCCATTTCTTTCTCAAGTACTCCCTGCGAGAATACCCTCGCCACACTTTTTATTTCTATACCCTGTAATACCAGGATTGATTTACGTAACACTTTTATAGTTTACTTCCAAGCATTTAAAGCAAATTAAATTATTTTTCAATTATCTGCAGCCAAATAACAGTTATGGGTTTCTGATGAAATATAATACACGCCCCAATATTTAAGGCTAGTTTACGCGAATAATTTTAATATGACAGTTTTTATTTGCTCGTGTAGACGAGGAAAATTGGCCAATGTTTTGTGACAAATATATTTGCTGAGAAACTGGAGCCAGCTTTTAAGTGACATAAAAATTGTCACATAATTGTTCGTCGCCAGTCTCCCAATCTCCCACTAGGCACTAAGCACGCGTATCTTTGCGCATCTCTGCTGTCCAAAGTCATTACTGGCGCACTTAACTTTGAACTAACTTTTGACAAATAATTGTTGTGCCATCTACACGATCAAATATATTTGTCGCATTAAAATTGTCCGTGTAAACCCGGCTTTAAGTGCTGCTGTACAAATAGTTAAGGCCGGACAGATTGATTTGAAAACATCACTACTTAGACTTGGGCTTTACTTTCATCTCAGTACCGCCGGTTTTAGTGAATAGTAATATCCTCTGAAGCTGAGCCAGTTGACTCCAACGCCCAATTTAGAATGTGGCCCGTTCAGGTATAAACCGTTGAGATTGGAGTCGTGGCAATTCCTGTACCACCAGGCTCCTTCATACATCTGGGCACAGTTGTCATTCGCTAAAAGGTCATTTTTCTTATCTTTGGTTGAAAACTGCATATTACTAAAAAGGAAAAGATAAACACAGCTAATTTGTCAATGCATTTTTGAATAAATAAAAATATGAATAAAAATACTTGCGCGTTGAATATGAGAAGGTGAAAGCCAATACGTCACATAGTGGCAAGTTTGCTACAATCATTTCATTTCCAACCACCGCGAGTGAAAAAGAAATGTCTGGTTTTATTCAAAAAAACGACCACGAAATATCAATGAATCCTGCTGATTTTATTTTGAAAAAAAATATACCGAAAGATGACCGCTTAGCCAACTAAGGCTCTGGGAATACCTATTTATAATGAATGCCATGCTGTAAATTAAATTGAATAAATGATAATTTATTTCCTTACTTTGCTGAGATCAAAGCATTCATGCCCATCGAATCACCAGCCGTGCCGTTGTATCCTCCAATCAAAAGCCGGTACTTATCTCCCTCGTCTGCCACCTTAAAAGTCGTGTACTTAGCATATGTGATGTTCCCATCAAAGTCCTCCAGGTCAACTCTTAGCATGACGTCATCGGCGGCTGTCAAACGGTGAAGATTGTCGTTTCCAAGCCAGAACTCGCCGTTCAGATCTCCAAAACCATTTTTGTAGGATCGCCATCCAAGATAAAAGTCAACAGAGCCGTCTAAACGCTTCTGAAAAACGGTCCAACCTCCACCGTCCGTGGTCATGTCACAAAACACTTGCATTGGTTTGCCGCCATCTGGATTGATAATGTACACGCCACTGGATGTGAAACCATCTTGAAGGAGTTGGGCGCAGCTTTTTGGCTCTTTTCATTGTTGAAAATAAAAAATAAAAAAATACTTAATTGACCACTCCCCGAATGGGGCTTTTCATGGCCAATTTGAAACAAATATTGTAAATAAACATAACATGGTTAAAAATCCCAACTGACAGGAGGCAGACCAGTTGGCTATTTACAAGCGTAGCCGAGGAGTTAAACTCGGGTGACCGAGGACAAATCCTGCTAGTGGTCAGAATGGGACTTGAACCCGCGACCTCCAGATTTCAAGTCCGGCGCTCTAACCACTCGGCCACCCTGCCTCCGCAGACAGAACAATATTTAACGCTGAGTTATTTAAAATGGGTCCTTATAATTCAAGTCAAGTCGCACAATTTGTGGTGTAACAGTTCTGAACTTACTGCAAGGTTTTCCTGCATATCCATCGTTACACTTGCACCTTAGGCTGTCATCTTGATAGTTTGGAATGCAGACTCCTTTGTCGCCACATGGCGAGTTGCCCGTCTCACAGGCACTCTGTTTAAAAAAAATATATAACATAAGCGTGTTATAGGTTTGTTAAACTGCTATAGTAAAGTATTGTGTTTGCATCACGTGATAGTTTCTCGCTTCGGCTGGGTATTGAAGCATAAGCATTTTCCTGTCTCCAATTGAAGGTCAACTAGTAGAAAGATGCGCAAGCAACAATACGCCTTTTCCTTACCCAAGGGAGTACCGAGGTGGTCCATAATTATTACTTCCGTTTTTCTTGATTACTAGAGAAAAACAAGCCAAAAACGTAGCAAGTGCACAAATGCACTTTATACTTTCATCATGCTTTTTTAAAGATTTCGAGAATTTTGTCAAAATTTTGCATATAGGGAAGCCAAAAAACTTTTGCCTTGAAATATAAAGAAAGTTATTTACATGAAGAGTTGTTAGAGAAAAGTTTAATAAGAGTTTGAGAGAGCTGACGATGTGTGATATAAATGGACGTCTTCGATGTTGCTATGGCAACTTATGATAATGTAGAAAGAAAGAAAGAAAGCTATGATAACTTGATACAATATGACAAAATAAGATATCTTTTTCGGAGTTTTTTTTAGGTTGAAATAGTTGCGAGTCTTAGTGCTGGAGGTGGACGAGTTCATTGAACTTTACTATGTAGGAATTGTTAGACTGATGATATAAAGACTATAAAGTCCACCTCAACTAAGGACCTCTTCATATATGAGCCTAGTAAACGGGCTGTCTCGGTTTCCAGGACGAAATTTTTGTCTGTTCATTATGGGAAATTTCAGCCCGATTGACCGGGATGAAACTGACCGGGATGAAATTATGTGTCGCAAAATAGCGACACATAAAGTTGCATCGTTCGCGACTATCGTAGCTTTATTGACACTTGCAACTTTACTAATAATGCATAATTATTCGCATACTTCTAAAGTAAAAAAAAAAACATACAGGGCAAAAATATGCCATTTTGACCGTCCAGTTGCGAAAGTGAAGCTTTTTTCTCAAAAAAGGTTCATCGCGGTAACCTGGTTGGAGTGTTCAAATGGAAAAGATTCCAGCCCGGTTAGCCCGCCTTCTTATATGAACACATCGAAATTTTTACAAAGGAAAAAGAGTGAGGCGTGATCTCGCTTGACTAGGCTAGCCCCGTCAACCGGGCTCATATGAAGAGGCCCTAATAATTCCGTCAAAATAAATGCTTCGAATTACCTTTATTCCTCTGTAATTGAAATCTTCATCTTTTGTGAAGTTAATTGAACCAGTGAATCGATCAGAGTCACATAGTTGACATTTGTATCTGCCAGCGTTGTTTTCTGTAGTTCCAAAGTTGAGAGATTGACAACGCTCTTCCTCAACGCACTCAAACCGACAAAAACTTTCGGAATCCACTTCTATTTCTTTTATCACGCTTCCATTGAGCTTATGTCCTGCTATGGCTTTAGCAAAGTTGACAGCTTTCAAATCTGGCTGTGAAATACGGCCTATACCGTGCACAGTCGTGCAGACAACAGCAAGAATCCAGAGCTCGAGATGCATGTTCACGTAAATGGTGTAATAGTTTGATAAGATGTTAAGTTTGTGGAACAAGTAAATATGTCTCGGGTAGCAGGTGCAACGAAGATAATTAAGCACGGTTTTAATGACTCAAAACAAGAACCATGCCCTATTTCAGGTGAGGAGTAACATAATACTTTCCATTAATGTTATACCCGACAGGTATACCTTACATAAGCTTGCAAGCTATTTGTTTACGACTTTATTATTTTCTACTACTTTGAAGCCATGCACGGTCACTTAAGTACAGCGTATACCGTCCTTTGTCGTGCAGAGTTTAACTTACAGAGTTAAACGTGCAGACGCGTTTACTAAGCTAACGTGTGTAATTAACAAAGTGGCTACGCCATAAAATGATGTAAAACGTCAATCAATTTTGTTGGCAACTTATTCCTTAATACCTTGCTCACCTGCCACAATACCAATAAACCGGATAATTGGTTTTCGTTCTCGGACATTTTTTTAAAAAAAGCGATGTTAAATTTAATAGCTGATTTAATCAGGGAAAAGGAAATACAGAATATTATACAGAAGCAAAGCAAAATTGTGATTTCCGTTGCTACAGACTCGTATCTAAGGAACTTATTAATAATTAGGCAGATGTTCCATTTTAAGATGAATTTACTGCAGGTGCCCAAGAACAGCACTGAAGCCTGCAAAGTTGCACGATCTGCGTTAGTATTACTTATTTTTTGGAAATGAATTTTCACGATTGCAACTGAAACACACGTTGCTTCTGTGAATACTCGTTTGGAATCTTTTCTAACACAGTTTTTCTTCAAAGAAAGGGGAAACTTTAAGTCTCGCGAAATTTAAACAGAGCGAGCAAGCGCCTGACGTCAGCAGACTGTTGCCAGGTGCGGTTTTTCCAACCTCGTTCCCAGGGCCTCTCTTCTTTTCCTCCTAAGTCGTCGACGACTTGGGAGGAAAAAGAGAGAGACCCTGGAAACGAAGTCGCAGTTTTTTCAGCTTCAGAGTTGTTATAACACAATTATAATGATTCTCTTTAGCGCGTTTTAACATTTTGATTGACAATTTTTTTTCACTGGTAATAGTGTGTCCTCATTAAGCGATGTTCAGTATTTTTCAATTCACTAAGCTAAACGTTTGTGTCGCTACAAATTCCTTTCCCAGAGTGCTTAATTCATGAAATAGTCTACGTTTAATCTCTATTTTTCAGCTTTTATGAATGGTTTAATCTTCATAATTATTATTGTGGACAACCAAACATTTGGGAAATTGTAAGACTAAAGGTTCTCAGTGAACTTGAAGTATAAAGGAACACGAAACGCGAAACTTTGAGAAAAAAATCGGCATAGAAAAGTTAAAGCGATTAAAAGGTGCCCCTCGGGAAAGAGTCTTATTAGGCCAGTTCCAAACAGCCCTCTGAGTACTGCCCCCTGATTGGGCAGAAAAGTTCTTTGTATTCCCTTTGTATTATCATGCCCAATCGGCGGGCAATCGGCGGTCTGCAGTCCATTTCAATCGCTCCAACTGTTCTATGCCGAATTTTTTTTTTCTCGAAGTTTCGCGTTTCCCTCGCCCCCACTAACTGCCCCTGGGTCTACAAGAATGGGAAAATCAGCCTATAGTGTGATATTTAACTTAGCGACCTGGTGGCGACTACATTCGTTCATAGCATGGAATTTAAGTATAATAAACACTGCCCTTCTCTGATTGTACACAGGCTGATTTATAGGCTAAGTTTATTATACATTAGAACTACTTTGAAACATGTGATTGGTCGAGAGCATTCAGTCAATATAGAGTAGCATGTGAACTTGACATGATAACCCAATATCTGCAGCAGATATTGGGTTATCATGTCGAGTTCAAAGTCCGCCTAGTTTCCAAGCCCCTCGTCCGTGTAGTGCTGTCAAACTTTTGAAAATATGGCTGAGCGATTCGCCTCCGTTTCTGAAGAGGAATTGAAAGTTTTGATCGAGAATAAAGATTTTAAAAACACCAAGAGAACAACAAAAACAAGTGTTAAAATTCTGAATGATTATTTGAGGGAGAAGAACCTGGAGAAACCACAAGATAAAACCGCTTTGGCCAATGTTCTGACGAAGTTTTATTCCGGCGCTAGAAAAAGTGATGGCAAATTGTTTGAAAACGTATAATGAAACAATTATTGAATACGGTTTTTGCATGATATCGTGAATTATCAAAACCTCGTGTCTGTGTTATCTGCCTCAGCCTTCGGCTTCGGCAGATAACACAGACCTCGATTTTGATAATTCACGATATCATGCTCAACCTCATCCAATAATTGCTTAGTACTCTGTCTAAATAAAGCTTATAATTCGATTATTATTATTCCTAATATAAATATAATTATTATTTACATGACATTGCAAACTGTTTGCAACTCTCCATTTCTTTCTCAAGTACTCCCTGCGAGAATACCCTCGCCACACTTTTTATTTCTATACCCTGTAATACCAGGATTGATTTACGTAACACTTTTATAGTTTACTTCCAAGCATTTAAAGCAAATTAAATTATTTTTCAATTATCTGCAGCCAAATAACAGTTATGGGTTTCTGATGAAATATAATACACGCCCCAATATTTAAGGCTAGTTTACGCGAATAATTTTAATATGACAGTTTTTATTTGCTCGTGTAGACGAGGAAAATTGGCCAATGTTTTGTGACAAATATATTTGCTGAGAAACTGGAGCCAGCTTTTAAGTGACATAAAAATTGTCACATAATTGTTCGTCGCCAGTCTCCCAATCTCCCACTAGGCACTAAGCACGCGTATCTTTGTGCATCTCTGCTGTCCAAAGTCATTACTGGCGCACTAAACTTTGAACTAACTTTTGACAAATAATTGTTGTGCCATCTACACGATCAAATATATTTGTCGCATTAAAATTGTCCGTGTAAACCCGGCTTTAAGTGCTGCTGTACAAATAGTTAAGGCCGGACAGATTGATTTGAAAACATCACTACTTAGACTTGGGCTTTACTTTCATCTCAGTACCGCCGGTTTTAGTGAATAGTAATATCCTCTGAAGCTGAGCCAGTTGACTCCAACGCCCAATTTAGAATGTGGCCCGTTCAGGTATAAACCGTTGAGATTGGAGTCGTGGCAATTCCTGTACCACCAGGCTCCTTCATACATCTGGGCACAGTTGTCATTCGCTAAAAGGTCATTTTTCTTATCTTTGGTTGAAAACTGCATATTACTAAAAAGGAAAAGATAAACACAGCTAATTTGTCAATGCATTTTTGAATAAATAAAAATATGAATAAAAATACTTGCGCGTTGAATATGAGAAGGTGAAAGCCAATACGTCACATAGTGGCAAGTTTGCTACAATCATTTCATTTCCAACCACCGCGAGTGAAAAAGAAATGTCTGGTTTTATTCAAAAAAACGACCACGAAATATCAATGAATCCTGCTGATTTTATTTTGAAAAAAAATATACCGAAAGATGACCGCTTAGCCAACTAAGGCTCTGGGAATACCTATTTATAATGAATGCCATGCTGTAAATTAAATTGAATAAATGATAATTTATTTCCTTACTTTGCTGAGATCAAAGCATTCATGCCCATCGAATCACCAGCCGTGCCGTTGTATCCTCCAATCAAAAGCCGGTACTTATCTCCCTCGTCTGCCACCTTAAAAGTCGTGTACTTAGCATATGTGATGTTCCCATCAAAGTCCTCCAGGTCAACTCTTAGCATGACGTCATCGGCGGCTGTCAAACGGTGAAGATTGTCGTTTCCAAGCCAGAACTCGCCGTTCAGATCTCCAAAACCATTTTTGTAGGATCGCCATCCAAGATAAAAGTCAACAGAGCCGTCTAAACGCTTCTGAAAAACGGTCCAACCTCCACCGTCCGTGGTCATGTCACAAAACACTTGCATTGGTTTGCCGCCATCTGGATTGATAATGTACACGCCACTGGATGTGAAACCATCTTGAAGGAGTTGGGCGCAGCTTTTTGGCTCTTTTCATTGTTGAAAATAAAAAATAAAAAAATACTTAATTGACCACTCCCCGAATGGGGCTTTTCATGGCCAATTTGAAACAAATATTGTAAATAAACATAACATGGTTAAAAATCCCAACTGACAGGAGGCAGACCAGTTGGCTATTTACAAGCGTAGCCGAGGAGTTAAACTCGGGTGACCGAGGACAAATCCTGCTAGTGGTCAGAATGGGACTTGAACCCGCGACCTCCAGATTTCAAGTCCGGCGCTCTAACCACTCGGCCACCCTGCCTCCGCAGACAGAACAATATTTAACGCTGAGTTATTTAAAATGGGTCCTTATAATTCAAGTCAAGTCGCACAATTTGTGGTGTAACAGTTCTGAACTTACTGCAAGGTTTTCCTGCATATCCATCGTTACACTTGCACCTTAGGCTGTCATCTTGATAGTTTGGAATGCAGACTCCTTTGTCGCCACATGGCGAGTTGCCCGTCTCACAGGCACTCTGTTTAAAAAAAATATATAACATAAGCGTGTTATAGGTTTGTTAAACTGCTATAGTAAAGTATTGTGTTTGCATCACGTGATAGTTTCTCGCTTCGGCTGGGTATTGAAGCATAAGCATTTTCCTGTCTCCAATTGAAGGTCAACTAGTAGAAAGATGCGCAAGCAACAATACGCCTTTTCCTTACCCAAGGGAGTACCGAGGTGGTCCATAATTATTACTTCCGTTTTTCTTGATTACTAGAGAAAAACAAGCCAAAAACGTAGCAAGTGCACAAATGCACTTTATACTTTCATCATGCTTTTTTAAAGATTTCGAGAATTTTGTCAAAATTTTGCATATAGGGAAGCCAAAAAACTTTTGCCTTGAAATATAAAGAAAGTTATTTACATGAAGAGTTGTTAGAGAAAAGTTTAATAAGAGTTTGAGAGAGCTGACGATGTGTGATATAAATGGACGTCTTCGATGTTGCTATGGCAACTTATGATAATGTAGAAAGAAAGAAAGAAAGCTATGATAACTTGATACAATATGACAAAATAAGATATCTTTTTCGGAGTTTTTTTTAGGTTGAAATAGTTGCGAGTCTTAGTGCTGGAGGTGGACGAGTTCATTGAACTTTACTATGTAGGAATTGTTAGACTGATGATATAAAGACTATAAAGTCCACCTCAACTAAGGACCTCTTCATATATGAGCCTAGTAAACGGGCTGTCTCGGTTTCCAGGACGAAATTTTTGTCTGTTCATTATGGGAAATTTCAGCCCGATTGACCGGGATGAAACTGACCGGGATGAAATTATGTGTCGCAAAATAGCGACACATAAAGTTGCATCGTTCGCGACTATCGTAGCTTTATTGACACTTGCAACTTTACTAATAATGCATAATTATTCGCATACTTCTAAAGTAAAAAAAAAAACATACAGGGCAAAAATATGCCATTTTGACCGTCCAGTTGCGAAAGTGAAGCTTTTTTCTCAAAAAAGGTTCATCGCGGTAACCTGGTTGGAGTGTTCAAATGGAAAAGATTCCAGCCCGGTTAGCCCGCCTTCTTATATGAACACATCGAAATTTTTACAAAGGAAAAAGAGTGAGGCGTGATCTCGCTTGACTAGGCTAGCCCCGTCAACCGGGCTCATATGAAGAGGCCCTAATAATTCCGTCAAAATAAATGCTTCGAATTACCTTTATTCCTCTGTAATTGAAATCTTCATCTTTTGTGAAGTTAATTGAACCAGTGAATCGATCAGAGTCACATAGTTGACATTTGTATCTGCCAGCGTTGTTTTCTGTAGTTCCAAAGTTGAGAGATTGACAACGCTCTTCCTCAACGCACTCAAACCGACAAAAACTTTCGGAATCCACTTCTATTTCTTTTATCACGCTTCCATTGAGCTTATGTCCTGCTATGGCTTTAGCAAAGTTGACAGCTTTCAAATCTGGCTGTGAAATACGGCCTATACCGTGCACAGTCGTGCAGACAACAGCAAGAATCCAGAGCTCGAGATGCATGTTCACGTAAATGGTGTAATAGTTTGATAAGATGTTAAGTTTGTGGAACAAGTAAATATGTCTCGGGTAGCAGGTGCAACGAAGATAATTAAGCACGGTTTTAATGACTCAAAACAAGAACCATGCCCTATTTCAGGTGAGGAGTAACATAATACTTTCCATTAATGTTATACCCGACAGGTATACCTTACATAAGCTTGCAAGCTATTTGTTTACGACTTTATTATTTTCTACTACTTTGAAGCCATGCACGGTCACTTAAGTACAGCGTATACCGTCCTTTGTCGTGCAGAGTTTAACTTACAGAGTTAAACGTGCAGACGCGTTTACTAAGCTAACGTGTGTAATTAACAAAGTGGCTACGCCATAAAATGATGTAAAACGTCAATCAATTTTGTTGGCAACTTATTCCTTAATACCTTGCTCACCTGCCACAATACCAATAAACCGGATAATTGGTTTTCGTTCTCGGACATTTTTTTAAAAAAAGCGATGTTAAATTTAATAGCTGATTTAATCAGGGAAAAGGAAATACAGAATATTATACAGAAGCAAAGCAAAATTGTGATTTCCGTTGCTACAGACTCGTATCTAAGGAACTTATTAATAATTAGGCAGATGTTCCATTTTAAGATGAATTTACTGCAGGTGCCCAAGAACAGCACTGAAGCCTGCAAAGTTGCACGATCTGCGTTAGTATTACTTATTTTTTGGAAATGAATTTTCACGATTGCAACTGAAACACACGTTGCTTCTGTGAATACTCGTTTGGAATCTTTTCTAACACAGTTTTTCTTCAAAGAAAGGGGAAACTTTAAGTCTCGCGAAATTTAAACAGAGCGAGCAAGCGCCTGACGTCAGCAGACTGTTGCCAGGTGCGGTTTTTCCAACCTCGTTCCCAGGGCCTCTCTTCTTTTCCTCCTAAGTCGTCGACGACTTGGGAGGAAAAAGAGAGAGACCCTGGAAACGAAGTCGCAGTTTTTTCAGCTTCAGAGTTGTTATAACACAATTATAATGATTCTCTTTAGCGCGTTTTAACATTTTGATTGACAATTTTTTTTCACTGGTAATAGTGTGTCCTCATTAAGCGATGTTCAGTATTTTTCAATTCACTAAGCTAAACGTTTGTGTCGCTACAAATTCCTTTCCCAGAGTGCTTAATTCATGAAATAGTCTACGTTTAATCTCTATTTTTCAGCTTTTATGAATGGTTTAATCTTCATAATTATTATTGTGGACAACCAAACATTTGGGAAATTGTAAGACTAAAGGTTCTCAGTGAACTTGAAGTATAAAGGAACACGAAACGCGAAACTTTGAGAAAAAAATCGGCATAGAAAAGTTAAAGCGATTAAAAGGTGCCCCTCGGGAAAGAGTCTTATTAGGCCAGTTCCAAACAGCCCTCTGAGTACTGCCCCCTGATTGGGCAGAAAAGTTCTTTGTATTCCCTTTGTATTATCATGCCCAATCGGCGGGCAATCGGCGGTCTGCAGTCCATTTCAATCGCTCCAACTGTTCTATGCCGAATTTTTTTTTCTCGAAGTTTCGCGTTTCCCTCGCCCCCACTAACTGCCCCTGGGTCTACAAGAATGGGAAAATCAGCCTATAGTGTGATATTTAACTTAGCGACCTGGTGGCGACTACATTCGTTCATAGCATGGAATTTAAGTATAATAAACACTGCCCTTCTCTGATTGTACACAGGCTGATTTATAGGCTAAGTTTATTATACATTAGAACTACTTTGAAACATGTGATTGGTCGAGAGCATTCAGTCAATATAGAGTAGCATGTGAACTTGACATGATAACCCAATATCTGCAGCAGATATTGGGTTATCATGTCGAGTTCAAAGTCCGCCTAGTTTCCAAGCCCCTCGTCCGTGTAGTGCTGTCAAACTTTTGAAAATATGGCTGAGCGATTCGCCTCCGTTTCTGAAGAGGAATTGAAAGTTTTGATCGAGAATAAAGATTTTAAAAACACCAAGAGAACAACAAAAACAAGTGTTAAAATTCTGAATGATTATTTGAGGGAGAAGAACCTGGAGAAACCACAAGATAAAACCGCTTTGGCCAATGTTCTGACGAAGTTTTATTCCGGCGCTAGAAAAAGTGATGGCAAATTGTTTGAAAACGTATAATGAAACAATTATTGAATACGGTTTTTGCATGATATCGTGAATTATCAAAACCTCGTGTCTGTGTTATCTGCCTCAGCCTTCGGCTTCGGCAGATAACACAGACCTCGATTTTGATAATTCACGATATCATGCTCAACCTCATCCAATAATTGCTTAGTACTCTGTCTAAATAAAGCTTATAATTCGATTATTATTATTCCTAATATAAATATAATTATTATTTACATGACATTGCAAACTGTTTGCAACTCTCCATTTCTTTCTCAAGTACTCCCTGCGAGAATACCCTCGCCACACTTTTTATTTCTATACCCTGTAATACCAGGATTGATTTACGTAACACTTTTATAGTTTACTTCCAAGCATTTAAAGCAAATTAAATTATTTTTCAATTATCTGCAGCCAAATAACAGTTATGGGTTTCTGATGAAATATAATACACGCCCCAATATTTAAGGCTAGTTTACGCGAATAATTTTAATATGACAGTTTTTATTTGCTCGTGTAGACGAGGAAAATTGGCCAATGTTTTGTGACAAATATATTTGCTGAGAAACTGGAGCCAGCTTTTAAGTGACATAAAAATTGTCACATAATTGTTCGTCGCCAGTCTCCCAATCTCCCACTAGGCACTAAGCACGCGTATCTTTGTGCATCTCTGCTGTCCAAAGTCATTACTGGCGCACTAAACTTTGAACTAACTTTTGACAAATAATTGTTGTGCCATCTACACGATCAAATATATTTGTCGCATTAAAATTGTCCGTGTAAACCCGGCTTTAAGTGCTGCTGTACAAATAGTTAAGGCCGGACAGATTGATTTGAAAACATCACTACTTAGACTTGGGCTTTACTTTCATCTCAGTACCGCCGGTTTTAGTGAATAGTAATATCCTCTGAAGCTGAGCCAGTTGACTCCAACGCCCAATTTAGAATGTGGCCCGTTCAGGTATAAACCGTTGAGATTGGAGTCGTGGCAATTCCTGTACCACCAGGCTCCTTCATACATCTGGGCACAGTTGTCATTCGCTAAAAGGTCATTTTTCTTATCTTTGGTTGAAAACTGCATATTACTAAAAAGGAAAAGATAAACACAGCTAATTTGTCAATGCATTTTTGAATAAATAAAAATATGAATAAAAATACTTGCGCGTTGAATATGAGAAGGTGAAAGCCAATACGTCACATAGTGGCAAGTTTGCTACAATCATTTCATTTCCAACCACCGCGAGTGAAAAAGAAATGTCTGGTTTTATTCAAAAAAACGACCACGAAATATCAATGAATCCTGCTGATTTTATTTTGAAAAAAAATATACCGAAAGATGACCGCTTAGCCAACTAAGGCTTTGGGAATACCTATTTATAATGAATGCCATGCTGTAAATTAAATTGAATAAATGATAATTTATTTCCTTACTTTGCTGAGATCAAAGCATTCATGCCCATCGAATCACCAGCCGTGCCGTTGTATCCTCCAATCAAAAGCCGGTACTTATCTCCCTCGTCTGCCACCTTAAAAGTCGTGTACTTAGCATATGTGATGTTCCCATCAAAGTCCTCCAGGTCAACTCTTAGCATGACGTCATCGGCGGCTGTCAAACGGTGAAGATTGTCGTTTCCAAGCCAGAACTCGCCGTTCAGATCTCCAAAACCTTTTTTGTAGGATCGCCATCCAAGATAAAAGTCAACAGAGCCGTCTAAACGCTTCTGAAAAACGGTCCAACCTCCACCGTCCGTGGTCATGTCACAAAACACTTGCATTGGTTTGCCGCCATCTGGATTGATAATGTACACGCCACTGGATGTGAAACCATCTTGAAGGAGTTGGGCGCAGCTTTTTGGCTCTTTTCATTGATAAAAAAAATAATAATAAATATACTTAATTGACCACTTCCGGAATGGGGCTTTTCAGGGCCAATGTGAAACAAATATTGTAAATAAACATAACATGTTTAAAAATCCCAACTGGCAGGAGGTAGGCCAGTTGGCTATTTACAAGCATAGCCGAGGAGTAGAACTCGGGTGACCGAGGACAAATCCTGGTAGTGGTCAGAAAGGGACTTGAACCCGCGACCTCCAGATTTCAAGTCCGGCGCTCTAACCACTCGGCCACCTTGCCTCCGCAGAGAGAATAATATTTAACGCTGAGTTATTTAAAATGGGTCCTTATAATTCAAGTCAAGTCACACAATTTGTGGTGTAACAGCTCTGAACTTACTGCAAGGTTTTCCTGCATATCCATCGCTACACTTGCATCTTAGGCTGTCATCTTGATAGTTGGGAATGCAGACGCCTTTGTCGCCGCATGGCGAGTTGCCCGTCTCACAGGCACTCTGTTTAAAAAAGTATAACATTTGCGTGTTGTAGGTTAAAGTATTGTGTTTGCATCACGTGATAGTTTCTTGCTTCGACTGGGTATTGTAGCATAAACACTTTTCTGTCTCCAATTGAAGGTCAACGACTAGGGAAGATGCACAAGAAACAATAGCCTTTTCTTAACCGAAGGGAGTACCGAGGTGATCCATAATTATTTCCGTTTTCTTGATTACTAGAGAAAAACAAGCCGAAAAAACGTAGCAAGTGCACAAATGCACTTTATACTTTCATCATACTTTTTAAAAGCACGATGAAATACTCAGAAATTGATTTCGAGAATTTTGTCAAAATTTGCATATAGGGAAGCCAAAAAACTTTTGCCTTGAAATATAAGAAAGTAATTTACATGAAGACTTGTTTGAGAAAAGTTTTAGAAAAAGTTTGAGAGAACTGACAATGTGTGATATAAACGGACGTCTTCCATGTTGCTATGGCAACTTTTGATAAAAAAACAAAGCTATGACAACTTGATACAATATGACAAAGTTAGAAGATGTCTTCTTCGGAATTTTGTTTTTCCAAAAGTTTCTCACAAGGTTGTAATAGGGCCCGGACGCACTGGACTGACAAAATTTGTTTGGCTCTACCAAAAGTCTCGACAAATTTTGTCTCTACCAAATTTTGAATTTGGCAATCGTGGACGCACTTGAAAACACCAAATTTTTTGGTAACCAGAAAGTGTCAATCATGTTAAAACTGTACACCTTCGATAACTTTCCGTTCGCTGAAAAGAGTCTTACGTTCCGGCCGATAAGAGCCGTATTTATCGCTTTTAGTACAATTCAATAGTCTTGGCTCGCCGCGCTTTCGTTTTGATCAGCAGCGGTACTTGTACTCGGGCGGTTTAAAAATTGTGCCAAGCCAGGAGTACTGCGAGCATATATATATTGTTGTCTGAGTCGATTGTCATTATATCTTTGCCGTCCTCCGCCGTTCACAGCTCAATTGTCGAGAAAAAAGAAAATATTTTGGCAGACAACTGGCTTTAAAAGCGAGATCAAATATTCTTGTTTGACGTTTTCTTTAAGATTAAGTCGTGTTAATTGAAAAATCTGTCAGTTTTGACGCTTGACAAAAATTTGTCCTGCTCCGAGGCAGGACGACGGCGCCTTTGAAGATTGGTAAGGCTTGACAAAATTTGGTAGATCTGAAAATCACCGGGCGCACTTGTCTTACGGAACTGGTGACAGATTTTTTCGCAAAATAAACAAAAATTTGCCCAGTGCGTCCGGACCCATAGTTGCGAGTCTTAGCCTTAAGTGCTAGAGGCGTAAGATATCATTGACCTTCAATATGTAGGAATTGTTAGATGATATAAAGAATATAAATTCCATCTCAATTAAGGGCCTCCGTCTGTTCATTATGGGAAATTTCAGCTCGATCGACCGGGATGAAATTCAAGAGACGAAACCAAAATAGCGACACATAAAGTTGCATCGTTCGCGACTATCGTAGCTTTATTGACACTTGCAACTTTACTAATAAAGCATATTCGCATACTTCTAAAGTGAAAAAAACATACAGGGCAAAATTACGCCATTTTGACCGCCCAGTTGCGAAAGCGAAGCTTTTTATTTCAAAAAAAAAAAAAACGGTTCATCGCGGTAACCGGGCTGGAGTGTTCAAATGGAAAAAATTCCATCCCGGTTAGCCCGCCTTTTTATAAGAACACATCCAAATTTGTAGTAAATAATAAAGATGGTAAAAGGAATGAGACGAGATCTCGATCGGTAACTAGGCTAGCCCGGTCAACCGGGCTCATATGAAGAGGCCCTAATAATTCCGTCAAAATAAATGCTTCGAATTACCTTTATTCCTCTGTAATTGAAATCTCCATCTTTTGTGAAGTTAATTGAACCAGTGAATCGATCAGAGTCACATAGTTGACATTTGTATCTGCCAGCGTTGTTTTCTGTAGTTCCAAAGTTGAGAGACTGACAACGCTCTTCCTCAACGCACTCAAACCGACAAGAACTTTCGGAATCCACTTCTATTTCTTTTATCACGCTTCCATTTAGCTTATGTCCTGCTATGACTTTAGCAAAGTTAACAGCTTTCAAATCTGGCTGTGAAATACGGCCTATACCGTGCACAGTCGTGCAGACAACAGCAAGAATCCAGAGCTCGAGATGCATGTTCACGTAAATGGTGTTATAGTTTGATAAGATGTTAAGTTTGTGGAATAAATATGTCTCGGGTAGCAGGTGCAACGAAGAACGAAACAAAAACCATGCCTTAATTCAGGTGAGAAGTAACATAATACTTTCCATTAATGTTATACCCGACAGGTATACCTTAGCTAAGCTTGCAAATAACTTGTTTACGACTAAATAAATTTCTAGCTAAAACTGCTACTTTGAAGTCATACACGGTCACTTAAATACAGCGTATACCGTCCTTTGTCGTGCAGAGTTTAACTTACAGAGTTAAACGTGCAGAGTTTAGCGTTTACTTAGCTAAGGTGTTTAATTAACGAAGTGGCTACGCCATAAAATGATGTAAAACGTCAGTCAATTTTATTGGCAACTTATTCCTTAATACCTTGCTCACCTGCCACAATACCAATAAACGGGATAATTCGTTTTCGTTCTCGGACATTTTTTAAAAAAGCGATGTTAAATTAAATAGCTGATGTAATCAGGAAAAAGGAAAAAGAGACCAAAAATATAATACAGAAGCAAAGCAAAATTGTGATTTCCGTTGCTACAGGCTCGTATCTAAGGAACTTATTAATAATTAGGCAGATGTTCCATTTTAAGATGAATTTACTGCAGGTACCCAAGTAGAGCACTGAAGCTTGCAAATTTGCACGATCTACGTTATGTTACTTATTTTTGCGGGACTAAATTTTAACGATCGCAACTAAAAAATACCTTGCTTCTGTGAATACCCGTTTCGAATCTTTTCTAACACAGTTTTTTTTTCAAAAGGGGAAGTTTTAAGTCTCACGAAATTCAAATAGAGCGAACTTGCGTTTGTCAGGAAGGCCATGACGTCAGCAGACTGGTGCCAGGTGCAGCTTTTCCAACCTCGTTCCCAGGGCCTCTCCCCTTTTCCTCGTCGACTTTTAACCAGCGTGCGTGCTTACCTTGAAGAAGGGTCTTGAAACAGTCTACGTTTAATTTCTATTTTTCAGCTTTTATAAATGGTTTAATCTACATATTATTGCCGACAACCAAAAATTTGGAAATTTTAAGACTTTTAAATTCACGGTAAACTTAAAGTATAAAGCAACACAAAATTTTGCGAAACGCAATTGTAGACAGCCACAACTGTAGACAGAACTGTTGCAATGGTAACCAACTGTTTAGGACTTCTAATAATCCCTACAAATCCTTGAATATTTTTTACTCTGCGATGATGTCCTTACAACCAACACTAATTCTTTAATATTTTTTATTTCTGAGATAGTTTTCTTGCATGTAACCACACAAATTCTTTAATGTTCAAATTCTGAGGTTGTTTCCCCACAGTACAATAAACCAAAAATTCCAATATTTCTAAATATTAGCCTTACAATACACCTCTAGACCTAAACCTTATAATCCTGTTTGTAATCCACAAAAACTGGATCGATGTGGAGGAGAATCGATCTTCTTTTCTTACACCCCTCTGTAACAGACCCAGTGGAATCTTCATTCTCACCGGGTTTTCGAAAAAAACATTACTGTGTTGGCCAATTTCCCACTGGGTCGGCTTATTTGGGCTGGTTTTTTAAATAGGTCTATTCGACAAAAATCACACTGTACAACTGTTGTACAGTCACGGGGGAAAATAGGTGGGTAAAATCAAACTATCTTCTTGGTACCGGGGAGACTAAATTTCCACTGGGTACGGGAAAATAATCCACTGGGTCGGGTTCCACTGGGTTTGTTACAGAGGGGTGTTTTCTTGGAGGATTGTTTGACAGCAAGCCACAAAACGTGTACTGGTTTGAGCCGCTGTACACAATAAGCTGACTGCTCAAATTCAACTACACAGAAAAGTGTATCAATATATCGACATCTTCAAATGTTGGACAAAATATGGTAAAACATGATTTTTCTGCAATAGAATGAAACAATTCAAATTATAAGATGTCGTCGTCGCCCTTGTTCTGTAAAGGCTTCTTTTCAATGCACTTACGCTTATAGTTGTGCTTGTTATTATTCTTGCAATTGTACTTTATATGCTAAGTGAAAACCAGCCTATAGTGCGATATTAACTTAGCGACCTGGCGGCGACTACATTCGTTCATAACATGGAAATAAAGTACTAATAAACAGTAAATAATATTCATGAGTATTATGGTGTGCGGTAGTAGGCAATACTGCCGATACCGCCAAAGCCCCCTGGGTTTACACCCTTAAAAAGGAGTTTTGGGAGGGTTCCCACACGATCAAGAAAATCTTGACCCGGTGGGATTTGAACACACGACCTTCGGATTAGATCTACCGACGCTCTACCGACTGAGCTAGAAGGCCAGACGGGAGCAGGTCGGGAAAATTTAGATAGTCAAGCGCGGTAAGTATTTAAATCATAGAGATATATGGAAAGGACCGCGCGGTATAGATAACAATTACATTTCCATATATTACTAATTAACACTGCCCGGACAAAATATTGGATAAAACTGGCCCAGTAACGCAATAATGAACATACGTGAAAAGGCATTATAGGCGATATAATAAGTTGTACTCTGTTTAAATAAAGCTTATTTCCATTCCTACAGAGAAACGTGAAAAAGATCAAAAGTACTTCGTTTTAATATTCACAAAATTCTCATAGAAACCCATATCTCTTGGCTCCATAACTACTCGATTTGATTATCTTTAAAGATAATCTGTTTATCAAAGCATTCAGTTCCGAAATAGACAATATCCTCGTTCAAAATATAACCGTGCTCATATCAGTAGTATGTCGGGTTTTTACCTTAGTTTTTTCACCACTCGGCATTGTATATCGTCCATTTTATCCAAGCCCTCCATGTAAAATACAACAACGCAAAAAATACTACTTTATTAAAAAACATAATAACGTGTCTAAACATTGAGGCAATTACTTTAAGTCTGGCTTTAATTATAATATCATGATGTATAATTACTAGGGCAAATATGAGGTAAAAGTTATATTTAAATATACCCAGTCTCTCAACTGCAGATATTCATACCAACAAAAATTTCATTCAGAATTCTCAGCATCTACACTGTCTTGTTTGTTTGGCCATTTCCGCAGTCTTGTGCTCACATTTCAGGTTTGTTTGCTTGTCTGTAATGTTCATTTCGATAGCTGGCTTTCTTTCAGTGAGAGTTCTGAGGCATTATTGACATACTGATTATGTTATAAAGTCCTAAAAACCAAATACTAATGCAAGCGCGTATTTTTTCCCGGGTACAGTTCCATAATTACTGTCCCTCCTAAAATCCTATTGTTCTCTCTCTACAATATATCGACGATTGCAGCCATAAACCAAAACATCAGTGTGGAAGCGACCAGGATCGTCGATGTAATGCAGAGAGAAAGAGAAAAAGGGTTTTTAGGATATTCAATAATTATAATATATAATTACTGAGGCTTACAGCATTATTGGGTATATTGTAGACAGCTGAGGACGCAGGCAAGTTAGAACACTAGAATTATTCCAAGATTGGAGTCACTTTTGCATTAGTTTTTAGTTTTATTACTTTAGCATAATGCACGACAACTATTTGTTCCGTGTAAAGTTTAATGAAAACACCACTTCTCAAGTATACAATTCCATATGATCGCGGACGACCGTCGAAACGCAGAAATCACCCAATCGCTTGGTCGCAGCGATCGAACCACATGATTGCAGACGTTCTCAGATATAATGATCCTTTGTTGCACGTATGCCACTGTTTTAAAGTCATTCAGGGGCAAACCAAACAATCAGTCATTTTTGACCTGCGATTCTGCTATTATCTGCGATCATTTGGAAACCAGGCTTTAGAAACAACTTTTCTACAAATTCTCTTTAATTGATCACTTCACTAGGATTTCTGGCCGGGATAAAAGCAAACAGATATTTATTTATTTTTTAAGTTATAAAGACATGTTTTAATCAATTTTCCAACACCTTCTGTTACAATGGATTTGTAAATTATTTGAATGAGGGGAAACCAACATATATTTATTGTACTCATAAGTAGCTAGCTTTCCATACAGCGAAAACTATTTGCGAAAATTAAAATGGATTTAGCCATTTTATTTTCGCAGAACTCAAGCTTGATTTGATAACGCAAAACAACTTCGATCTACTTGTTTCGATCGTCGGACAGATTTTGTTTAAAGGGACAGTACTTTTGTCTTTGGGCAACTTGTATAACTTTGCTAGAGAGCTGGGCACCCAATATTTCTTATGTAAGAGCCTTCGGGCTCCCTGCAATTATTCTAAAAGCACAACTTTGAATGTTATTTTTTGCCTCTGAGAACAACAAATTTGCATTTTGTGACCGGGCTCACGAATGATTCAAATCCACTTTACTGCGGCCTGCAAAGATGACTGCAAATGCAATAAGCGTTGCATCACCAAAATTGGATGTAAAATTACGAAGAAAAAATACAGAGGAAAACAGTGAAGTAATGTACCGGTTTTCGATTGTTGCCATGAATAGCCACCTCCATGCAAAAACTCTACATATTAATACGGTCGTGATGGACAAAGCTGTTCTACGTAATAATTACTTTTAAGATTCTTAATTTTTTAGCGCCTTCTTATTTATCGTCCCTTATTTCTCTTAGGCTCCCCTCCAAATATAATCTCAGGAATTCTAGCGATAACCTTTTACTTAGCTATCCACGTTTTAAATCAA
Source organism: Oculina patagonica (assembly GCF_052425735.1). Taxonomy (NCBI): domain Eukaryota; kingdom Metazoa; phylum Cnidaria; class Anthozoa; order Scleractinia; family Oculinidae; genus Oculina; species Oculina patagonica. The sequence goes on from NC_135759.1 coordinate 4,443,173, forward strand.
AAGCCACACTAGGTGACCGTTCTTTTACCTGTGCTGCACCGAAACTTTGGAACGCGCTTCCATTTGATATAAGAAGTGCCAGCACTGTTACTATTTTTAAAGCTAAGCTAAAAACACACCTTTTTCGTCGTTCATTTTTATCATAGTTGTTTTTAAATTATATTTTACTTTTAATAATTGTAATTTTAGCTTTTTAAAATCATTGTAAGTTTACCTTTAATTGTAGCTTTAGCTTTTTAAATTCATTGTAAGTTTACTCTTAATTGTAATTTTAGTTTTTAGCTTTTTTATTCCGTTTTTAATCTTGTAATGCGCATTTGAACATTTTATATATGAAATTTGCGCACTATAAATGTTATTATTATTATTATTATTATTATTATTATTAAAATCGAGCATACTACCTGAAAATTGAGCTAGAAAGAGGGAATAAGTTTTGCCATAACAGGAGCTTAGGCGATATGCCGGCTGGCCATAATAATAAGCATGTTTGAAAATTCAGGTCAGACGACTGAAAAAGGGTATAGGAATTTCCCTTCAGTAGCATAGATTTCCGTTTTCTTTCCAGAGTGGCTAAAAGAAACGATTACATGTAAGCTAAAGCTACGTTAGGCAAATATGTGTACACCATAGTGAAGAAACGTTCACTCTGTGAAAAGCATAAACCATAAACGATAAGACCGAATGGGATTCTGGGTAGACAACATAGGTAAACTTAGTTATATTCCATTTATTTATAATTAAGATATTTTCTTTCTTTGATGATTTATGCAACCTGTCTCATTATAATGTTCATTCTGGCACAGACGACCAATACTTTTTTTCCGATTTCCAAGTAAACATTTGGGTCGCACTTTTGTGGTTTATGTTTTTCATGGGCAACGCTTCATAAATCAGGTGTATATGATATAAGGGTGTTTTGACAAGCGTAAGGTCAAGAAGGCGGTATATTGGCCAAGTTCTATTTTTGCGTGTTCATGGACCCGATAAAAACGCAAAAAAACGAAGCCAATATCCCGTCTCTTCACAGGCGGCCCAGACGTTGTATTCGATTTAGGTGATTATACAGACAATGTATGAGAATACCCTTTGAAATTTGCTCTCCCAAATAGTACGTACTTGTATGAAATATTTTAAAAAAAATATCTTAAAGCCCCCTGATGTTTAAGCCCCCCTCTTGTGTTATTTTGGCATTTCTTTGCTTCTGGAGTGGTTTTAAAGCCGTCAGTTTAGACGAGTTTTAGGGGAAGCACAACGTCGGAAAGAAAAACTCGTCTAAACGTTTGCTTTAAGCCCTCGAACCACTCCAGAAGCACACAAATGCCAAAATAACACAAGATAAACATCAGGTAAGATATTTTTATTCAAATATTTCATACAAGTACTATTTAGAGCAATTTTCAAAGTATTCTCATACATTGTCTTATAATCACCTAAATCTAATACAACGTCTGGGCCGCCTGTGAAGCGATTACATTAAACGATAAAATGAATTGATTTAATTGCTTGACAAGTTTGAAGAATGAATTTGTTTTCTTCGTGCAAAGTTTCAGTACAATAGCCGGCGGCAGCAAGCCCTATAATAAATGTTTTTTAATAATATATTATTTATGGGACTTTTCCTTTTCTGTCTTCGCAGATAACAAATTTAGAATGGTTCCTGCCCTGACTGAACCATGAAGTATCACGTGGTCTTTGTCATATTTTGTGTTGTCATTTCGCTGTATGTGGTGGCTCTCTACAACCTTGCTCTAGTGTTGCCAAGGAAACCAACCCTGCGTCTTACTCAAAGAAACAATTCCACTTGGAGTTTCCATGACATTAAAGGGAAAAGGCGACAAAATAAAGAAACAATTCAAGCCACGACTGAAATGGAGGGAAATACAGGGACTTCTGAGAATAAACAAGGACTTCAGTTCATAAAAGAAATATCATTGGCTTTACAGAACAGAAAAAAGCTGATTGAAGAAAAGGGAGAAAGTCAACATCGTCAGAAACGTGCTTCAAGGACAAACCTTATCATATTGAGCCCGGGTAGAGGAGGGTCTTCTTTCCTTGGAGCTATTTTTGACAATAATCCAGAAACTATGTATTGGTATGAACCGCTTCATACAATAAGCCGAGAGGTGTTCAAATTGCACTTGACAAAAGGCAAGGAGCCAGTACACTACAAAGAAACTTGCAACAACGTAATCGACAGCTTTTTCAAATGCGATTTCAGTAATATCAACAAAGTCACTTTATCGAAACTTTCCCAAACCATATTTCGCTACCGAAGTAAATCGCTCACAAGTGGGTATTTATGCCCTGATGGCGAGAAGACCTCAAGATGCCCGCCGTTCTCAAAAACATTGCTTAGCAAAGCCTGTAACTCTTACAAACATACGGTTATCAAGATTTTGACTTCCCGTGTGCCGAACAGAACAATAGAAAGTTTCCAGGAGCTTTTCCAACAACAAGACAGATATGATGTGAAACTTATTCACTTGGTTCGTGATCCTAGAGCAGTGGTTTACTCGATGGTTAACTCAGTTAAATGGATCGAAAAGAACTATTCGGATCAAGATTTTCGTTCACATCTTCATGGGATTTGTGATACCATAGAACAGAATATACGCATGGGGTTGTTAAATCCCCCATCTTGGCTAAGAAATCGCTTCAAAGTGATCCGCTTTGAAGACCTCTCGGTCAATACCGTAAATATCGCACGTGAACTGTACAGATTTGCGGGATTTGATTGGTCAATGAGTGTTAATAAGTGGATAACTTCCCATAACAGACCGCCGAGCAATGCAAAAGAAAGTGATGCTTACTCCCTGTACAGAAATGCTTCAGATGTTATTGACAAGTGGAAAAATGCACCAAAGGACTTAATAAGAGCTGTTGAAGAAAGCTGTGGGGATTTAATGGATATGCTTGGCTACGACAAATTCAGAAAGTAGGATAGAACAATGATTTAAAGACTATAAGAAGTGCAAAACAACAACTATGTTTAGGTCTGGACAGAAAGACAGCACACAAAGTACAATTCACGTAAAATAAGATCAAATCTAAAACGACTATTAATGAATATTACAATTTGCTTGAATGTGATTGGTGCTTGAATGTCAGCAATGCCCTGCACAGTTTTTCCAACAAGTAATTGGGACAGTTCAACCGAACTTTTGTCGTTTTAACTCACAAAAATATATTTCCCATGAATTAAAAAGTAAGAGGAATCTGCGTCGTATAACCAAGGGATGACTGATTCGACCAAACCAGACTATCTTTTCTCTTTTAAGGTCATTGCTTAGTACAAGGAAAATACTTACATTTTTTTAATTTTTCAACAATTTTTAAAAACTTTTCTACAATTTTTTTTTGATTTTTCAAACTTTGTCAGGTTTATTAACTAACCTTATTATTTTAAAAATATAAGGTGGCGCTGATCCTCACTGATAGAATTTTTTTAACTTTGCCAAAAGTTGTATCATGAACTGCTGGTTATAACTCAATAATAAAAAATGGGGGTCGCCGAGCTCATTTTTTAGTTTTTAGCGCTGAAAGCTAAAATAAAGGGTGTTTTAACAGGTTATACTGTTGCTATGGTAACCACTAATGTCAAGAAAATGATTATAACTTGCCGATCAATGATTGGGCATTTGTTTCATACCATCACTGTTATAACAACTGATAAAGAGTTGCACTTAGTACTGACCCATCAAATTATGAAAACCGCTCAGTCTGATTACAAGTCATGATATTACAAGACCCTGACAGCGGTCAAACGCAATACGCACGCGCAGTTCCCGTTAAAATTGCCGGCAACCCACGTTGTCATATGTGTTAAATCCTCCACTATCAAGCCAAAACTTAAGACATTTACTATTGAGCTTTAAGTACTGTTAAACGTAAGCTTAATTTCTTATTTGTATACCGAATATACATAAAGAGGTTTATAACTGTTATTCACACCATTTTTATTGCCTCATAGTTTGGTTTGCCACTGTAATTTTCGTAACGTTTTCTTAAAAACTTTTTGCAACTCTGACAAAACTAAAGGCAACGAAAACCAGCTCAAACCGGAAGTGGTGCTCAATCAATCAATCAATCAATCAATCAATCAATCAAACTTTATTTATAGAGGGTTACACGTAATATTTTTACAACTAACAAATTTGTGGCCCTCTCTAATGTACTAAAAATTTAAGATTCTATTATAAACAATATTCTATTTTAAATTTTATTTAAAACCTATTTTAAAATCGAAATATATGTTAAAAATTTAAAAATATTTTTTTATTCAAAGTAAATTTTTATAAAAAAAAAAAATTAAAAATTTATTTTTTAAAAAAGAAGAAAAATTTTTTTTTTTTTTTTATATTTTTTAATTTTTTTTTGGGGGGGTTACTTTTTTTTTTTTAACTTTTTTTGCGTTTGACCGCTGGCCACCGCTGTGTGCACAAGACCTTTAGAGATTGATTCGTCGAGTTACTGATTGGCTGATTTCAGCGACATTTCTAACGTCACTGATACTGACTTAATGAATAAAATCATATGCTAGTGTCTGACACACATTGCTTCGTTCAGCCTGTTATTGAACTATAGCTGGTCTCGAGAAGCCTTTGCAAGTCCTATAACTATGAAAAAACCTTCCTGTTAATTTCCTGGTGTTCTGTGCAGTCGTTTGCGTAGGTAAGGTCCTAACAGATCTAGACATTGCCACAACTATTGATGGAGTGTAGAATAAAGCCAAAACTTTTAGATTTCACGCTTACGTGGATATCGATTTGAGGATATAGTTCAAATGAAATGCAATAAGCGATATCGGACTTCTGATAACAAATGCGGACGTCGGGATAAAATCCAATATTTATGAAAATGGATAAAGGCAAGGCAATAGAGCGGGAAAGTAATTTATCATATTATCTTTCCTTTGTTCTCTTTTATGAATATATGCTTCCAGTCTTAACGCGTTGTTTACATGCAGCAAGTCTGTCGAAGCCGAACTAAACCTATAGCATTAGGCGAATTGTTACCAAAAGGCATTCTAACAAGAAACACCCGGATTTGTTAGGGTTCGTTTTGTATCAGTTTCCTTTATCTGCTTTATGCCCAGTAAGCTGCAGAAAGGAAATGGTCTGTTTGGAAACAAACAACGTTTCATGTTCTATTCATGAACATTGTCATTTTTGTAGTTTTCTACAGTTTGCAGATGTTCTAGGCGGGCTTCTTAATTCCATCCATACGAAGAGACTTTACACAAAAGCTTGACGTTGACATTTCAGAAAATCTTTAGACCATTCTGCGTTAAGCACCGCACTTAGCCCAAAATAAAAGGAAAACATTTGATTTTTGAAGAAATCAACGAAATCAAGTCTCACGGAGTATAACAGTTTGCATGTGATTGATTGTAACGATTTATTTGTTCTAAAGGATGATGTTAATTAATTTTACTGAATCCTTTTTGAATTTTTAGTAGCGAATTTATGTTATTGTGTAGTTTTAAGTCTTTTCGTGTTAAGGAATTTGTATTTTTATATACATCATTTTACTCGTATTTTAAAATGTTTTGTTGTACACGGCCCCACAAGCTATAAGCTTTAAATTTTACCGTGTATAAATAAAGTTTATTATTATTACCAGTAATAATCAATGATTACAGGAGCGTGTTCGACGCAAGATGGACACTACCAGAAAACGGGAAACCAGACAGTGGCGAAACATCACTGGGAGCGAAGAGGAACTGAAGAGGATTTATATTTGAGGGTCTGAATAAGGGTACCTCGATAACACTAAACATTCAATTTTTTGGCTCTGTAACATGAAACTGTAAAATTTTAGGCATTTTAACACTAACAGTAAAAAAATCACTGTAACAGTAAATTTTTATCCAGAAAGAAACAAAAACGGTTCTAAAAGGCCAATATTATTTGTTTAGTATATAAAGAAGTTTACGGTCATTTTCCGACGATTTCCGATCATTTCGGTAGATTTGGGAAAATTACTGCACATTCCCGAAGACTGCCGAACATTTCGGAGTACTACCGAAGATGTCCGAAGACTACCGAAGATTTCCGAGGAGAAATCCGAAAATTTTCTCTTAGTTCATGAGCGATTTTATCCGATTTCTGACGGGCAGATAAGAATTTACAATGCCAGATTTTTCACAAAAAAACCCTCCAAACACTAAACAGTATTTTCTCCGGAAACAGTAAACATTAATAAATTGGCCAATATAACAGCAAACAGTAAAAATTATGGGCAAATAACACTAAACACTAAACCCCATTCAGACGCTCATACTTGTGTCGCAGGAAACCTTAAAATAGTAGTCCATTTTTTATTTAAAATTGCTATATAAGAGCACTGAAACTGTTAACGAGCATCTTCGGCTGCGGATGGCTCGGATGGAAACGGATTGCAATTTGAAAAAGTTAGGCAAACGTTTTCAAGTTGTTTCCGTGTGTCATCAAAAAAATCGATATTTATAGCCGTAGGTTGATTTCTATCCGCAAATTAAGGTTATATCTTCCTTCAGATGTTCAAAGATAATGTTTTTTCATGGGTTTAGTTGCCTACCACTAATTTCAGAACATAGACCAAAAATCTGCGAAATCCCCCTCGCAATCATTCTGAAAGTAGCTGACTGTATTCTCAACATCTATTTACTTACGACAAGTAAAATTATATCCATTGCTAAAGGAGTTTTGGAGTTTTTAATGTTTACTACTGATTCTTCAATGTTTAATGAGCATATACAGTTCTTTTAATCGCTACTTAAGTCAATCAACTCCTACTGGCAACTAACATACTATTTTAGAATTACAATAAACAAGTCAAGTTACATTTAGACCCAGTGCAAATATGGCCGCCGTTAATTCTTGTCTCCCAGAAGGAACACTTTTCAATAGAATTTTAAATTACTTGAACGTGAAGAGTCAATGTCTGAAGTTTTAAGGCTATACTTTTATCTAATCAGAAGTTACTGAGACATTTTTATTGTCAAAAAAAAAAAAAAAACATGAAAAAACGAGGCTAGGCAGGCCAGGGTGGCTTTTTCTATACAAATCTCTTCGATTTAAATGAGTAACAACTTTGCAACCTTTAAACAAAAATCACTGAAATTTCTCAGGGTAGTATATCATTCCATTAATTTTAAAGTGTCACTATCATTGCTTTAGAAAACTTGACCAGACAGCCTAAGACACTGGGAGCCATTTTTTTGCATAAGGTCAAAACAGCCTCAATAAAAGCTAAAAAAGGCTGTTGATAATCTGAAAGCTACATAATTTTAAACATCTCTGATACACATAACAAAATTAAATTTACATCTCAAATATAAAGAATATAAAAATGCCAATATATAGTTTTTAATCTTTGGAATCCGATTGACCGGACAAAAGCAAGATTGTGAATCACCATTAAATCAACCTCTTGATTCAGTTATAATGTAATGTACATAATATTATATCTTTGTATTATATTCTAATTAAAATAATTATATACCTCAGTTTTAAATATCTTTAAGCTCGTATCGAACAAACTAAGAAAAACACAGTACATAAAATTACCTTCGCTATTTGTACCAGCACTAGCTATCTAAATTAATATTTTTATTGATTAACATAGCAAAGCTCGCTTACTTTGGCAATTAGCTTGAAGTGATGATCGTCTTCTTACTAGGTCAATCATTATCCAAAATCAAAAAAAAAAAACACTGATTTCCAGTGTGCTCTGTATATGTACCATTAGTTTCTTTATAAGGCCATTGTGGGTTGCCTTTTTCTTACATCTAAATTGAAGAAATAGTTTTTTTTTTTTAAAGTTTATGAACTTGCAAAACTTTTTCAAAGTGCCCAAAAATGAGTTTGATAAAACGAAATGATATCTTCGTGCAACTTAATGTTTGAAACATGTAAGTTAAGGTCACCAGACACCCCAACTGCACTGACAAGGGACAACCCGGACGTCCCTCCCTGCGCCGACACACTGATGATCCCAGATTGACGCCCAGAGAAATGACCGCCAGGAGTGACCCCGGAGCGGATGTGTGTGGCGCGCGGCGCCGAACGCGCAGAAGGAGCGCAAGCAATACAGGGCAATGACCTTAAGTTCTTTAAATTCCAACAGTTTTTCACCATTGCCTCATTTTGAAAAAAAAAAAGAAAAGAAAAACACAACCCAGAAATGACATGTTTGATGTCAGTCTGTCTCATTAGGAAGACAAAATAAAGTTCTCTTGAACCTGTCAAGAAGTAAATGCCTAGATTTAAACAGTGGTTAATCATATAGTGCATTTCATTAACATTTTCGGGATCAATTTAGGTTTCTGGGAAACTGCTAACCTACCCCTCCCCAAACCTAACATTACCCCTTACTTATCGCTTTGGGCAAAATGTTAGGTTTGGGGAGGGGTAGGTGAGAAGTTTCCCAGAAACCTAAATTGATCCCATTTTCACTGTTTGTTCTCATGTGAACTGAAACCCCTTGTGTATAATTAACTTTATATAGGACTTGCATGTAATATTTTGATAATTATTTTGTTTTTACTCTACTACGTAACGTGGTAATAAATTATTACTGGGACTTAAAGATGAATTCCAGTCCGTACTGCGCAATCTCGGCTGCAATGTTTATGTGAGCCCACACGAAGGAATGTTTACAAGCAAAACTAAAAATTCCGCGACAAACTTACATTTTTCTTCATCATTAACGCCAGATATCCTTGCAGAACAGATAATAACGAGTAGAAGAACCTTGACGCTATTTCAAACCGACGTTTCAGCTCATCGGAAATTCTTAAACGAAACGAACTGTAATGGCGGACTAAAAAACTTCATGTATGCTGTCACCGAAGTGTAACGTTTCAACGAATTCAAAACAAAAACGAAAACAAACCCCGAGTCTGCGCAGTACGGACTGGAAATCAGCTTTAACCTTTTCAGCCCTGACATTACAAAACATTGATCACTACCTATTTTCTTACAAAAATGAATAAAACGAACTAAGGCAGGCAGGTTTTAGGAATAAACAAACGTTTCACTAAAGGAATAACTGTCTTAATATAATAGAGTGATTTTATTTAACCCGTGAAACAATATCTAACAATAAGTGCGTAATTAAGTCAAAACTAAACAAAAGAAAACAGTGGAATTAGTGTCTAACAATATCCAAAAGTGTAATCACTCTAAAAGATTCTCCCAGATTGTACATTATTGAAACACGATGTATTAAGTGTGGACCAGTGAGGGAAATTTGTTTGCCAAAATCAGGACTGAAAAGTTATCAGTTTCTACTCTCAAACGCTTGTTAGATATTCTACAATTTCAAGAGGTCCGCCGTTTCTTATGAGACCAGCTGTGAAAGGAAAGGGAACAAAAAATTAAAATTCAAAAACAAGCGTACCTATATGTACAGTAAACTTTCTGTTTAAAGAAAAATTCACTAAGGAAAACGGAAAGAGGAATAGCATTCTGGTTTCCAAGAACAGTACTTATGGTTTAAAATCATGTGGACGAGATTTTCAACTGCTTGAAACTTGACAAAATATTTTAACCACCTCCAACAATGTGAGAAGTCACTCAAATTACGTTTACCAAAGTTAAAGTTTGCATTTTCTCAACACGCCAACGCCAAGGTTATGTCACGGATTTTAAGATTTGTTGCTTTCAAAAAGAAATGCAACTAACCTTAATACCCAGCGTTTTCACCCTTCAGAGTTCCCACCTAGGACATCAAACAAGTTAGCACGTATGATGTTAAGCAGCTTTTTAAGTACAGTATGTTAGATACACGCAGTAACACAGACACATAGAAACAGTATTCACGCACAGCTTAAGACTCGAATGCTTACTATATGTGCAAAAAATAACTAGCAAAACAGATAAACAAAATTTGAAATTTGTTTTTTTTTTTAAAAAGGATGAGGTACAGCTTGTTTTGTGGGGGAGGGGGAGGGGGTGACAAGGGCCTAAAAAATGTAACATTTATTGCCAAGATCATGTCTTAAATGCTTTGATAAACGAGGATAAACTTTGAAGACAATAACAGTTACTGCTCTAAATGAAGGCATCAAAGGGATGTTATTTACTGTGGCAGATAGAGGATCACCAAAAATGGAGCTATCTGATAGTTCAGAAAAATTAAGACAAAGTAGGCCTCTAGCAAAGTCATATAACAGGCGTGAAAGATCAGGTCTGTCAAAAACAAAGGTAACAAAAAGAAACGGCTAAGGTTGCATTAAACTGTTAAAACTTGAATTTTGCTTCAGCAAAACGTTATTATTTTATGTGTTAATGTAAGTCAATGGATTTATTTTTAATTATTACTTGCAGGAAAAAGCATTACTGATTACGCATTAGGAAGCAAGTTAAAAGAAAGCAACACTGAACAACTGAAGACCAACACCAAGTTATATATTGTTACCCCAAGTCCATCAAATGATGCTTCAACCTTTGTTCAATACCGGCAATCTTTAATACAAGCGTGGTCAGCACAAATAGCTAAAATGCTAGTTTACAGGTGCAACACAAAATAAAAATACAAAGTAGAAAGGTGAACAGCAACTATTTATTGAAATGGAGGGTGTCTTTTCCCATTTAAGATGCATGTATGGTTGTGTACATGTAAGTTAATAATACTACGTGTACAGCTGTGCTTCATAAAGGCTGTTAATCCTCACCATAAAACCAGTTTAGCATCAAATTTATAACAAAATTTAGAAATACACAACTAACTGAGATGGGGCTCAATGGATAAATATATACAAGTAAAAAAAAATAATCTGGAAAATTACTTTAAATTTACTGGCTCAAAATTACTGAATAATCATTAAGTTACCCACAAAAAATGAACTAACAAACCTTGAGGAAAAGTGTCTTCAGACGAATTCATGTTAAAGTATAAAAATACAGGCTGTAAAGAAACAACAAGAACTTGTGAAGATAGAACATCTATCAACCATGCCACAAAACAATAAAGACTTGAAGCATGCAGTGGAAACATTGTGATTTATATCACAAGTGATTGTTAGAAAAAAGTAAATACTTTAGCATTATTATAGATACTGGGATAGTTTTATGTACCTTGTGATCTCCCATGCAGACTTGTTTACCAATCATATCATAAACCACTGCGGATCCTTTCTTCTATCAGAACAAAGACAACATTGTAATGCATTTCTCCTATATTCTTTTAATTATGCAGCAATAATAATGAGGATAAACAACAGGAGATCCCCGGCATCTTACATGCAGCAAAGGTTAAAACAATGCAGCGAGGAAGAGCCTGGCAGGGGTGATGATCAGTATTTATTAAATGAATAAGGGCCGGTAAACACACTCTCACTGGTCACATGGAAATGACCATATTAAAACAGTCAAATCCCATTGTGGTTATAATTTGGTAAATCTCGCCTGAACATATTAAATAGATTCAGCTAAGCCTAAAAGCGGAGCTCCACGGTAATTTACTTCAGTTGCCCTTCATTTATAAATCTGAATGAATTCATAAAAAATAGCACTTGACAGGGCTGTGCTCTAAGGGTGCCCGGGTGCCTCAGGCGACTAACTTTTGTCTTTGGGCGACCAGATAATCTTATTTCTGTCATATAAGCTTTATGCTAGGCACCCTGAATCTCATAGTTTGGAACCTTTGGGCTCCTTGTAATTTTTCTTAGAGCACAGCCTTGACTTGAGCTAATCCAATAGAAAAACCATTTTCTAATCAGCGGTGAACTTAAAAAAAAAACACATGACCTCGATGAGTTACATGTATACACCTGAGCCCGCGATATGGTCACGTCATACTGGTGAGCGGACACCTTGTATTGACAGCTGTCAATTGGCGACGTTTGTAGGTACGTATGGACGTACGCGCCCGCGAGCCATGCTGCTAGCCATGCATGATTTCCATGAAAACTCAAGTTCATGGTTTTCCTACATCTGTGGATTTTCTATGGTTATGGGGCTTCACTCTACGGCCCTTCGAGCCGCTGTGGAGCTCCGCTAAAATGCAGCTTGGTTGGATCTGAATTGAAGCTCCCTTAGTCTTAGTCGTATGTTTTGTCTTGATAGGTTATATACATGTACACAGAACCTAGATAAACAGAAGTTATTCATAAGCAGTTACCTTGTATATTAAATGAAGATGTTATTGGTTGATTGATTTTCTTGATTGATTGTTTGATTGTCGCTATAATGATATCAGGACAAGAGACTAAAATAACTGGTCTCTAGGAAATTAGTTGTCTTGGTTCATTTTCTCTGTTACTTACTACATAATTTATAAAAAAGGCCAACCTGATCTATTATAGCTCTGCTTGAATGACTCAAGAAGATTCTGTCACACCATGATGGACACCTGAAAATATTCGAAAAACAACAGTCTTAGGTAATTTTAAAAACTCATCAAATGTTAGTTAGTTTAGGTCACATTATGCCAGGGCTCGAGACTAATGGTAGCCAACTAGCCAAAGGCTAGTAGAAATGCAGTTTTGGCTAGTAGGGTTTGGGCTTTCACTAGCCAAAATGGCTAGTTAAAATATCAGTAATTTGATTGGAAGAAAAAAGAAAACAGAAGAAAGCGAGAGAACAGAACTCACAAGTACACTGTATCACATTAAAAATCATTTAAGACTGTGGACAAGCTGAAATTACCAAAAAGTAACCTAAAATTAACCCTGAAGATAACGAAAACAGAGTTAGTGGTTTGGCTAGTGAAATCAAAGCTGTCACTAGCCAATAGGCTAGCTAGCAAAAAAGTTAGTTTTGGGCCCTGCATGCACTGAAGTAAAGAAAACATTTTTCAAATCAAGTCCATAATATTATATGATCTCTGAGATGAGTCATGAGGCATTCTCAACTGCTCTGGGACCAATCGATGACTTCAATGTACAAAGTGGTTAATTGCATGAATGACATACCTTGAGTCTCCATAAACTGTTGTTTCCTTGATATTCTCACTAAAAGGATAGCTGATAAAAAAAAAAAAAAACAACATAAAATTACATGACCACATTTACAGTCTGTATATAGATGTAAGTTGATTACTATAGGTTTATGAAACAAAGTACAATTTTTTGGTTTTTTGGTACTGGACAGCAAAGGGGCAACTGCTGCCTAACTTCTTGCAGAAGAGGTTTTCAAAGAAACTATATGTCTGAACAAGTCTTTTGCATAGCATCAAAACCATACTGAAAACCCCTTCATTAATTTAACCACACAGTACAATAATTTATGACTAATTATATTCAATATCCAACATTAACTGTACATGTTTATCTTTTCATACCTAGGACAAAATGAAATATCAAACTCAAACAGTCTGTCTTTGAAGACATCAAACTCTCTGTTGTACTTTGAAATTTTCTTTCCATTGTGGATTCTAAAGATACTTTGGTCATGAATCATAAATTTCCGAGGTTCCAGTGTAAGGAAAACCTACCAAATGAAGTAATTAAAAAAATGTTGTTAATTAGTATAAGTATCACTATCAGCAATGTGAATAAATTATATTACAGGGTTTAAGTAATCTAATTTTTATGATTAATAGTTCACTGGTTGTCTGGGTTCATAGATGTAGTGCATAGCCTGTCAAGTGCCACCCCCCCCCCCCCCCCACTCCCCGAGTTGAGTTTTGATTGGTTAACAGGCAATGGTATATGAGCTAATATACCATGCATGGACCACAAATAATGGTAGGTGTACACATCAGAAAGAACGGCTGGTAACCTCAAATATTGCAATTCTTTTGGTGTTTTTAACAAAACAATTATTCCACTCACACTTAAATTATTGAACATTGGATATGAGAAAGTTATAGCAAACTCGGCGCTACGCGCCTTCTTGGCTATCTACCATCTCATATCCAACGCGTGCTTGTCGAATAATTGTTTAGTATACCAGGAGAAAGTGTTGTGTAACTATTTTATACCATGCCATAGAAAATATGCTGTGTACAGTGATGACTCACCTTGTCTGCTTTCTTTCTATCTCTGAAGATGATCTTTGAAGGAGTACTCTCTCCATCTTTTCTTATATGTTGTTGTGGCAGCCCAGCACAAAGAAACTGCAAAAACACCCAGCATGAAAATCAACACAATCCAAGGTTGCACAGTCTGGGGGGGGGGGGGAGGGGTACCCAAAAAAGTTTTATACAGGGAGGCTCCGCCCTGAGCTCTTACCCCTTACCCTTTTATATACCATTTTGACAGAAATTGTACCCCTTTCGTATACCTTTTACTGGAAAAAGGTACCCCTTTCATATACCTGAAAGATAATACAGCCATAAATTTCATCTGTTCAAAATATTTTAATTAAAAGCCCTTTTAAAAAACCTAAATGAATGAAATCCCACCCTTTTAATACCTGAAGCGTGAAAAAGGTACCCTTTCGGGTGGAGCCCCCCGATAGGCTATTTATAGAGAACCGGGTCAACTTCTGTTACACAGGGCAACAAAAATGCAACCATTTCAAGGATTTTCAAGGACCAAACTGAATTTTCAAGGACCACCTACCAGGAATGTAATTTTACAGATGGTACATTAATGCACATTCCCAGTCCAAGCTAACAGGGTTTTAAGGTTTTTAAATGCCTAAAAGGATGCGGCATCCTTAAGAGTTCTATACAAAACTGATGGTGAAATTGTTTTACTGACATTTGATCTCAGGTGCGCAGTTGGATTACTTTGCTTCTCAATTTCCCTTTATTACCTTCTTTTTCAGTTTTTGAAGCTGCTTTACATAGGAAAAGACCAAAGTCTGTGTAAAGCAATTCTTTTTCACCCCCCTACAAGAAAATTTAAAGAAAATTCAAGGACTTTTCAAGGGAAAATGGAATTCACGGACTTTTCTAGGACTCCCCCTAAAATTCAAAGACTTTTCAATAATGTGCGAACCCTGTTACATGGACCCGTTTGGAACTACCGGTAAGCCAGATATTTACATGGGGCGTTTCTGGAGCTGGTCTGAGAATGGATCAAAAACTGGACCTGCAAACCAGCAGACCTGTTCAAGTTTAGGACCCACTCCAGTCCAGTTCCAGAGCGATCCTGTGTAAACAGAAGGCCTGTCCGGTCCGAAAATTGGACTGGATCCATTTAGATCTGTTTGGAACCAGTCTTGTGTAAACACAGCCTTACACTGTCCTCAGGCTGGTTAGTGATATAGTGATACTATGCAGCTAAGTATAAGATACTGATTAATTTCTGCATGCATGCTCAGTCTCACTGAAAAAAAAAAACATCACACGGCACAAAATTGGAGGATGGGTATCAGATAATATACAGTAGTGTGAAAAAGTAATGCACCCGAAAAGCGCAGCGAACACGTGGAAACGCGAAGAGCACGAAAAAGTTTGCGTACCGAGGGAAATTTTGTGAGAACAAAGGCCGATATTTCTTCAAATTTTCCTTACCTCAACGATAATTCGCAATATTTCGCTGAAATACGCTACGAAAGTTCAGGATCAAGCGAATATCGCGTGAAAGTGCCTGAAAATTCGCGAGTGCGCGATAATCGCGAAATATACCACACACAGCAAAAAAGACGACGAAAAAGAGAAACAGCGCGAGTCCCAGAAATATCGCTTCAAGAAATTTCCTCCAAAAGCCCCGAAAAGCGCGAATCTCGCCGAATTTCGGGTGCATTACTTTTTCACAATACTGTACATTGATCACTGGATTTTATGGAGAACTGCAAAATAAACCACCATTATGTAAGTTAGAATAATATGAGCACAATATACTGTACCTCCACTACTCTTTTGTTGTCAAGTCTAAAGTTGAAGTCACCAAATATCATATGAGGAACCAAAGGAATGGAACTCTGTTGTAATCTGAGAAAACATTGTCAAAATTGTACAGTTACACTGTAACCAACAACACATGATAAATTGTATTAGTATTTACAATTCAGCTCATTAAATTCATTTTTAGTACATGCTGAGTGGTTAACTCGGGGGTGTTTAGCAAAGAACTTTCTTTTGCAGCTAAAGAGAAATGTGTCTTTTTTTTTTTTTTTTTTTTTTTTTTTTTTATAAAAAACTAATTTTGGCAAAATTGGGGGGGAAAAAAGCCCCGCCGGCAAAAAAAAAAAAAAAAGGAATTTGATACTAAACATTCCACTGGCGACCAAACCCGAGGGCGGGGGCCAAAGGCCACTAAGGAAAAAAGGTTCTAAAAAATGTTGACTGTTGACAACTCTTCACTCATTAATAACATTGTTAATGTTGATAGTATTAAGTACTTCAACATTTTAGTACCTCTCCTGATAACTGAGATATCAGTTGTTAAAAAATTAATGTTACAGTTACACTGTAGATGGCTTCTCATAAAATGGTACACTGGAAAATGTACATGTACCTGGCAACAAAACAACTGCAGCAGAAAAAAAAAAAGCTTAATATGTCTAAATTGATGTTGTCATCTTACCTGTCTAGCACATGGTCAAGAGCCCTCTTGCGATTTTTAGTGTACAGGGATGGGGTCTGAAAGAACAATTACGGTAAGAACTTTAATTAATGACGATGACCACCAATCACCCTATCCATAACCCTAGTACCCTAACTGGTTTGGATTTTGGTCACAGCATTTTTTAATTTCGAATGATAACATGCTGTTATTCTCAAAAACAATACTTAACAATATAATATTATTGTCACAGTGTGCATTCCCGCACATGGCCCTGGTAACTGCTACTGCTGTGCAACATTTAGGGGAAAACTGACCTGGCATATTTTTATACCAAGTAATCTTTAAGGAAGACTTGTCGGTGAAAGAAGAACTCAAGAAAGATCCAATGAACGAACTTGGCCCAAAAGAATAACTGTTACAATGCAACGAGCCTTACCGTGGCCACCTAACAAACTTTTTTTTTTACAAGACAATAGAGTGCTATCGTAATATCATTATTTGTTTGACAAACACCTCCTTGCAAAGTTTTTTTGTAATTTTTTTTTGCCTGCATTTTTTTTGCTTCCTTGCAAAGTTGAATACAATCAAATTAGTAATTGTTACATCGTATTTATCAAAAAAATGCAGTGAAAACGTAACATAATACAAGGTGACAATTGTAAAAACGTTTGTTGGGTGGCCACGGTAAGGGGCCTCACACTGTAATGGTTACAACAGCAATGATCTCAATGGTAAAGTTTAAACATTTGTAAAGCGCCTAGAGCAGGCCTGGATAGGCGCTATAAAAATATATTTATTATTATTATTATTAAGTGATGGTGTAAATGATGGTGATGATGATAATGGCAATGCTAATGCTGATCACAATGAAGGTGACAATAATAATGACCTTTTAGATGGAAAATTAAAGTGCAAGAATGAGTCAGTGTTTTTTTTTTCAACTCACCACCTCAATGGAGACCAAGTTTGAAGCATCATGGAAGAGATGGATGTTCAGCAAATCAAACACGCTGAAACACGAAAGTGATATTAAAAATTGTTATTAAAAGAAGAAACTGAGATGAAAAAGGTAAAATCATTTGAAAGTACCATTATGTTACATTAACGAGAAAGGAGGTCTCAGATACTACACTTTGTGATGTACTGCATAGTGTTTGAGTGTACCTGTCTAATGTTATATTAAATACATTTTTTTGTACACTGTATAGTACATACACCAGATGAACTGTAAACCATGACAAATTATTACTATGCAATAGCTGATCAAGCGTACTTTGTATCAATTTTTTTGAGTAATAATGGCTTGTTAATTGTGAGCTGACTGCTGCAGTGTATGACCTGTGTAACTGGCAACATATACAACAGTTACTGTAGTTATAAGTAGGCAGCAGGCTGGCAGTTGCCAGCTTTCTTTAAAAAACCCTTGGTAAATAGCTATAAGTAATAAAAACCTATCTGATGTATTTCTTCCAACATCCTCAAGGCTAGATTAGTAAGAAGTACAGTCGGAGCTCTCGTAAGCGGACACCCTCGGGATGCAAAAAAAGTGTCCGTAACTGGAGCTGGCCGCTTACGAGAATGGTTCTCGGAAGCAGCCACTAGAGGTGTAGGGGATAGATGGCCGCTTACGGGAGCTTGCCCAGCTAACAATAACCGGACGGACGTAGATGACGACAAAACTAACACTGATATATGGTATTGCAATTACTGTTAAATCATTGTGAAGAACGCCGATGTAAAGTTGATTGATAAAAACAAGATACAGAGGCTTTTTTAGGGATTTCCTTTGGGGTGTCCGCTTACGGGAGCTTAAAAACAAAGAAAAAAGTCTATGTCGTAATCTGTGAAAGTGTCCACGCCCGCTTACGGGAATGTCCGCTTACGAGAATGTAAAAATACAGAGTTTGTATGGGAGTTGAAACGGGGTTTCCAAGAAGGCGGCCGTAAGTAGAGCTGTCCGCTTACGAGAGTGTCCGTTAAGAGAGCTTCGACTGTAATAACATTTGCTGTATGCTCAAGCCTAGTCCCAGTGGTCCATCAGGACAGAGCTTAGCCCAGTTTCCATAGGATGAAGTGACTAGGAGTAATTCTACATGTACTTTTCCCTACATGTACTTTTCCCTGGATGGGATGCTGATCCACAACAGGGTTACCCCCCAGTATTAAATTTGCCAGAACTCATTTTTTTTTTACAAACTGGGTGGAAAGAGGCACTAGCACACAATGCAGTGCCCCAGCCAGGGCTTGAAACCTGGACTGCTTTAACCAGAGTACAGTGCACTAACCAATAGACCCTTTGCATAAATGGCGTCCTCATTTGAATAACAACACAGATACATCCTAAGCCTCACGTTCACGTAAAAAATCCTTTGTTAAAAAACATCCACATGAGGCTAAGGATGTACATAGTATTGTTATTCAAATTTGGGCGCCATTTATGCAAAGGGTCTAGGCCACTGTCCCTCGGACCATTTTAAGGCCACTTTTGACTTTCCACAAAATTATATATTTTTTTAATATTCTCTACACTAGATTAAGAGCTATATGTCTTACCACTTGTTTATCTTCCATCGTGTTCTCATGAAGCCCTTACGTGACCATTTGAACTGCAAAGTAGTGCACAAAAGAAATGTAATCTTAATTAGCATCTTTAGGATTTCCTTTTTGCTAATTGGTTTTAGTCACAGTGCACGATTTAGAAGATAACTTTCAAACAATAAGAGTGTTTCATCGCATTTCCAAACACCTTGAAGTCTGTCAGAAATACTCTGCTGCATGTCATATTTTTAATCGCATGAAAGGCTTGTAAATTGCTGGTATGTCAATAAGCTCATTGCCCGCGCGCATTAGGGTCACGTTCAGAGTGCCAAGCTTCAAGAAGAAGTCTCTTGTAGTAGTCCCTTGCTCTGTCGACAAATTTATTTCTCTGTCCTGTTTGATATATTACTTACATGTAATATTAATAACATTGTACCTTAACCTTACCTGTGGGAAAAAATCCAGAGGAAATTTTTCTTTCTTCAGACAGGGGATATCTGTGAGGCTTCCAACAGAGGTCTTAAAATAATCAAACATTAAATAAATACGTACTGCACAACTTCTATGTAGAATATATTAAGAAGGAACATGAAATAAAAAAGGCAAAACATATTTGACATACATATATTTACATGTACATAGTCATATAAGTTTACAGAATTGATATTAGATACAATGTATGACATTTTGATACAAGAGTTTGATGAAAGAGTAAAAGTTAGTTTAAGTAGATCTAAAAAGATAATAAATTAAAGTATGTGCAAAGTATTGTTTCTACTTACTTCTTCACCTTGAACCTTGGTGAATGCAGAATCTTTATTAAAGGACATTTTGAAAGTGAGAAAGGGAAAGAAACAATGTTAATGATGCTACATGAGTACCAAGGAAAAAATATTTTCTACTTGTATATTGAATACCATTGTGCTAACAGATCACTGGTGTTCAAACTTCCGAATGCCATTCTCAAACCAATTTTTTTGATGTACAATGTACATGTATGAACCACACAAATAATATCATTACAACCCTCCAAGTTAAGACCATTTTAGTCACCATGGCAACTAAAATATTAGAGCTGGCGGCTAAATTGGAACCAAAGTTGCCAGCCCTGGCGACTAAAATTGAGAAGAAGGATTAGTGACTAAAATTTTTCACTGGCAACCAATCTTGTGCAGTTGGTGGCCACTAAACTTGGAGGGTTGCATTAAAGATGTGAATATTGTAGCAAGCAAAAGGTTTATCTGAATTGGTATACAACATGTAGAAGTTCATGAATTTTTTGATAATCCTAACTGGGAATTTTGACTATTACGCTAAATGCCCATAAACTAAAGGTGAGAACCCTTTAAAATTGTTATAGGTTAGCTTTAATGACCGCATAACAACAATAAAATAAAAGTACCTACTAATAAAATACCTTCAAAATTCCAGAGTGACACATCCTCTAAGGACTTGCTTACCAGATATATACATCCAAGAGCCTGATGGCAAAAATGATATCAACAGGACTTTCAATACATGTACAAAATTAAGATACAGTGGAACCTCGATTTAACGAACCTCTATATAACGAAGTCCTCGGTTTAACGAACGATTTTCTTCTGCCCGTCCAAAAATACAGTAAAAATGTATGGAACAGGACCTCGATATAACGAACCTCGATATAACGAAATCCTTGTTATAACGAACACAATCCAGAGACCCAAACGTAAAATGTACCTTGATATAACGAAAAAATGTCAACACACGACAAAAGATGAATGCGGAACAGACCAACAAAGATAAAAATCCTTTAATCCTGTAACAAGAGAACAAGTTCAAATACATAATTATGCTCTTACTATGTGCATATATTAGACATTATAAATTTTATTTTCAGAAATCGTCATCCGGAAATGCTGGGTTTGTAGTGCAGCGTAAAATTGTTAAAAATTGATTAACTATACCTCGATATAACGAACGTTTTGGTTGTTTTTCCGCAAATTCGTTAAATCGAGGTTTTCGAAATAACGAACCCTCGATATAACAAACAAATTTCCCCAGTCTCTTGGCACTTCGTTAAATCGAGGTTCCACTGTAGTGACCAGTAAAACTTAATGCCAGTTGAGTACAATGCGTGGTTCCAGAAAGTATCCATACTCCTGCCACAGAAGGAATTGGAAATTCCAAGGAGGAGGGGTGTGTGGGGGGGGGGGGGGGGCACAAAGACCCAAAACTTTAAAGCAATGTATGAAGCTAAATTGGAATTTTCAGAGGGGTGGGGGGGGGGGTCATAGGGTAAATCCCTTCCGTGGGGGGTATGGATATTTTCTGGAACCACACAATGTACTTCAAGCTATTTCATCTGAGTTTGCCAACTACACTTACAGCTTTCCTACAATATTCTGTGGAGATCATAAGAAAGTGTAAAAGTTTGGGAGAACTTTATAGCTTGGCTTCAACATCTATAACTCCAAAGAATTTCTTGTTCTCCCAAACTTCCATTGATGCTTCTATGAGAAACCTTTTTCTTAGCCTCATTGCCACACTTTTAACAATCATGTACTGCGGAAAATGTGCAAAATATCCTTTCTTCTTAAACAGCAGTTGTTGCTAGGGGCAAATGTGGTTGTTTAATCAAGCATCAAGTGCTAAACAGCACCTTTTGCTCTTGAGTAAACAACCTCTTGACTTTCCTTAATTTACATGTACCCCTTGCGGGCCATTTATGTACAAACATGTACAAATTTATACCAGTTATCAACACAACAATTTTACACCACATTCAATAATTTGGTGAAGCTTAAAACAATTTCGATGCCTGGAAACTGAAAAGTAGCGATGTCAATTGTTGTTAATATAATATTAGTCATGTACATGTATGGAAACTACACATGCCTTTAGCCCGACTATGTTCACTTTCCTTTGACAACAAAAATGCCAGATCTCAATATTGGGCTTGTATAAAAAACTTTTTACAGCGAAACAACATGTAGATAACCTAACCTAACTACCCAAAATTATAAGAAGTTTTATTCAAAGAGATAAAAATAATAGTAGTTATTACACCTGTAAACTGTTAAAATTAACAATTATTCAATTTATTTTCGAGTCAGCTACCGTATAATGTTCTTGTCTTTTGTAGTCTTGATCGAACCACGCTCGCACTTTGTCAAATTTTTCCTTCAGTTGAGCCTGGCTGAGGAAGACTCTGAAATTAGAATTGAAGACCGTTTTGAATCTCTAGCTTTATCAAAACAAAACATGATTTCGTAATAACAAACTCGTTACGCCATAGACAGCTTCACATTTGACGCAAATTTCTTACCGGGTAAAATCCTTCACATTTTCTAGGGATTCCTCGCCAGAGTCTTTCCCTCCACTTTCTTGAAAGTGCAGTGCCACGAATTTTGGTTTAAGTCTGGTTATTGTCTGGCGATAAGAGCCCAAAAAGACAGTTATTAGCTTATTAATTTGCAAACTAACAAAATCAAAACCGCAAGAGTGCGAGTATTATGCAGTGAAGGAGATTTCATACAACATCACGTTCAGTTTTATTTGCAAAGAAGGCCGATACTTACACCGAGAGTTTCTCGAATCCACTGTTCCTCTAAGCCATCACGCTACAAATAAAACAGACAAGAACTTATCGATAATTGTGGCCCCGATAATTGTCGACAAGGGAATAAAACCGAAGGCCTCCTTTTGTAAACAAGCTTGACACAAAAGCAAAACAAAATACTCGCTTTTTACACTTCTTTACAAAGTCGTCTTCCAATAACAAAAAGGTGACTGAGAGAAACCTTACGGTTAAGCCACTGTTTTGAGCAATTGGCCGGCAATAAAAAGTCAAACCACACAGGAGATCACAGGATGTGAATAGATTACATGTAACGACATCTTCCAACTGCTTTCAATTAAAAACAAACAAATTTGGTTTAAGAACTCACGTTTTCGAAGATGGAACCAACATTTGCCGTTATAAGCAGAACCGGCACTATGTGCTCTCCCATATTTATGTGTTACTGGACATATTTTGTTATCGTTGGCATTTTTATGCCTCGTTGAAGAGCTACAAAGCGGCTAAAGGCTTGTTCGAGATCTTCCGTTTCCTTTTCGCGCCAACAAGGCTTGTGGGTACCTCCCACGACGGCGAACGGCGAGTGTTTCCGACAACAAAAAAATTGCCTTTAGTAACTCACTTAAAACTTCTCTTAAGTGTTATCTTTTTTATTTGTTGCATGCTTGGGCTAGAAAAAAAGTCTACTAAAAGCATTCGGGAGGTGAAAATATAAAAAAAAACAACTATATTAGTTAAACAAAGCGCTCGTATAAAGTTCGGGAATTGTCGGATGAAATCGGCACAATTGAGAATCGGCATAGAACGCCTGATTGAATTTGCAATTTTACTTTGACTTCACGGAAATCAAGGATGTTACTTTGCCACGTTGGTCGCAGAATATAATTTATCAATGTGAAAAAGCTGCATTTGATTTTCTAAAGACGTGCTTAAAGCTTGATATTGCCTGACGACGGATTTATAATTTATGGTGAATACTAATTCGCTCATTTGCTGCAGTGGCTTGCCATTTCCTTGAGCGCTGAGGCAATATCTCTGACGTCAAACGGGGTGATAACAGAACAATATCTGAACTTTAAATACACCAGAGGGGTAATTATATGCTTTATAATGCTAACGAACTACTAAGTGGGAACAGTGAGCTTTTTCTGCGACACACGCAACAGCACGCTATGGACAATCTCGAGCTCAAGAACAGACCAGTTTCAAAGCCAACCGCTTATTCCCATGAAGTGAAAACAGACGAAGATGCAGGATCTTGTAAAGATGAGGGAAAAACTCGAGCTTTACCGTCCGATCGGGCTGTTTGGATTGTTTTCTTTTCCTTGCTCATCGACTTGCTCGCTTTCACGGTAATTCTGCCCCTGTTTCCCTCTCTTCTGGAATTTTACGCGAACAACAAAAAGGTAAGACAACTTCTTGAAACTTGGCTCTAAAAAGATGATCTTCATAATGACAAAGTTGTTTCTGACACGTAATCTCAATTCAGCTAGGATATTGCCAGCTGATATGATATGGCAAAAACTTGCCAATAACTGCACGGTCAAGCTTAAGCTAAAAAATATATTTTTTTTACCAATTTGTAAATTAACAGTATATCACTGGCTAGAAAATATGTAAAAATCGATTCTTTGAATTTAAAGAGTGCTTTCTTATTTATGGATGCATCAATTAAGACTATGTAACATGTTAACTTGTCTACATGTATATGGGAAAACCCTTTTAATTAATATCAGTCATGCAAACTAAACACTTGGGAGGGAAATCTGTGTTTTAATGGTGTTTAGATCAAGGCTCTCTCATTTACAGACTTTACATGACACTATTAAATCCAAAGTATCAGCTGCTTTTAAAACAAACACAGTGTTTTTTCCTGTTTGTGTAAAATAAACAAATGATAATTTATTCAAGACCTGGCTAAATAATCCTTTCTTTTCTATCTCTTTGAGTGACATACAAATACAATACTACAATAAGTGGTCTAATATTAATCTGTCTGTTTGGTAGAAATGGTTTAAATATTGTTGACATAACTTATTTACACAAATTTAAATTTAAAAAAATATGTGTAATTTCTTTGTCTTAATTTCATCTTTTCTGATTCAATGTACAATGTACATATTAATATATGTTCATCACATGAAACCTGAATTCAAAGTGGAGACAGCTACAGTAGTATATCTGACTGCAATAAGCATCAAATCTGATAAAGTTATGCTGATAAGTGTTAAAAAAAGGGCCAAATATTTCACAATGAATATAATAGTTAAGACCAAGTTAAGAGCATTTTAGTTGCCATGGCGACTAAAAGTTTGGAACTGGTGGTTAAATTGGAAATGAAGTCGCCTGCCTGAGGACCAAGAATGAGAAAAAGGATTGAAAGCATGAGCTTAATTTAGCGACTAAAATTTTTCACAGGCGACCAAACTTGAGCAGTCGGTGGCCAAATATTTACCACTAAGGAAAAAAAAAACTTGGAGGGTTGTAGAGAACAAAAATATTATTGTTGATGGTACCAGAGACAACAGCAACTTAAATTGATATTTAGCTTACGATGCAATTTCAGGGTTAATATGATTGGTATTGATTATTTATCCTCGCTGTGCATACGTGTCATCATCTGATGTTTCCACACCATTGGATACATACATAAGGCCTCCACAGTCTCTCTCCAGTGGGAGCGGTCTTGTGATGCCTTCCAGATCTCATTCTAGGTCATGATCAGGTGCAGGGACTTTTTTATTTCTCCGCTGTCCTTTGCCAAGCTGTTCTAGGCCTTCACCATTCTTGTTTTCCCTCTGGTGTCCAGAACAGACCTTCTATAGCCATGTGTGCATATAATATTGATCATTTATTCTCACTGTGCATACGTGTCACTTAAATGTGATATTGTTTATTTATCCTCACTGTGCATACGTGTCACCTAGGCCTGAATCCAGAGCTTGAGGCTAATATAATTAATAGGTTTAGAGGGTGTGATGCCATGGATGATGAAAACCCCATTTATCAACCCTTAATTTCTTGAATCTCCTGATAACTCAAACCAAAAGTAGTTTCTGTTGGCAGAGCTGTGCTTTAGCAGAGCCCAGGTGCCACAGGCACTTCCTTTCGTCTTTTGGCATCTTGTATAGTTATGCTATCATAAAAGTGTTTAAGACCTGGGCACCCAAGATTTCTTTCATAAGAGCCTTCGGGCACCCTGCAATTATAATAGCACAGCTTTGCTTAGAATTGCTATACTCTGTTGAACACTGCAACAACACAGATATCACAGTGTCCCAATTTCTTGAACCTATTTTTGTTTCCTTTGAAAGATTGCGAAATCGTGATTTGACAAAGGACAGTGATGTTGTGCATGACATTGCAATGCAAGTACAGCTTCATCTGTTCTCAAAAGAGTGGCAATTCTTTTATTGGCAGAGTTCTTACCTAATATTGAGTGGTTCCAGAAAATGTCCATACTCCCCGCTTAGAAATAATTGGAAATTTCTGGGGGAGGGTGGGTTCTCAAAGGCCAAAAACGTTAAGGAAATGTATGAAGCTTATTTGGAATTTCCAGTGGGGTTGCAGGGGAGGAGGTCTTAGGAAAATTCTTTTCCAAGGGGGAGGTATAGATAATTTATGGAACTAGACATTTACAACCTCGAGTTGAATTGAAATGGGGCAAGTTAGACTGGTCACAGTCCCCTATTTTTCTGTGAAGTCGTAGAGATCGATGGTTGAGTCTGACGGATGGCCATCTTTGTTCATGAACACGAACGAAAACTGGGGAGAGTGCAAAAAAATCTCTACAACTTCAGGGAAAAATAGGGGACTGTGAACAGTCTAGGGGTAAGTTAACTAAACTGTGATCAGTGTTCTCTGCAGATAAGAGAGATCTCAGGCCAGAAACTGACATCAGGTCAGCTAACTGACCTAACAAATTGAGTGTGAACTTTTGATGATCTGTCCAGGTCTGAGTCTGTGACTGACAATATCACATGATATTTTTTTTCCCGTTCAGGACTGGTTATACCATTCAATCATGCAGCAAGTCAACACATTCAGGGAGTTGCTGGGGATGCCAGACAATGAACGCTTCAATGTTGTGCTGTTTGGAGGTAGAATTATGTTGTGGTTTAATTTAATATATTCTTTTTAAATTTTTCAAACCAGTTTGATTTTTGTTTTTCATTATCTTTAATTCATTATTATCATGATGTGTAACAGAGGAAATCGATTAATATTAAATTAAAACCAAATATTAATTAAATCAAACCACGACAGCCTATACATGGGAATTTCTGTACAATGTCGGAGATTCCTTGTTTTTTGGGGCTGCCGTTTTTTGAGGATTCAGTAAGCCCTTGCAACCTTAGGCCTCCAAGTTTATTTTTTTCCTTAGTGGCCATTCAGCCACCGACTGCTCAAGTTTGGTCGCAAGTGAAAAAAAAATTAGTCACTAAATAAAGCTCACGCTTTCATCCATCTTCTCAATTTAAGTTGGTGACTTTCGGTTTCAATTTGGTTAGTTGCCATGGTGACTTAATTGGTCTTAACTTGGAGGGTTGCCTTGTACATGTATGGTGTGCCAGCCAATCAGTGAGATGAGAAAAACTCCATTATTGTCTAAAACTTGTAATGTTTTTATTAATTTTTCCAGGTTTCATTGGGTCGCTGTTTTCCCTTCTCCAGTTTTTATGTTGTCCTTTGATTGGAGCTGTGTCAGATGTATTTGGAAGGAGATTGCCAATGATGCTTTGCATGGTGAGAAAAGGTCTTTCAGGCTTCTGAAGAAATCTCTCACAAGGAAACCTTCTTTCAAAGGTTTTAGAAAACCTTTCTTGAAAACATTTGTGTTGTGCGAATGTCTTTTAATTTAGCAGCTACTGAGTGTAGCAGCAAAATCTCAGGAATATTAAGAAAAATGTTGACAGATCTAGATGTATGGGTCGTCACATAGTTCAAGGCAGCGAGGCGTGCTATCTATTTGGTTAGCCTAAATAGCACTTGCCTTAGCCCACATACATGTATGGCACTCCAGTTAGCTTAAATAGCACTTCGGTTAGCCTACTATACAGCGCAGTTAGGTTACTATATATACATGTAGGTAGCTTGTGGTTAGCCTTTCTATTTGGAGTAGGGATTTCTGCCTTGCATGCCTCACTGTCTCACCTTGCACGCCTCGCCTTGTCTGGCAAGCCTCCAGCGCACTCCTTGTTCCCTTGCACATTTGTAAGACTCTAGATGTACTGTATGCATGTGTACATGTGCTCTTTGGGCTTCTCAGGGAAGACAACTTTCAAGACGCATTTGTGTTTACTCTATTTTTATTCATATCATTTCAGATTGGGGTGCTGGCTTCTTATGCCGTGTGGGCGTATTCGTGGAACTTCACTATCTTTGTCATTGCCAGAATCATTGGTGGCTTGTGCAAAGGCAATGTAACCATCTCTACAGCTATTATTACTGATGTCACTTCTACAAAGAACAGGGGAAAAGGAATGGTAGGCCAATAATAAAATTTGAAACAATTGAAATTAAGTCAAATTGCATTTTATAACATTTGAAAACTATTTTAACACTTAGCTTGACATGAAAGTACTGCTCATTAGCTTTCATTTGAAACAGCCTCTAGCAGAGCCCGAGTGCCACAGGCGACTTAATTTTTGTCTTTGGGCGACTTGTACATGTATAACTTAAAAACATTTTTTTTTTTTTTCTTCTTTTGCTATCATGAAAGCTTTTAAGAGCTGGGCACCCAAGACTTCTTACATGAGAGCTTTCAGGCACCCTGTAATAATACAGCTTTGCTACATTATGCTTATAAATTATATTGCTGAAACAAACGTTGACAGCCAGGTTGGTTGACTTGAGGTTTGACAGACTGGGTTGGGGGTGGGGTGGGGGGCGTGGTGTTGTTGGAGATTTATGAAAAAATCACATCTAGGTTTAATGACATACAGTACATGTTCTATGTACCTTACATGTTAGATCTAATACAAAAGTCACATGAACACTTTATGGACAGAGGATTTACAGTTTTTTTTTTAATGTTAGAATATTAATACAAAAAATATTTGATTAACACCTGTATGAGATATTATAGAAAGAATAAAAAATAAAAAAATGCAAACTTTAAGGCTTTATTTCTTTCTTACATGTATAAACAATTTTTCTTTATAATGATTTCAACAGGCTCTAGTGGGTATTGCATATTCATTTGGCTTTATTATTGGGCCTGTGATTGGTGCTGTGTTTGCCAAGAGGTCATCACTTGAGAGTGGTAACCCATACCTCCTACCAGCCTTGTTTGCCATTACTTTGACTGTAGCAGACATCTTGTTTGTGTATTTATGCCTCAAGGAGACACTGCCAAAAGAAAAAAGGGTAAGCTTTAGATACTAGTTACCATTTTGAGCTACCGTGAATGGCCAACTTTTTTTCCGTGTTTTTCAGGCATAAAACATTCAAGTTTGTTTAGACAAACTGGAGTGTCGATATGTCAAGTTTAACAGCTTTGCTTGTGTGTCTTTGCACATGAAACAATTAATGGTTTTGAAAACTTTGGAATTAACTTTTTTATTCCTTCAATGAATGTCAACAGCAAAGGACGGCTTTACATTTATGGTAAATGCTGCAACAGCAATCTTCGATGTTTTATTTAATTTTTATATTTTGGGGAAATTTTTTACATTTTGTCTAGACAAACAGTTTGAACTGTTTGCTTGGAAACTCTCCCTTTCCATAAACTTGTATAAACTCTTAATCTTGAGAATTGAGAAGGTTAATTTAATCACTCAGCTTTACATACCAAATTAATTTTTGCAATAATTATTTTTTCCCTAATTTTTCAAAGGCAAAGTCTTTGCTATCGGAATTTAGAAATGCCAGCCAGCTTCTCAGCCCAGTATCACTTTTAAAATTTGATGCTGTGGAGATCAGGTCTAGTAAAGAAGGTAAGCATAAGAAGGTGGGAAAAATGAATTTATGAGTGCAGGGCTCGAGACTAACGGTAACCAACTAGCCAAAGGCTAGTAAAAATGCAGTTTTGGCTAGTAGGTTTTGGCCTTTCACTGGCCAAAATGGCTAGTGAAAAAATCAGGCATTAGTGGCAAGAAACCGCATTTATTAAAATCGTCTCTCAGAGAATATAAGTAACAAGTAAACTGTTGACATTATAGAATGTGAAGCTTTAAACAATCTAGTTGACAAAAATGCATGTACATGTACAATTTTTATAGTGAAGAACAAAGCCCAATTTTGTAAGAAGAAAAAAACGTGAAGGTTTAAACATTATTGCACATTGTTTTCACCCTCCCCCCCCCCCCCCTTTAAAAGAAGAACTATGCTTAAAAATTGTGGCTAGTAGAAAATAAGTTTTGGCTAGTGAAATCAAAGCTGTCACTAGCCATTTGGCTAGTTAGCAAAAAGTTAGTCTTGAGCCCTGGAGTGTACTTTTGGGACCTCAAGGGAGGGCGCTTTTTTGAGACAGGGCACTTATTTGGGACAGGGAGCTTGTTTAATTTTTTTAAGAAACCACTTAATGTTCATAACAAAACTTTAATAAATATTAAAATAACTAACAATAACAGAAACTGTAACAGTAACAAATTGTTAAGAGTTCAGTTACTTTTAAAAGAATTGTTCATTTTAGCAGTAAATATATACCTGTACGGTACATGAGTTAATCTATTTGACGTTGATCACTTTTGTAGGGGGCAGTTATCCACAATAAAAATCCACAATAAAATCGCCATGAAATTGCTGCAATTTGCAGGCGTGTAAACTAGTGGCGATAAAATGACCACGATATCGCAGGAGTTTCAAACCTGTTTGAAACTCAATGCAACTTAAGCACGACAAAAATTGCATTGAGTTGCGCGGCAAAAATCGCCCGTATAAACGGGCCTTAAAAGCTTCTTGTTTAATGAGTGTTTTGAGATTACATTGGACATTACATAGTGTATGATACTTCACTAGTTACGTACTAGATATTAATACTCTTTATAAATTCTGACGCTGACTTATTTGAGCGTAAACAACGCTCATAATGTACTCAAGACGTTTCGACCGAGAATCTTCGGTCTTCTTCGGTTGTTATCATGGCATAAAAAAAAAAACGGCTTTTTAACGGTTTCACATTGTACGCGCGTGCGAGTGACTAATACAAATACACGCGAACGCTGCGCGAGACTATGAACATTATGTAAGTGACTTATATACATCAGGTGTATTTGTATTAGTCACTCGCACGCGCGTACAATGTGAAACCGTTAAAAAGCCGTTTTTTTTTATGCCATGATAACAACCGAAGAAGACCGAAGATTCTCGGTCGAAACGTCTTGAGTACATTATGAGCGTTGTTTACGCTCAAATAAGTCAGCGTCAGAATTTATAAAGAGTATTAATGTCAACTCCTGACTGTAATTTTGGTATTTTTCGTTTAACGTACTAGATACTCTACTCACAATACTCATAGGGGGGAGCAAGGGGGGCTACAAGTTTTTACCATGAGTAAATTAAAGTCAAAGTAAATGAACAAGCGTTCTCAAGTTATCCACATTCATCATTTGGACATATTTGAGCCTGCAGTTGGCAGGACATGTGTCACACATAAGAACCTAGTATATGACCTCGCTCACCACGAGTCTCCCATAACTCAGTGGTTAGAGCGTCCAACCGATATTCTGGAAGGTCATGGGTTCGACTCCCGTTGGGGGAACTCGGAAAATCTTTTTTCCGAGTATTCAACTTGAGAACGCTTCTTTATTTACTTTCACTTTATCCAAGTTGCCATTTCACTTTACATAAATTAAAGTCGTTGTTTTTGTTACTTACATAAAAATTAATATGATCGACATTAATTATGATCTAGACACATAGATAAAAGAAAAGATATAAAAAATTGTTATGGAAATAAATTTCGAAAATAAACAAATCACATGGATCCACAGCTTCTGCTGAGTTAGGCTTTCCAAAACCAAGACCATTTCTTTTGATAGGTTTTAGTGGTACATGTATTGTTCCCTAGCGATATCTGTTTTTTTAACTTTCACTGATTAAGTGCAATAAACTGTGAAAGCTGGTACTTGCAACTTTGTTAGGGTGTTTCTTAAAAGAAGATTTGATCAACTGGTTCAAGTAATTAACTTTATCTTGACTTGAATGATTTTTTTTGAACTGTAGATTTGAATACAGTCCGTGGTCTTGGCTTGGTGTATTTCCTGTTTCTGTTTTTCTTCTCTGGCCTTGAGTTTACATTAACATTTTTGACACACAAGAACTTCAAATATTCAAGGTATGTAACTACAAATTTGCAAAGTTTTTAGACAAAATTGTACTGGAAACATTATTTTACATAATTGTGACCTTGCACGGTAAAACGTGCACTAACGCTTTCCGGTTTAACAACTCAAAGCGTTTGTAAGGCATCAGATAATCGTTAAAACGTCATAGGAAACCGTTAGAAGCGTTAGAATGGCCGTTAGAAAAAGTTGTCGTTTGAAGCGTTAGAGAAACCGTTAATGAAGTTTAATATGTGAGTCGTTTGATACGTTAAGAAAAATCGTTCGAATCTCCGTTTAGGACGTTTAAAGCATTAGCAAAAAAACGTTTAGAATTTCCTTTCTCGACGTCTGAAATATTAGAAAAATCAGTTAGAATTATAAGTCAGACGTACTGTTTCAAAGAAGTTCAGGATTATACATATAATGTCTTCTCTTTGTTGTTGTCATATTCTTGGGAGGGTCTTCTCCACTGAGGTGATAAAAAAATGACTTGCAGGCTTTGTAATGTTTTGAATTTGTTTCATTTTGTAGCATGCAGCAAGGGATGATGTTTTTTTTCATAGGAATCACCATGGCACTTGTGCAAGGTAGAGACTAAATAATTACTAAGTCCTATTGATTGAGTTCGGTAGAGAAGCTTAATTAAGAAATTCGATTTATTGTGACCTCCACAGACGCGGTTGTTAGACAAAATTGCATTTGTGGGGAACGTTGCAAAAAATTAGTTATCCTCCACATCCTTCTATCTTCCAAAAAGAGAAAGAAAAGAAACCTAGAGGGCGATACAGTGCCGACGGGTTTTTAGTTGCTATCTTCTCGTGCGTAATTCACGCGTAATTAGCTTGTATGTTTCTCGGAGAAGCGTCATGTCACGGAATTTTACCGTGGAAATGCAGAAACGTGTTATGCGCAATTATCAAAAATTATTTCAAAAATCGTTTACTAGCGAGACTTGTGGTATTTTGAAATTCGAACTTTAGTTAATGGTCCGGTTAAAAACATTTAGCAACAGTTTTTTAGTTTAGATTTTTTCACTGCTGTTAACGTATGATGCTATTGCATACCAATGTATGGTCGAAAACGGAAGATGTACGGCGTAGCATGCATGCAAACTTGTGCTTTAGGTTTAAAACAAGATTGTGTGCTTTATTTGAGGGTGAACATAATTTATCAATCATGACTCATGTCAACGATCTCAAAAACGTGCAGTTTCATGCTTGAGGAAATTTCCTGGGTTAGGTAATTAATAAAAAAAAGTTTTACATTTTTTTCTTCTTTTGTCCTCGTTAGGTGGTTATGTCCGTAGACAAGCTCCAGGCACAGAAAAGAAAACAGCTCTAAAGGTATAACCACATAATCATTCGGTAAAAAAAATTAATGTTGTCTGATTTCGCCTTTACTGGATACTACCCGGAGGAAGAGTGACAGCAATCCCAAAATGCATTGCGATTGGAAGAATATTATCGAAATTTTCGTGACGTCATCATTTTGCTCAGAGGGCCGACCAAGCACTGTCTACATGGCTGGCCTATTGCGAATCCGTGAATTTGATTTGCTGAGACATTGTTGATTATTCAACTACAGCTATTATGAGGCATAATTTTTTAATTATGTTTGAGAAGTTATGTAAATTTTCTGTTAAATTATCTGACAGAAAAAAAGAAGCATAAATTAGGATGCTCATTATTTTTTAATTTAACATATACAGTACGTATATTTAGGAGATTGACAGAATGTCCGAAAATTAATGTGTATTAACAGTGGGGCTACAGTTCTGCTTGTTTTGATGACAATTGTATCAAATTGTTTCATTTTCTTGAACCCTGCAGGGCATGGCAGCCATTATGCCAGCGATGGTGATTGTTGGTTTGGCAAAGACTATCCCCATTCTTTACATGGGGCTAGCATTGTTCTCATTTGGTAAGTTCTTTTTTCGATAAATGCTTTCCTTTTTGATTTTGGAGCTCTTTAAAAGCACATGTTTTGATTATACAGTGGCTGAATATACACCGGCTGTCCTAACTCGCTCGGATATACTTTGGGGCACGCGCGAGTGGCGAGCGGCGCCACCTTGGGGCACGCGCGAATATACTCTGGGGCACCATGGATACTATCCATAGGGGCGCGCGCGAGTGGCGAGGGGCGCCTCCTTGGGGCACGCGCGCGCGGCTTCGCCGCTCCCGTGTACTTCTCGTGCGTGCCCCAAGTCTACCCGAGAGCCTGTAACATGCTTCACCACCCAGGCTAGCTTAAAAAGATTCAAAACATTAATTACAAAATGTTACCGAGGAGCAGTGTTTGGACACGTTTCCCTGTAAATGGAAAGTGATTTTCTTTTTCTCTCTTTCAGGTTCAGCAACGGTAGTACCTTGTTTGACAACTATGATTTCTCATCACGGTAAGCGGATGACATAATCGTTTCATTTCAAGTTTGACTATCCACGTAACAGTCTGTTTGTTTGATTGTTTTCCTTTTTTTGGGGAGGGGGGAGAGGGAGAGGAGGGTTTTGACAAATTTTCAGTTATAAGATTTCATAGTTCAATGTATCGCTTCTTTCAGGAAACGCTGATCAGAAGGGAAAGGTCATGGGAATATTCAGGTCTCTTGGGGCCTTGTCTCGAGCAATTGGTCCTTTTGTGAGCTGCACAGGTAATTGGGATTGTATTTGTCTGATTAACTGTCCAATTTGGTCTCACGAAGTTATGTTACAGTTATCAATACATTATCTGATACATGTAAAGCTAGCGAAAGTGATAAGACTCGAGACTCTCGAACAAAGTATGAATTTCCGAAAAGGGCGGCAACTTGTACTTAAGTCACCTGTTGAAGGAGGAAATCTCGGTTTTGGTAAATATTCATAAAACAAATCGAAGAGTATTTCTGACCACAATCTCCAATCCAGAAATAACGCGAGTACTTGCCAGAATTATCACGTCTGTTTGGCGTCATACGAATATGTCACGTGACGGCGTCACGCTAAGCCACGTCTTTGCAGTCCTGTGCAGTCAGCTGTCGAACATCCGCAATAAACGCCTCATGCACCCTTGCCTCCACCTTTACCTCCCAAGCGTGATCAAAATCTATATTCTCCTTTACAAGATTTATACATTGTTTAGCAGACAGCTCATAAGAATAAATAGTTCGTCAACTTGGATAGCGTGATTTTCACTCGAGTGTCGAAAGTAATTCGCTTTGGCATTGGTTTTGCATTACTGCGCTTAGTGATTTGTTTAAAAAATTCGCGCCACTTTCTCAACCAATCAGAAGTAATCCAAACCAATCGTATCTCGTTCACACATTTTTTCCCGCGCTTTGTGCCGGCTACATGTTTTTGCTCCGAGTTTTGATTGGCTAACTGGATTGTCTGTGTCCTTTCCGATTGGCCCAGTGGTTATTTTGGTTTTACAACACTCAATCCAAAATCGCTCTATTATCTTGATATACCCGCATTTTTTGGAGGAAAATCAGGCGTTTTATATTGTAATGGTATTCGTTTTATTGGTTCGTGCGTGCGTCCGTTTTTTCGTTATTTTCTTGTAAGTTTGTTTTATTTACTTCTGTATTCATTTGTTCGTTGATTAAATGATTTTTCGTTTATTTGTGTCCCTTAGTCTACTGGAGTGTTGGACCCTTCTGGTGTTACTTCGTTGGCGCCCTCCTGTTTATGATCCCCATGCGGATACTTGTGAAGCTGCCTGCTTAAAAATTACAAGATTCGAGAAAGATGTCTTAATTTATACCTAAATAAACAATATAACGATGCATTGTAACTTAAATTACATTAAGATTTTGTTACGAAAGCTAGCCAAAAGGCGAACGGGCAGATTTTCTGCCGCAGAACTAAATCGTTGTTATTCTAAGAACTAGATTGGTAGATTTTTTCATTGATCGTATTGGAATAAGTTGCACAAATTAATGTAGAAATTGTAAGATATAAAAATAATAGACACAGACAGATGATGATCGACTCTGTCAGAACTTTTTACAAAGCAGTATTTTTTGGGCAATTTAACTGTCGTAATTTGTTTATCCTGTACCATTGAACATTAACACATGAAGTGTTTGTATGTACAGTAATTTTAATAATAAAAGCTTGTCAGATACTTAAATGTAGCGTTCATGTTATTTTAGCATTTTCAAAACTTTAAATAATGATTCAACATTTTCTGAGGTGGCTCCGTTACAACGAAACTGTTTAAAAATGCGTGGAAAATAGATATAAATAAATTAATACAATTCCCTTTATCAAAAGATATCAGGACATTTATATATAATATTCAGAAAAAAACGGCTATTTTTAGAACAAGCTCGCAAACGTTCAAAGGGTTCACATACCAATTCAACAACAATTATAAATATCTGAAAAAAGATTTCGTGAAGATATTAAATACACTAGTTAAAACTTGGGCTTATTTTCTGTTGCCATTTTAAAGGAACAAAGACTTTAAACATGGATATGAAAACGAAAATTATCGTCAAATAAGATAAAGGTTATCTGCAAGCTTGTGTTTTACACAACGTGGATGACGATCAATAAAGAGGAAGCGTGACCAGGGTCTCGGGTGTAAGCCAGTGAAAAGATTGCTTCGAAGAAATGCGGAAGTTTAGGGTCTCGGCTTCTCGATCAAATAGTCATGATAGTTGACGATAGTTCGCTGCTTCCAACTATCATTCACTATCATATTGACTATCATCAAGTTTGCGATCAAACGCTCCATGATAGTTGATGATAGTTTGTCGAAATCACGCAATGCGCTCGCGCATTTCATTTTAAATTTGCTTTTCTCGTTCTCAACTCCACTATCACTCGGTGCAGAAATGTTTTCATTTTTTTTTTTCTTGTTTGCGATGCTTTCACGCCATCTCTTGCTTTTGGCAGTGATATTTTCAGTGCTTTCTCGACGCTGTTTTTACTCTTCTTCTTCTTTCCACTTACTTTCTCGTTTTCAGCTTCACTATAGTCCAAATATTAATCTAAATTTCGGTTTTCTTTTTCGACGAACGATAGAATTTCCTTTGCGGAACCACTGACCGATAAACTATCATCCCCGCGATCAAACGGTAAAAACTATCATCAACTATCATGTCGAATTTGAGCACGTCCAAACTGCGTGATAGTTGATGATAGTTGATGATAGTGCATGATAGTTCGTGTTCAAACGCGCGTGATAGTTGGAACTCTCATCAACTCTCATCAACTATCATGACCGTTTGATCGAGGCTTTATAGTCAAATATATGCGGAAGAAAATGTTATCATCCAAGAAAGAAAACAAAGAAAACAAACATGACACATTCCGGAAGTAACACTAATTCCTCAGTTTCTGTGGCGTAGCTGTTTTTTTTTTTTTTTTTTTTTTTTTTTTTTTTTTTTCACTAGTGCGCGCCTAACGAATAACAATACACCTTACCAGAAAGAAAAGAAGAAAAACAAAAACAGAAAAGAGATTCATGGAAATTAAAAAACTATTGCAGTTTGCTTCATGGCTTACCAGAATTTTATGTTATTTCTTGTTTTCTTATAAATTAGTAGACACTTTAAATGATAACATCATTCATTATTAAAAGCCGCCAGTACGTGACTGAAAGAAAACTTTATTACCTTTGAAAGCGAAAACTAACATTGTCAGTGGTTCTTACAGCTCAGCCCCAAAAATGTCATGTGTCGATTTTAAAGTGGTCCGTCACCATGTTGCTCTCAGTGTGTTTTCTGGGACCGAGGCTGATGACAAAAATACAAATGTTTCTCACCCCCGCCCGCTTTATTTTTGGGGGCCGCCTCTCTTATTTTAAATAAGAGAGGCGGCCCCAAAAATAAAGCGGGAGGGAAATGGTCAAAACTATTGTACTCAGACAGGACCCACCACTCCGCAAACAGACAGGTGGTCTCTTCATGTACCCTGCCTTCCCCACCTTAAAAGATGATGTCTTGTTTGTATAGCCCCAGTCTATCAGGAGTAGAAACTAAGAAAAAGATTCAAACCTCCTTGTGCCATCTTTCCGGCAATACAATTCATGCACACCGAATATGAAAGTCTCAACTTGAATTTTGAGGCCAATAAATTTTGTCCATTTGGCTAATCAGACAGGTGGTATCTTGTATAGCCCCCTACCCCTACACAAGGTGGGTCATCGTCGAGTACATTAGTTATGACCATTTCCTTTATTATTTGTTATTGGAAAAATTGAAACGAATAAAAACCAACAGACGTTATTTTTAATATTATGTACCTATTTCGAAGTTCTGTAAGACATGGCTTTAGTCTGCGTTTTAATGCGAACTCGGGCCACAATTTTTAAGCCTTTGGCGCTAGGACCGTTCTGGATAGGTTAAATTACCTTGCAGGATTTATTGAGGAAGACAAACGCGATATTCGAACAGCACAGGTAAGGAATGCAAAAAACAATAAATAAAAGATAACAAAAAAGCGCCCGCCCACTCTCTTTTTTATGGAAATCCGGACGAGAAACATTTGTTTATTTTTACTTGGCCTAAAAAGGTGAATATAAATGCACTTGAATGATTGCGAAAATGAAAGTTTGTAAAACAAATCGTGAAGTTTTAAGAGCTCCACGTTCTTGACAATTCTTTGGGGGGGGGGGGGGGAGGTTAACATTTTCACAACTTACAAATTTCGTTTCTCTCTCTCTCTCCCCGCCACCCAGAGCTCTGGGAACGAGGTTGAATTTCAACCTGCTCTTTTCATTTCCGGAAAACCATTTACGTGCTAGCGCCTTTGCCGGGGAGTAAAAGGTCCTATGAACATCAGGTGACCCATCATATTCCCATATCCCATTGAATAAGGAATATAATGGTATTTTTGTAACAGTATTACTACTCGAAACCGAAAGTAACCTAACAGGTATCTTTACCTGCAGTATCATACATGACCTTGATCGACATTGAAAACGGAAAAAAATAAGGTTGATGAGACGAAACAGAAAAAAAAATCATTGTTGGAGTTAAATTGTAATTTTTCATAACCCTTTAATAGAGAATGGAAGGATTACATTAACTCTAAATATGAAGTTTGGTTTAATGCTATTAAAAGAGTGTTACATCTCGTGACATATCAGCGCGAAGGGTTTTTCCCTTTTCTACGAAATTACTCTTAAAAGGCCCCTGCAGAACTCAGAACAGTGATCAGTATTGAATAAACAGACAGCAAGTGTCACAGGATTTCAATTTAGTTCAAACTATGGCTGAGAAGGCAAAAAAGCTCGTTTCTAGTGAAGACGTAAAGAACTTCCTAAACTTACAGGAGCAACTTGATGAGTTACGGGATACATGTCAGAAATATTTGGTATGAAGGTTCACTTTCCCATAAAACAACATAATAATACCATTGTTTCAAAAAGCTATGTTTGAAATACTGCCCAAGAATTATACAATTAATGCTACTCAATATTACTGGGTTAATTTTTCATTGCTACAAAGATCTACGCTGATGTATGGCAATTTGAAAAATTACAACTTCAAACTTTAAATCGCTCTCAAATGTGCAGAGAAGAGAAGAAAACTTCGTTTAACTAAAGATGTATCTATGACTTCTAATTGCTGTACACCTGTACAGAAAAAATCGTTGAATAGACTTTTGAAGTATATACTCAGTTGTTTTGTGAAGATCCGCTAAGAAATTGCAAGAAGTTGCTCTAAATAAACGTTAGTAATGAAACAGTAGACGAATAAGGAAGTAAAAGTGCGGACGATATCCTGTACCGAGCGCTCATAATCGGAGTTTTTTTCTTTAATAACGAACTGATGGGT
This sequence comes from Oculina patagonica, assembly GCF_052425735.1. NCBI lineage: Eukaryota > Metazoa > Cnidaria > Anthozoa > Scleractinia > Oculinidae > Oculina > Oculina patagonica. The sequence goes on from NC_135759.1 coordinate 4,482,700, forward strand.
TTATAATCGAGGAGACTTAAATGGAAGGGGACATTAACAGTGTGTATATTATTCAATGTTATAAGGAGGAACTGTGTGAGATTCATTGGATTGTGTGTTTTGTTTTACTTTCTTATAGAAACCAGCAATTGCACGTCATGGCGTCGATACAGTAGTTTCTAACCTAATGTTCCCAGAACTCACAAAGTCATTGTCAAAAAGAGTGAGTATTAACTGACTTGGATGTTTACTTTTGTAAAATTGTCCTTTAAGGCCAAATAGCTAGTTCTTGAGTATAACTGAGTCCTTTTGATGACAGTCTTCTTTACTCTTTTACATACCTTATTCTCACTTAATTTCGCGAGTACTAAATTTCGCGATTTTCGCGATTTTTTCAAAATCGCGAAATTTAATACTCGCGAAATATAGGACACGCGAAGTTTAAAATCGCGAAATTTAATATCGTACTGATAATATAAAAAAACAATGAAACTCGATGTGTTTTATCATAGTTATTCTAACATGTCTGAGCTTCATGTTTAGGAGTTTTTTGTTTAATTTTGTCCATTAGTTATCTCGCATTCTATCACTCGCACTGTTCGAACTGTTCTCTGCCGCCATGTTCCTCAAAATCTCGCTTTTCATTTGATTTAATATTGTGATTCTTAAATTTTACTTTTTACTACCTTTCACTATTACTCTGGAAATTTTAATATGTAAATATTGTAATTTTAAATTCATTTTTATTGTGTAACTTTTTTAATTTAGTTTAATAATAATTATTGTAATGCGCTTTTGAATATTTTTATAGAAAAAGCGCAATATAAGTATTAAATATTATTATTATTATTATTTTGCAGTCGTAGATGAACCTGTTAGGGATTTAGACTGTCGAATACCTTGTGTTTTGTCATGTGTATATTGTTTTGTTTGCTGTTTGTACGATGACTTTTATATTAATTATGTTGTTACAGTTTCGAGGTCAAAGCTTCATATTGAAGAATAGATAAAAATCGCGAAATTTTATACACTCCAACTGTACCTTCCTCTCAAAATCGCGAAATTAAGTACTCGCGAAATATGGCTCTTGTTTTTTCGCGAAATTAAGTACTCGCGAAATTTAGTGAGAATAAGGTAGTCTAGCTCTCAGGAAAACCTTCCCTTTTGTATACCTTCAGCCCGAAAAAGGCACAGCTTCGGGCTTCGGGAAGAGTCTCCCCGCCGGCCGCTATAGGGAGTACCCGCTCGGGGAGGGGGAGAGGTGCTTTAGTACAGTTAGCGTTGCGTAACACCGCGAGAGAGCCACAAATGGACTGTATTAGCTTTCGTTCACTCATCAAGTTCATTGCATTATTTGGTTAGGGCAATGATGAAGGTATCCTAGTGGATAATCTGCAAAGGTTCCGGATCTTCCACGCGGCCATGAGACTGGTAACGAAGAGTGCAAAGAGTGCAGATGATAATGAGAGGAGACAGGAACCGAGTGAAAAGATGGAATTACTGTTAAAAGACATGACAAGTGTAATCTGGAGAGTGGTAAGAAATGCTATGCGATCTGATTTCAAACTAACCGAAAATATTAAAGTCAGTATCTTAAATTGAAGGAATTATATAGAATAAACCGTTTCGGGCAAGAGAGCTCTTTGTTTGGGCCAATGTTTCAAAATTCATCTTGCTGATCTTTATAAAGGAGAATGTACAATGAATAGCTTGTTCGTATACATCTGCATCTAATAGGTTGTCGGGTGATGTTTTTTTGTGTCACTGTTTAAAACTAGGTATATTAAATTGGATGTAGCAACTTGTCTTACTTACGAAAGCAAATTGTGACACGGTTTATTTAGCTAAAAGATTTTCCTAGCTTTGCATAAAATTTTCCTTTCATGTTTCTTCAGAATTCAGAGTCTGAAATTCTTCTTCTTTTCTTACAGCTAAGAATTAACAATGTTTCAATTCCTCAATCGCCCAGCTCGGACGACTTGGAAAAGAACCTTAAAAAGACTACCAAGGATTTTCTGGTGAGATGCCGCTAATAACAGAGGTCGCTTCCCTTATAAAATTAAAATAATACTATTACATCCAGCTGTGACAGATGAACACAAATCTTTGTGGTTAATTTTTCTGGGAAATCCTCTTCTCTTCAGATAAATTTAGGGTTCCAGCCAAAGACGTCGAGTTGTTTTCACTTGCAAATGTTGAAGGAGGGAGGGCCTGGGGTCTACAGAGTGCTTTCTGCTACGAAAACCGCGTATATGGAGAATTCAGTGCAAAACAAAATATTTTATATCATGAACTATACTGAAAATTCTAATTTGAAATAATAAAGCTGTAAGAAGTACCAACCCAGACTTAGAAACGTTTCAATGCATAACTCAACTGTTTAGTTTAATAAGAAGAACGTTTTGGCTACTTCTGTTGGCTAAATTTAATTTTCTTTTTCTTTTAGGAGGTGTTCAGTGGTTTAAACAAGGAAAACATTGGTAGTGACGTCACAGGTGGAGAAGATGCGACTGATAGCGATGATAGAGCGGTTTATGACGTCAGAAATTACGTCATTTTAAGAGATCTCGGTTATATGTTACTAGAATTCACGCGAGACCTGGGACACTTAATTCGGTAGTTTAGCAAACAAAGCCAGCTAAGAAGTCTTACTCGACGAAAACAATGTAGAAGAGAAATTGACTCTTACTTAAGACTACAACTTGATCAAACAATGCGCAAAATGTTTTGTTAGTTCAGTAATAAGGGACATGCAAGCTCATCGTCACAGGGTATATACACCTAATCGCAATAAGGTTGCCTAGAAAAAAGTAGAAAAGAATAAAGGTAAATAGGACTTAATTAGCGTTGTTTCATAGCTGGTAGCATTTACAGAAATTTCACGAGTTTTATTTGCACACTTTGAGTCCACTTTTTTATGCTGTAGCAAGATAATTGATTTAATTAATCGTATTTTGAGGCACTTTGAGGCCATTTGTACGAATAAATTTCATGCGTGCGCTTAATTAATTCCTATTTGACTTTTTTCCTTTTTCCTATTTTCTATGACAACCTTTTTTCACTTAGGTGTAAGTAACGTTTACGTTCATTAAAACGCTTCCAGTTCTAAAAAAGATGTTGATATGTTAATATTGCTCATACGAAAATAAAAACAATAAAGAAACAAATTATGAATGAATATTTGAAGAATTCAGTTTTATTAATTTCCATCACCAGTTTCCTCTGGCTTTCTCTGCAGACTCGCCTCTTCTCCGATCACGCACGGTTTTTTCGCTCATTCGGCGCGTCATTAGGCTCGTTTTTTTTTACTTATCGCGCCCACCCCCACCCCTTCTATTCTCATAGCACGCGCTCAATTTTCCTGACTCGTGCGTTACGTGCGTTACACATAATTTCACACAAGCCGGAAATGACATCTGTGTGTCCATGCGTGACTCTTGAGCATGAATGTATGTGTCATCATTGTCTATCAATTCAATGAGATCAAATATCGCAATTCAGAGGCTCTTTCGTTGTTTCGTGAGGTCGGCCGGAGGAATTACAGTACGAAGGAAGTGAAATAGCCGCTGTTTTTCGACGTATTTTAAGGTGAGTAGACTGCATTTTCACGCCGATTTTACAAAGCCAAGCTTTGGTGATAATCTGACGGTCCTGAATATCCAAGCGAGTTAAATTTAGCTGTAATGAAGTTCATGTCGCTTAGGTTCATATGCTAACAAATCTAATTCCTCTACTGCAAAAAAATAAGTTGAAGGCTTTGTTGAGTAGATTCTGATACGACTGATAAAGGCATAATTCGCTAGGTGACAAGTAAGTGGAAACCGAAAAGACAGACTGAAAGTTGTTTTTATAGTAACTCCTTTGAAGCGGAAGGCAGCATAATTTTAAGTCGCAGAAGGCTAATTGTATTGTCTATTTTAAGGAGCTTTGCTTACAAACAAACAATTTTCTCTTAAACTTAATTATTCTTTTAGGCTTTACATCACATCAGTATTGGCAGCGTTAGTTTTATTCGAGATTGTTTTTGCCATTTGAATCTAGTTGCGTGACACATGTACAATGACACATAAACGAGGATGGACACCTGATGATGAATTATACCACATAGTATATAAAACAATACGGCAAAAGGGCTAGGGTATTTCGACGTCAGAGCTTGTCCTCTTGAGGGCCAGGGCCCGGTTGCATAAAACGCCCGTAACACTTACGAGTATACGTAGGTGTACTCATAACTTAAGTGAGTTGCATTAAATCACTTTAGTGGTTCACTTACGAGGTACACGAAAGTGACTGCACTTACGATTTTCGTAAGTGTGCACTTAAGTGTCGTTTATGCAACAGAAATTGCGGGTGTTGCATAAAACTTTTTTACGAGAAAAATAGCACGTAAGTTTACGGGACCTACATAGGTCCCGTATCTTCAATGAAGTTGACGAGAACTTTTTCTAAGTGGTGAAAGGGAAGGTTTTTGTCTTTATTTAATACTTAAAATGCGCTTCGTTATCCACTGCTTACGTTTTAAACACCTCATCGACAAAATAAAAAACAACATAGATTTTCGACAGATGTCGAAGTAAAATCACGTTTGAGTATCATTTCCACTCATTTGTTGTCTCATTTGATGTCTAATGTAGAAAGTCAAGCCTTTATACATATCTTAAATGAACAAAAAATTCAATCAGAAAAAAAAAATACAAAATGACTTTCAGAAAGTCTACACAAAGTTAAGTGTGCCCGTAAGTGATCCCGTATGTTACCCCGTAAGGAAGACACTTACGAGTGCGCTAAGTATGTTCCATGCAACACCCGTAAGTGTACCCATAGCAGATTCGTAAGTGTCCTACTTAAGTGAGCACTTAAGTGGACGTTTTATGCAACCGGGCCCAGGACCATAATGAAAGGAAAATAACTGCTTCATCCAAACGTTTTATAATAATTAGCTTGCGGTTTAGCCTAGTTAGCACTGCGGTTAGTTAAAATGTGGGGAGCCGTTCAAAATGCATATCAATGTCATGTTTGAGAAGGAAAAATTTCCCTGGGACCCTCCCCTAGCCCTCGGACGCCCTGCGTGACAGTCGTGTGGTTTCTTTGTGAGATGCAAACCAGAAGACAACACATGGGGAATAACTAATAAGGACAGAACTCTAATCAATCTGTCATTAGTGTGACTGCATTAAACGTGACCATACATCAAGTGCGAGAATAAAACCTGGATCAAAGGGGTGAGAAGCACGAGCCTTTGACTGCGACAGCGAAACGCGGTCATATTTAAAGATACAATAACAGAGATAGCAATAACGACGATTGACTGTATTAATATCGATAGTGATAATGACGACGACAATGACGATGGTAGTAATGATAAGAACGATTTAAGTTAAAAAACGAGAAGCAAGACATGTTCGCCATAAACTTTTAGTTGTAGTTCAAACTGTGAATACTTTCTAATCGGACAACAATGGTAGTATTAAAATAAAACCAATCAGGCCAGTAAAAAATTAAATTAAAAGTTCTTGACTACTTTTATTATATTTTCAAAGGGCAGACAATTGAGTGTCTTTCGTTGCGGCAGAAAGTTCATTATTATCCAACTGCGCTTCGTGGAGTACAAATAACGCGCGAAAGGCGTACGAATATTTAACAATTATCCTGCGAAATCGCGCGGAATATCGCCTGATACTTAGCCGACGAGGCCGTAGGCCGAGTTGGCTAAAATCAGACGTTAGGATAACTGTTTTATTATTCAACAAATTGTCAACGAAACACATTTTGCACATAGAAAAACTGTAATTGTGCAGCGCTTTACAAGATTTCGGACGAATCTTCGCAACCTACGAATATCGCAGGATATCTGTTATGTACGGATGACAGATATCGTTAACATTTTGACCATATATGGGCAGCGCGCGCATCTGTTGAATAATAATTCACGATATCTGTATTCCACAAAACCGGTTAAATGATATTTGTTCACGTACTCTATATTTACAAGACCGGTTTAGCAGTATTCTGCTTGAGCGCGTCAAAAACGCTGGAAAGTCAGCATTTCGGGAAAAGTAAGCGTTGGTTACTATATATTTTATAGACATTTCAGTTCATTTCAGTGTGTAGTATCGATGAACATTTTTGCTCGTCATTTGTATTTTGCTCTTCGAGCTCGCCAAAATACTGCAAGACTCGTAAAAATAAACTAAAAAGATTCATTTATTGATATTAGCTCATTCTGCAATTAATTCAGCTAAAAGTCATCTTTTCGTTTACAGGCACGGCATCAATGGCCGCTGCCGCAGACACCATTGACCTCTCTACCCAAATTGACTTTGTGGAGGCGACTCAGAGTGAACTGCAGTTTCTGAAACTTGTAGATCGTTATCCAAACCTGTTCCAGGGTCCTGTGTTCAACAACGCTTTAAGAAGATATGAGTTGTTTTGGCTGCCGCTCTTTCAAAGTCCTGATATCGATGGTGAGGAACTTCAGGCTCCACTGGACATAGAATGGATTTGGCAAGCGCATATGCTGAATTGCAGTGTTTATGAAAAGGATTGTAGAAACATCGTATCCAGAGAAGTTAATCATCGAATAAACACTGAACTGGAGAAAGAGCAAGCCTTAGTTAGAGCACGAGCTCTTTGGGAAAAAGCTTATCCCGAAGAACCTTTTGAGGTGGACCTCGAGGATGTTCCCAGTTCTGCTCCACAGTTCATTTCCAGAATAGAATGCGATTTACAAGAGGCTGCTGACCGTCTACGAAACCTACACTACAACGTTTCCCTCCCTCATTTCCAAGACCCGATGTTTCTTTTGTCCTCTCTGCGGCGCTACAAGCAGCATTTAATCTTAACGCGTGAGAATCCGGGGAGCAACCTTTTACCATGCTGTGATTTTGATCTCATCTGGAAAACGCATCTTCTGCATCCTTTGATCTACAGAGCTGACACAAAAACCATTCTTGGATATGTCCTTGAACATCCAGAAACCAAAATTGGTGCGTTGGAGATTACCAAGTACTTGGCATTCGAAAAAGAAACAAAAGCAGTCTGGAAAAAGCACGACCTGGAGTTTACAAGACCCGGGGCGATCTTCCGTGGTGAATCTCCTTTACCCCTGCCAGGGAAACAAAAGGATGTATATCGAATCTTTGCGGTCTTTGAATTTGAAATGGAACTTTTCCAGTTCGAGATGGAGAACTTTGAGAAGGACAAAACGTTTTCGTTCACATTGCAGTTTGACAAAAAAGCAATAATTTGGAAGAGGAGGGCCAAAGGAGGAAGCCACATCTTCGAAGGAGATCAAGAAGCTCTTGCTAAATTCATTGTTAACACAGACGACAAAAACAGCATCACTCTTTCGTTTCACCAAAGAAAGCTGTTCTCCAAATCTCCAAGGCTATGTCATACAATCGATCTCTCAGAGTGCTTGGAAACTGCTATCAGTGCGGAAGAGACGACGCACATTTTCCGAATCCCAATTCCACTGTTTGGTCCAGCTAATAGGAAGGCGTATGTCACCATTAAGACGTGTGGGTCTCCAAACCCATTGAGCTACAGATTTACCTTGAATCCAGAACCAGAGTTTGCCCAATTTCTGCATCCAGCAGATGTCGTCTCAGCTACCAAGACGGTGCTTAAGCGAGAAATCCTCACAATGCAAAGGGTGCCGTGCGAGTTATCAGTGTACCAGGTCTACAGCTACTGTGGAAAAACTGCATTTACATGCCGTGTGCTGAATGCTGAGCCTGCTGACGTCATGGTATTGGAGGTTGTTAACACTGAAGGCAATACCGTCGCATCAGCTCACCTAGTTGATAACAACTTATTTCCCAGCACCTCGGAACCTTTAGATGACTCGTCCAAGTGCGTGACAACCAACACGTCTGGCAGCGAGACAGTTCTGTTGGTGAGAGGGCGCTCCGACTGGGGGATATGCGTTGGATTAAAACGAACCCATCAACAGTCCCTGGACGAAGAGGAGAACGTTGTTAAGGTCAAATTCTTCAAGCTGGGAGATAAACAAGGCTGGTGTGACGTGCAAAAGACGGAGCATTCACTTTTGATCCAGATTAATCCAAACGAGGACAAGTTAATTGTCGTTAATCCAGACCAGGGACAGATAAGTCTTCCAGTCGACATAGATGATGTGCCAGAGTGTGTCGCCGTAGCCCTTAGCATGATGTTGTTGCCTTCTCTGTGTTATATTGTAAATCCAGTCGAAGGTGAAGATTTGATGAAACACAGTTCAGACGTCACAAGTGTTGTCCTTCGCTGTCCAAGTCTTTCACGTTTTAGCTCAAGCATGAAACAACCTGAACAACCACAAGAGACCGAAGCCAAGGAAAATAAATGAAATTAAAAAAAAAAAAAAACTTGAATACCTATTTGAAATTGAAAATATATACCGTTATATAGATATATATAACTGCAGGTCTTGTTGAAACGAAATTATAGTGGTCTATTTCGAAGAAACAGACTATCCTTATATAATTTGTTTGTTTTGTATAACAGAAAAAATGGATTTAAAATTTTTGCTTGAAATCTTAATGTAAATATGTAATCGGAAAGGGCTAGGTTTCGCAGATTTTCATATTAAGCTAGGGAGTCTTATTAATCGAAAAACTTCAATATGCATCTTTGCTAGTTTTTAATAATAATTATAATAATCTTTTATTAGGAAGCCTTAATTCACTGTATAGTACTTTATTCTCTTTTTTCTTGCTGTCGTTATAATTAAAAAAATCGCAATATAAGAATTTTAGTCTTCTACGTGTATTTGCGTCCACGCTACATTGCCTAGCTTAATTTATGCAAGCGAGTATTATTTAACAATTATTCGATGAGTGCGCGTTGGATATGAGATGGCAGAAAGCCAATGCGCTACGCGCCTCGTTAGCTATAACATTCTCATATCCAACGAACGAAAAGCGGAATAATTGTTCCATTAAAAATTGCAATATTTGAGCTTCACAGTTGTTCTCACCGTCGCGTACACCTTCCATTTTAATGGTCCATTGAATATGAGCTCATATAGCATGGCCCGTAAACCAATCGAAACACAAATTCTTTACCTCCGCGGGGGGCGCAGGAGGGGCAGCCGGGGGGGGGGAGGACGGGAGAAGGGTAAGTCACTTAAAAAATGGTTCGCGGTGTTTTTTTAGTTTTCAGCTAGATCAAAGCCTTTTCGACTTAAACTGAAGAATGGATCTTAGAGGGGCTGCCAAAGACAATTTACCTATTTCCATCATGGCGACATTCTTAACTGATAAGCCTTGAGGCTTTGACAGGTACTCGAAAAGCTCTTTCCTCGGCGCCTGTTATATTACGCCCTTGGTCTGGTTATCAGGTGTCCAAAAAACTGAGCGCGAAACTATCTTTTGGCCTACGCTTAACGCTGAAACGTTATTTACGAAGTTGTTCATAGGCAACACCACACACCACAAAGTCGAAAGACCAAGACCTGAGTTTTAATTTGTATTTGAGTTTCTTTCGTTAAGGTTACATAGTTGAAGTGAGACTTCTAACCGGTGCCCCCTTAAGTCTCTTTAGTTACTTGTTAAGTTGTCGCGGATTTTCCCAGATTTTTTAACATCCAAAATTTATATTTGCGTCGTAGGAAACATAAAAATGATGGTCCATTTTTTAAATAAAAAATTGTTATATTAGAGCACCGAAACTGATTATCTCTGATTAGCGTCTTTGGCTGTGGATGGCTAGGATGGAAAAGGATTGCAATTTAAAAAATGGAGGCTAAACGTTTCATGTTTTTTCCGCGCTTCTTAAAAAAATCGAAATTTATAGCCGATATCTGACGTTTTTCAGCAAATTAAGATTATATCTTTCTTTAGATGTTCAAAGATATCTTTTCTTGGGTTACATTGCCTACCACTAATTTTAGAACAGTTTAGACCAAAAGTCTGCGAAATCGCCGTGGCGTAGCACCTTATTAAAGCGGAACCATGTATCGACTAAAAAGCTTTCGATCCCGTTCAACCGTTATTGTTACTTGCAGCTTTGAACTACAGTTTAGTAATAATATCGCGCAGAGTTAATATTAAGTTAATTTCGTTTCCGTTGCCGAACAGTTTGGAACAGAAGATTTTTCTTAGAAGCTATGGTTATCAAGTTCCCTCGATTATACGCACTGTTTTTTAGGTTGCAGATAATCTAAATTAGCGTAAGTAGTACCCCCTGTGTATCAAAAGCATCTTCTGATCACGCGTATGGAGTAGATCTTGAATTTGTCAGAGCATTCTCTGATTCCTAAAATCAAGTATCCATTCAGTTTTTGCCTCAGTGCTACGGTGTAGTATGATGATATTTACGCAATTTCTCTGAGACCTCAAGTTAATGTACGCTGCAGTTGAATAACAGTCTTTTTCACGACAAGGTGTCAGCTACTTTTATTTACGATACGTTTTTGACAAATTTCCTAAACTTTTGTAAGACCCCTTGTGAAACGTCATCGCTTCAGCATGCATTGATTGCCATTTATTCTTCATTGCTGGGAAGATTCTTGCTAAGATCCTAGCTGCAGAAGTTAACATTGGCACTGCAAAAGACCGAGGAAGTGCTCCTGGCCGGGATGCAGTATATTTTTTATGCCAAATTTCAGAACAGTAAATGTGATCTTCTGTGGCCGTTAGCCATAAGAATAATGGATGCTTTCTAAAAACCATAGATTCAAAGCTTCTGTGTGATCCATTCTGAAAGTAATGGATCACTTTGGCAGCATCATACGAGTGCGCGGTGTCCGATGATAGCTTGTGGGGTCGTGTCCTCCACCATGACTACATTTCATTCCTTTACTATCATATCTACACTTGAGAGCAAGGGTTAGTCTAGCTCCAACACGTCTCTCATTCTATCATGGAAATGTCTTTGAGGAAATACATACTTTACACCATCTAAATGTCTTCACAACTTCGCATCGGAAATTTGCATTTCCAAATGAATATATTACTGGATGAATTACCGAACTTGTTAGCGAAATACTCATTGCGATTTTTTTGATAGAAATATCTTCAAATCGAACACCAGCACCGTAAACCTTTGCTAGTTCCATGAGCATGAGTGGTCCCCAACTGAGCAAGAAGCTCACAACGATTAACACCAACATACGAAGGGCCTTGTATTTGGACTTTATGTAACATGCACTCATGGTACGCTTTGTGGCTCTTTTTCGCAAGAAAATAAAAATCTTGCAATACGAATGTGTAATTACTGACAAAGGAACTACAAAGGCCAAGAGAAAGTAAATCGTGAAGCAGATTTGGCTTAGACTTTTTCCTCGTAGTAAAACGCAGATAAACACCGATGATGAAGAAATTGGCTGAGATGAGTTATTCTTTCCCATGAACAGGAATGGGTTGACGTGGGCACCAAATATTATCGGGACAGAAATGGCCACAGAAAATAACCAGATCAAAGCAATTCTCGTCTTGCGGTACTTAGCGAGACCCAAGTTTTTTAATGGATTTATAATGTGAGTTTTACGATCCATGGCTATTTCAGCGAGGAAAACAAAAACAGCCGAACACGTTGCATGCGGAAAAAATGTCATGGCTCTGCATTGATCGTCGGATAACGAACTGTAGTCTGTCATCGACTTGAAGATTTCCATAACAGCCAAAACCAATCTGTAAATCACTTCTGCCAGTGAGAGATGAAATATGTAAAAATTGGAGATACTCTTTCCTGTTAAATTGCGTCGTGTCATAATAAAGCATACGAAGAGATTACTGGCTAAACCCAGAGCGAGGAAAACAGAGTCGAATACCAAGGTAAACTTGGGAAAATCCTCCGCGAGGCCCATCGCAATACCACTGAAAGTGATGAAGTATTACTATTTGTAGAAGTTAAGAGACAGAGGAGCAGCTGCATGAAAACTTGAAAATGTCTCGCAGTTTGCAATCAAATAGAATTCGTACTATATAAATGAATTTATGAGGTTCATTTTGACATAAAATAAACGAGCATAAAATGTAACGTAAGAACCAATCAGAAGCCCGTTGACGTTATTAATATTAGTGACTTATTAATTATTTTTTCTAAACACGCAGGTCTTGTTTGTTTTATATCCATGAGCACGTTTGAATGGGTGTAAGTTGAAGTCAAATTAAATGTTAAGCTAGAAAAAATTAAAGGCTATATTATTGTGTTTTTATAACTTTTGACTTAAAGCCATAAGACACAAGCTCTTCTCCAAATATGCCAGGTAACTTAGTTTAGAGTTTTCAGCATTTAAAGCCGCGAGTGTATTTAAGTTGTGATAGCAGCTGCTTATCTTGATTTTGCTGCAAACATCCTGTTACTCTGCGGCAATTCCACTGTCTTTTATTTAAATGATCTTTTTTAGAATGAAAGATCACGCTGAGAGCTTTTGATGAGTAAAACCCCAATATTGTGTTTTTTGATAAGCAGACTGATCTTTCTTCTGCAACACAATAAACAATAAATCCAATTAAAAGGAAAACTTCCTTTTAACTCCGAGAAAATGAATAAAGACAATCGTCCAAATGAGAAATTAAAGCAAACGAAGACAAACATTTCTCTATATTTTTTATTCCTCTGCAAAGTGTCTATTTTAAGGCGCTTGGTGTGGGTTGGGGGGGGGGGGGGGGCATAAAAAGTTATCCCATTTCCGGACAATACGTTCGAAAGTAACTTCGTCATGCATGGCAGCAAGGTTTCCCAAAATGAAGAAACTTTGCTTCTCGGCCAACTGTCTATTTTTCGGACAATCGTTTACCTTCGGGCATTATTTTCTATTATTATATGGCTACAATAGTACGCGCGCTCTGATTGGCTGCTGAGCGGGCATTATTTTCTTGTAATGACCGGGCATTATGAAAATTTTTCTCGGCTCGACGGTTTTTTGAGTTTTGAGTAAAAGCGAGGGGGCAAAAACAACAAAAAATGCCGACAAAATATAACTATCTTTTCAATAACTGAAAGAAGAAAAATATAAGCATACCGATACTTCTTTAGTATAAGCGACGAAGAGAGCCATAGAGAACGAGTTTTACCTCCAGTGTTTTTTCCCTTGATTATACTCTTTTTTGAATAGTGCTTAAAGGCCATATAATAAATAACTTATTAACCTCGTCCGTTCGTTCATTACAGGGGAACCTTAGACCTCGACCTTGATGTATTGACCTCGCTGTCGCTCGGTCAATACATCAAGGCCTCGGTCTGAGATTCCCCTGTAATGACCTCACACTCGGTTAATAAGTAGTTTGTATACCAGCCGCCTTAACGGGTTTATTTTCTAAACACAACCAAGCAGTCAGCAAAGGACAAATAAAATATCAAAATCCGTAGACACTTCGGAAACACCTGACAACTTTGTCCAAACATAACGCGAAGCGCTTCTTTACAGTAACTAAAACATGAAAGGTAACTCGAATTTTTATTGTTCTGGACACGCTCAAAACGATTTTTTTTTCTTAAAACGAGTTACTTTTCCGTCACAATTTTTACGCCATCGCGTGTTATTTTTAATACAACATTTGCAGAGACAATGGTATTCTTTTGTCTACAGTTTCCTCCAAGTTTTTTTTAGGTAGGTTGTCTGGCTACTGCTTAATCAATCAGTGACTGTAGCTGGAAGAAAATCCGCCAACGGGGTTTCCAACTGGCTTTGATTCATTATTTACAATTTGATTTTTCCTCGAATAGACTTCTCAATGTTCATTCATAAAAGGCATGTTTTACAGTCTCTAAAAAGCTCTTACAAATTCGCGTCGGAAATTTGCATTTCCAAATGCATATAACGCTGGATGAATAACCGAGCTTGTGAACGAAATACTTATTGCAATTTGTTTGACAGAAATATCTTCAACTTTGGTCCTGGTGCCGTACACCCTTACTAAATCTGAGAACATAATTAAATAAAAGTCTTGCAATACGAATGTGTAATAATGGACAAAGGAACAACAAAGGCAAAGAGAAAGTATAGCGTGAACGAGATTTGGCTTGGCAATATTCCATGGCGTAGAACGCAGATAAAGGTGAAGCATATTTTCCCAGAGATGCATCGAAAGAGTGCTAAGTAGTTGTAAAAGCAACAAGAACAACTGCTGAAAGTACAGACTTTCAAATGTCTAGCAAGAAATATTTCTTATGATTGACAATACATCAGTTTAATCATGTCAAATACTTGACATACAAAGGAATAATGTGTATTTTATTTTAAAGTGATTTTGACAGTTCACAAAAAGACACGAAGGTTCCGGTGAGGGTAAAAGGCGGAATGAGTTTGCGGAATGGCATGTGGCATGACTTGCGGAATGGCATAATTATGCGGAATGTAATTTGCGCGGAATGACTCATTGACATAAATTTTACTGAAGAGCGCGCCAATTTTTAAAGAGCAGCCGCTTTATTAAATACTGCGGGCTTAATGATGACAATCGATTGAAAATAGCAGAGTCGTATGATGTTCTTCACGGATTCTACGAAAAATATTTCGGCGGCCAGTGTTTCCCCAATGCTAAGGATTTCCCATTCTGTGGACGGTTTATCGCTTTTAGTCAAAAGATAAAAACAGCGACGGAAAAGCATCCGACCGTAGATCTTTATCTTTATACATCTTTGTATTAATATTCATGTAGCGGTTATTGGTATAAGTTAAACAAAACATCGAGACAGAAAGTCCAGTTTTGGCAGATGTCATCTCAGCCTCAGTAAGTACAGGGTAAAAAGCAGAGAGATTACGAACACTACGGCATATTTGTTTCATTTGAAGTTTACTAGCCTTGCTTTTCGTTAGGGACGGTTCATTTTTTATAAGGTAGGGGGGGGGGGGCTGGTGGGATTTGAGGGGAGCCATCCAAAAAATTTGACTTCAAAGGGAGGGTCAGCCAAAAAAATATGGTCTGTAAGGGTGGGGGTCACTGAAAATAATTATACTTTTAAGTCTTGCCAGAATGCCCAAAATGACATTCCTGAGGTTCTGAATATTCAATTTTTCATGCCCCCGGACCCCCCTACCTTTGTTATGTGCCAAACGCCATTAGCTCAACCCAACAGCTTATTGGTTACAAATGCAGAGAGCCCATATTAACAGCCGGCATCCACAATAAACAGTTGAGGCAATGCCAGCTATTTGGGATGTGATTTTTGTACACTGATACATTCTTTAGTCACAAGGCTCTAGCCTGCGTAGGCTACAAGGCTCGATATATTTTAATTTCACCTTATTATTGTTTTTTTCTGTTTTGTGTTTTTGACGGGGGGGGGGGGGGTCATCGAAAAAACTTCGGATTTCGAGGGGGTGCCAGGTGAAAATTTTTGCTGAAGAAGGGGGGGCCATTATATTTAGCAGTGACTATCTATCACACCAGCGGAGAGGCCGTGTCACGATCTCTTCATCGCTGTAATAAAAAGCTAGAAATATACCAAAAGTAGTTGCCTTCAATGAAACCACTAGCTTTTTCCCACCCCTAGCAAGTTTTGATTTAGAAAGAAACGATTCCCGGAACAAGGCAGTGACACGGTCACACATTATTTCGCGGGCGACTAACAACACGTCACTTGCTTTCATTTATTTAAATGCGTTGTCTTTTTAAAACTTCTCTTCAAATGGGTTGAACTTGACAGTTGTGTGTCTTGCCTTGAAGTACGTAGCTTTAGAACGAATATCGTTCTGTATTTTGAGGCAAATAGACGAGAGTTTTCATTCATGTTAACAGAACTACTCACACTGTACTCAGCCAACGCCAGCAAGTCGATAATTCAAGTCCTCGGAAGCCTCACGGCAAATAGCGAAAATAATTTCTCTGCTTCTGTTCGGCGTAAATCGGTGATTTGAACGGTGAAATGATCTTCACAACGATGTTCTATGGAAGTTTCCTCGTCCATACTGCTCAGTCCTTGATTGTTTGAGCCAGCAGTATTTAACAAGGCGGCTTCTCTTTTAAAATTTGGCGCGCTTTTTAGTATAATTTATGTAAATGATTCATTCCGCGTAAATTACATTCCGCATAATTATGCCATTCCGCAAACTCATTCCGCCTTTTACCCTCACCGCGAAGGTTCGACGTTACAACCAATCAGATACGAGTGCATTTCCTATGACTTTAATTAAAGCCTTTTCCAAAAACGATTTAGTACGTTTCAGAAATCGGAAAGTTTCAACATCATATTTTTAATTTTTTGATTCAAATATCCGTTTGCTATACAAAACTCTCTGTCATTTCACTTGTCTTTTCCCAGGGTACTCGGAATTTATAGAATTGACTTTCATTATATTTTGGTTCCTAAGTAAATATTTATTGTGTAACAATGTAAATCTTTAAACAGTAATAGATTCTTTTCTGTGTCCTTCTACACACGGATTGTGAATAAAACAGTCTGGCAAAATCTGTAAACTTACAAAAATTGTCTCTTTGTCTACGATCGAAAAAAATCCTTACGATCCAGAAGCATTCCTACGAAACAAATATATCCATCCAAAATTAAAATTAAAATTAAAATTAAAATTAAAATTAAAATTAAAATTAAAATTAAAATTAAAATTAAAATTAAAATTAAAATTAAAATTAAAATAAAAATAAAAATTAAAATTAAAATTAAAATTAAAATTAAAATTAAAATTAAAATTAAAATTAAAATTAAAATTAAAATTAAAATTAAAATTAAAATTAAAAAAATTAAAATTAAAATTAAAATTAAAATTAAAATTAAAATTAAAATTAAAATTAAAATCAAAATCAAAATTAAAATTAAAATTAAAATTAAAATTAAAATTAAAAATTAAATTAAAATTAAAATTAAAATTAAAATTAAAATCAAAATCAAAATTAAAATTAAAATTGAAATTAAAACTAAAATTAAAAAAATTAAATTAAAATTAAAATTAAAATTAAAATTAAAATCAAAATTAAAATTAAAACTAAAATTAAAAAAATTAAAATTAAAATTAAAATTAAAATTAAAATTAAAATTAAAATTAAAATTAAAATTAAAATTAAAATTAAAATTAAAATTAAAATTAAAATTAAAATTAAAATTAAAATTAAAATTAAAATTAAAATTAAAATTAAAATTAAAATTAAAATTAAAATCAAAATTAAAATCAAAATCAAAATTAAAATTAAAATTAAAAAAATTAAAATTAAAATTAAAAAAATTAAAATAAAATTAAAATTAAAAAAATTAAAATAAAATTAAAAAAATTAAAATTAAAATTAAAATTAAAATTAAAATTAAGTTACAATTAAACAAATTAAAATTAAATTAAAATCAAAAAAATTAAAATTAAAAGTAAAAAATTAAAATTAATTAGAATAAAATTAAAAAATTAAATTTAAATTAAAATTAAAAAAATTAAAATTAAAATAAAATTAAAAAATTGATTTTAAAATTTTAATTTTAATTTTAATTTAAAATTTTAATTTTAACTTTAATTTTAATTTTAATTTTAATTTAATTTTAATTTTAATTTTAAATTTAATTTTAATTTTAATTTTAATTTTAATTTTAATTTTAAATTTAATTTTAATTTTAATTTTAATTTTAATTTTAATTTTAATTTTAATTTTAATTTTAATTTTAATTTTAATTTTAACGATCTTTTTGTCTCGCCGATGTAAAAGGGATTTTGTACACAACATTGCACTGGTAATCGACGATGTTGATGTCAGCTAGACATGAATAGATTGTGCTAGTAAATTCAGGAAAGGTTGGTTTTAGAATATACCTTAAAGTTGCTCTAAAGTTGCTCAAATATCAAAAAGTTGCCACCAAAATTTAGAAAAGTTGCTTGCTCTAGAGTCGTTTTGTTTTAGATAAATACTCAAAACGTGTTTGTTTGTTTGATGCCATTTAAAAATTTTCATTAAATATTCTTACAATCATTAAAAGAGTCCAAAAAGCCATTGTTATATGAGAAATACAAATACTTTGTTGTAATCAATATGCTCTTTAAACTCAACATAATTTCAATAATAGATAAAAAATAAAAAATAAAAATAAAAAAAGATAAAAATCCCTCGAAATGAAACGACTTTTATGGTTTGGATCGGTTTTATAACAATTTGTTGCTCAAAAGTTGCCAAGGAAGGCAAAAGTTGCCCTAGGTTGCTGGTACTACAAAAAGTTGCTCAAGACGCTAAAAGTTGCTCAAAAGTTGCTGAGCACAATCTATTTATGCCTAATGTCAGCTATATCACTGGCAAATCTCTATGAGTTAGGGACTGAAAAGCCATTACGATTTTGAATAGGCGCTAGGATGTTGGTGAGAAAGTTTGAAGTGTTATAAAGGACAACGTTCCTCTAATATTGAATTTTGGTGTGAAGGAAAGGGGAAACGTTTGGATGACAGTATATTTTGAGTCATGCCATCCTCGGATACCCAGGGAAAAGTAGTGTTTGCGAGCGAAAGTCGAAACTGCGAGAAAAATTGACGAAGAAAAATGGGAGCAAAAGAAAGGGGCCCCTAGGGAAAGAGTCTTACCACGCCAGTTCTAAACAGCTCTCTAAATGCTGCCTCCTAATTGGGCAAAAAATCCTTTGTATTACCTTTGTATTACTTTGCCCAATCGGCGAACAGTAACTTTAGGCACTGTTTATACGTCGGACAATCGTCGAATTTAATTGGGACGAAAATAATTCAGGGATCATTTAGCAATTAAATTCCACGATTGTGTGACGTACAAATCAAATACGATTCGTCTGTTAATTAAATTCGTCCTAGACGTTGAATTCGTCTCGGTAGAACGGATAAAATATCGATAGTGCGTCTTCAGTTTAGACGTCGCACAACAGACGCATCGAATTAATTGCATACATTATCATAATGTATCCCCATTGAGCCAGTGGTTGATTCGTGGAAAGTCTCGTTCATGCCGCATGCGCACAGGCGTCTTCTCGCGTTTTTCGCACGTCGTTGAATTATCTCTTCGGTTGTGGAGGAAAAAATGCCGTCCGCTTGCATAAATTGCAACAGGACCACAAAATATTCATGTATAGCTTGTGGGAGAAGTGTGTGTCTTCGGTTGGAATGTTCGATTGCGGAAGAAAACGAAGAAACGGTGGGATGGGAGGCAAACAAAGTGTTGGTTACTGTTTGCAGTGTGCTCCTTGGGGAGTTTAATTTCTGTCACGGTATTTTTCTCAATGTCAGGTCGAATGCTCTTTTAAATAAAGTTGAATGTTTTTCTTGACACTCGTAACGCTTTCTTGAATCTTCCTTCATCATATGTCACCCAGACCAATTCCCGCCACCATGTATTTCTGATACTGCGACGACAACTCCGGTGACCCTGAACACCTTCATCTTCGACTTATTGTAACAGCAGAAACATCGATTAACAAACTCGCGCAAGAAACCTTTTCTTCATCACTACCCGTGTTAACATTCGACGTCGCAGCTGCCTTCTCCCCTGTCTTTCTCTGGATATTTTATCCAGCAATAATGCCTTCGTTAATTAAACCTCGCCAGGTTGTTTTCGTTAAATCTGTCCGCTCCGAAAAATTTCGCGATCTCCCGTTAGTTTTAGCCGGAATCATCCCTGCCACTAGTCAGAAGTGCTGAAGACTCGGGTGAGAGATTAAATTCGGTTGAATTAAATTCGACGTCTAAATCAGGCGGAAATTTAACGTAGACTAATCGACGAATTTAATTGGAATTTAAGGTTGCAAAAGTAAGGGACAACCACATGGAAAATAGGCCAAAATGAGCGGAGGAGTTATTCCACCCAGACGAGTCCAAGGAAACGCCTCCATAAATTCACAACAAGGGGCATGTCTAAAACCAATTTCTTCTTTAGTGTCCCGGATGAACAAGTTGTTATCCACATTGAACAGTTCCAAATGACTTCAAGACAAACTGCCATAGGTAACACAATAGTCAAAGAAGGTTGATGACGCAAGAATTCATCTCAAAAGACAAGAGCAAATCGTCAGAAGGCAATCTTTTTTCTTTATGACAATCCGGAGGGTTTTCAGACTTTGTTTAGGGAGAATGTGAGCATATATTGCTTCTGGATTGATTAATATTTCGAAGGTTCTAAATAAAGAGACTAAATTTGGTAAGATTATACTGGAATAGTTTTTCGCTCCATCCTGCAAGACAAAAGCTTTATTAACCAGTTGCTACGCTTGTTAAACCATTTCCTACGCAAGATATGCCATTTGCTAAACTTGCTCCGCCATTTGCTACAGTTGCAACGCAATTTGCTACACACGCTACACAATGCAACGCTTGCTACGCCATTTGCTAGACTTCCTCCTCCATTTGCTAGATTTACTATAGTTGCCGAGCCAATTGTTGCACTCCCTAAGCTGTGACCTAAGTTTACAATGCAATTTGCTCCATTTGTTACACCATTTGTTAAACCAAGCACACTGGCTACGAAATTTGCTACACCAAACACACTTGCTGCGTAATTTGCAACACCAAATACAATTGTCTACGTAAGTTGCCACGGCAAACACACTTGCTACGTAATTTGCTACACCAAACTCACTTCCTACGCAATTTGCTACACCAAACTCACTTGCTACACAATTTGCTACACGAGAGACACTTGCTATGGAATTTGCTACACCAAACTCAATTGCTACGCACTTTGCTACACCAGATACACTTGCTGCGTAATTTGCAACACCAAAAAGAACTGTCTATGTAAGTTGCCACAACAAACCCACTTCATCTTGCTACGCAATTTGCTACACCAGATACACTTGCTACGCAATTTGCTACACCAGATACACTTGCTACGTAATTTGCTACACCAGGTATACTTGCTACGTTATGTGCTACACCAGACACACTTGCTACGCAATTTGCTACACCAGACACACTTGCTACGTTATTTGCTACACCAGACACACTTGCTACGTTATTTGCTACACAAGACACACTTGCTACGCAATTTGCTACACCAGGTACACATGCTACACAATTTGCTACACCAGGTACACTTGCTACGCAATTTGCTACATCAGATACACTTGCTACGCAATTTGCTACACCAGGCACACGTGCTACGCAATTTCCTACACCAGGTACACTTGCTACGCAATTTGCTACACCAGGTACACTTGCTACACAATTTGCTACACCAGGTACACTTGCTACGCAATTTGCTACACCGGACACACTTGCTACGTAATTTGCTACACCAGACACACTTGCTACGCAATTTGCTACACAAGACACACTTGCTACGCAATTTGCTACACCAGGTACACATGCTACACAATTTGCTACACCAGGTACACATGCTACGCAATTTGCTACATCAGATACACATGCTACGCAATTTGCTACACCAGGTACACTTGCTACGCAATTTGCTACACCAGATACACTTGCTACGCAATTTGCTACACCAGGTACACTTGCTACGCAATTTGCTACAACAGATCAGATGCACTTGCTACGCAATTTGCTACACCAGACACACTTGCTACGCAATTTGTCACACCAGACACACTTGCTACGTAATTGTTCTACACCATACACGTATGGTACGTTATTTGGACCACCAGAGACCCTTGCCACGTAATTCGCTAATTCCCAGAACAGACCTAAGCAATTTGCTTCACCAAATACTTTTGTTACGTAATTTGCTACACCAAACACACTTGCTTCGTAATTTGCTACATTAAACACACTTGCTACTCAATTTTCTACACCAGACAGACTTGCAGCGCAATTTGCAACACCAGATACACTTGCTACTCAATTTACAACACCAAACACACTTGCTACTCAATTTTCTACACCAGATACACTTGCTACGTAATTTGCTACATCAGACACACTTGCTACGTATTGCACACCAACTGACCGCTACGCAATGCTCACCAGACACACTTGCTACGTAATTTACTACACCAGATACACTTGCTACGTAATTTGCTACATCAGACACACTTGCTACGTAATTTGCTACACCAAACTGACCTGCTACGCAATTTGCTTCACCAGACACACTTGCTACGCAATTTGCTACACCAGACACACTTGCTACGTAATTGTTCTACACCATACACGTATGGTACGTTATTTGGACCACCAGAGACCCTTGCCACGTAATTCGCTAATTCCCAGAACAGACCTAAGCAATTTGCTTCACCAAATACTTTTGTTACGTAATTTGCTACACCAAACACACTTGCTTCGTAATTTGCTACATTAAACACACTTGCTACTCAATTTTCTACACCAGACAGACTTGCAGCGCAATTTTTTTACACCATCCAGCCTTGCTACGAAATTTGCTACTGCAAACAGTCTTGTTACACTGTTTACACTTACGCAATTTCCTTCATGATCACCGACTTGCTGCGCAATTTGCGAGTTTGCCAATTGAAAGCAGAAAGGTCTTTGAAGAGTCTATTGGCTGGTGCCAGAGACTAACAAATGCGGCATAGGGGTGCCTGGCAACCGAGTGTACGCAGTAGCTATTAAATGGTTGCTAAGGGCATAGTGAAAATCTTGACAAAGTTCACTGTTAAGTTCGCATGTTTTGGTCTTGACCGTGCATAAAGGACAACAGCAATTTGCAATTTGTTGCTCCTTGAAAGTTTGTCGAACATCAAAACAACACACAGTGATAATGGTGACCAGTCTGGCAAAAGAAAGGCTTTTGAATTATACTTTTTTAAATAATCCAATGATTCTGAAATGATTATACATTTTGGTTGTTGTTTTTGCTTGTTACTACACACCGCCCAAACATACTCTATGACGAGAAACATCAGGGGAGAAATCTAGCTGAAAAAGCGAAAAAAACATCTCAGCGGCGTGAAAAATCAAACGCAAAAACCGCCATTTTACACGCATGCAGTCATTGATATTTGAATATTTCTAAGAAAAACAAAACTTTTGGTGACGTCTTTCTTAGCAACGGCTTGATTGACATATACTTGCACCGTTTCCTGCTCCGCTATGCCGTCAAAGTAAAGTACCGACTTATTACCCTCAACCAACCAACACCCCCCCCCCCCACCCCCGGCCGGGACGAAAGGCTGTGCCAGACTAGCCACAAACATTTTTACCATCACAGTAACTGTCAACTTTTATTGTCAATTTTTGTCTTTGTTAGTGGCTATACTGTAGAACTTTAAAGTTTAACGACGTATATGCTATTTAATTATTTTCATTTATGTTCGTTAGTTTACTTTTGTTTTTTATCCAGCAATTATTAATAATTCAAAAATGCATTAAAAATTCATAAGCCCATCAACCCATTAACTGGTCGATAATACGTCACGTGGATCGACCTTATATTGATAAAACCTCTTCCTTATTTGTATGCGGTGTTTTATCAGATATAAAGTCACTGCACGTGATTTATGAATATTAATTAGCAATACATCAACTGAAACAACAAATGGTGGTGATTATTTAGGGCCGGTTATTTGAACGAAGTTTAGACCGCGACTAAGTCTAAATCGGAATTTAGCCTGCGAATCCAATTATTAAAACAACGTTTATCATAACCCGCGTCTAGATGAAGTTTAACCGTTGACTAACAAACAATGGCAAGTTAGACCTGCTCCTCAGTAGGTTTAAACGTCGTTTAACTGTTTATTTTCACTGATTCTAGCCCATTGCAGCCACCTTTTTTCTCGATTTGTATTTTGTATGCGCTTCCTGAACCTCCGAGCTGGTTTAAGAGATATTTGATTCCATTTGTTTCATTTCCTTTAAAAAAAACAAGTACAATTTCTTGAAAATATTTCCACACAGCTCTATACTACATTATGTATGCAGCTCTTTTATTAAAAGAAAACAACAGCAAGACAATAGTGTTCCTTTGGAAGTAGCACGCATGCATGATGTCAAAACAATAGCTACACTTGTTAGACGTCGTCTAAACGTGGTCTTCGTGAACTTCGGCCCATCGGCGTTTAAATAATGCAATTTAGGCCCCGTTTACACGGGTCCGGACAAATTTTTGCACGGACAAAAAGTTGCACGGTTCCACCTTGCGTTTACACGGGACCGGCGGAACTGGACGAATTTTTGAACGGCTAAGTGTGCAAATTTGGGACCTGAAAAAAGCAGGTCAAATTTTTGACCGGCATGGTTCCATATTTCGTACGGACTCGTGTAAACACCCGAACCGTGCAACTTTTTGCACAGATAGCGCGGTTAAGGCCTGGAATCTAGTTATATTTTGCCTGGTTGCTTAGCAAAAATGAAACATTTTGAAAAATCGCATTTTTATAAACTTGACGTTTCGTATGCTAAGCTACATACATTTTCATAAGTATGACCGTTAAAGTTTTGGCAACTATTTATATATTGTTATGAAAGGGGTCTGGAACCGAGACTGAGACAATTGATCTACAGCAGTAACTTAATATTTACATTAGGTTAATAAAGTAACAACCTCTCACTGCCGACATTGGCATTTAAAGAAGGTTGTCGTTCATGAATGTATAAGGTCTCTTTAATCTTGCAGTGGGGTCAGTTTTGCCTGACGCAAGGATTTCAAAATGATCCCATTTGATGTTATGGCCTGTGGTTTTTATGTGATCAGCAATAGCTGATGGATGGTCGCATTTAGTGAGGGCCTTAAAGTGTTCAGTTTTTCTGTCATGCAATCGTCGTTTTGTTTTCCCAATGTAAACATCGTCACAGTCCCAGCAGCTAGCTTTGTAGATGACCTTAGATCGTTGAGAACGGTCGAGGCGGTCTTTGTACGGAAAGAAGGATTTGATGCGGCGTGTGTTCTGAAAAATGATCTTGAGGTTGACGAAAGAGTAGAAGTTGGATACACACGATTTAAGGCGTTTAGTGATTTGGATGCTCGGAAGACCTAAGTAGGGTAACAGGATTATGACATCTTTTTTAGGAACTGTCGCAACAGGGGTGTCTGGCTTGTTTTTGTGTCTGTTCAAAACATCGTTAACGTTGTACGTGATAATGCCTTGAGGGTAACCATTTTGCAGCAAGAGCTTCCTGAGATCTTTAATAGCGGATTGTAATAATGAGGCAGAGGAACAGATTCGGAAACAACGATAGGTAAGTGTGCGGATAAGATTAATTTTGTATTTTCGAGGTGTAAATGAATCCCACTTGGTCTAGAAAAATTGTATTCTCTTCCTGATCCACTGACATTGCCCCGTCCTGTTCTGCAGAAATTGTTGGAGTTCGCCACTAAGAAGAGCCATTTCCTCTTTGATGGCCAGTACTACGACCAAATTGATGGTGTAGCCATGGGTTCGCCTTTGGGCCCAGTTTTGGCTAACATCTTCATGTGCCACTTTGAGGAAAAGTGGGTTTTGAACGCCAGAGTTCGTCCTTCTTGTTGGTATAGATATGTGGATGACACCTTCACCTTGTTTGACAGCAAAGACACTGCTAATGAGTTTTTGCGGTATCTAAACAGTAGGCACAACAGTATCAAGTTCACTATTGAATTTGAACAAGACAATGAGATTCCTTTTTTAGACATTCTTGTCAAACGTTGCCCCGACAACACTTTCATGACCTCTGTCTACCGGAAGAAGACTTTCACCGGCCTCTACACCAAGTGGGATTCATTTACACCTCGAAAATACAAAATTAATCTTATCCGCACACTTACCTATCGTTGTTTCCGAATCTGTTCCTCTGCCTCATTATTACAATCCGCTATTAAAGATCTCAGGAAGCTCTTGCTGCAAAATGGTTACCCTCAAGGCATTATCACGTACAACGTTAACGATGTTTTGAACAGACACAAAAACAAGCCAGACACCCCTGTTGCGACAGTTCCTAAAAAAGATGTCATAATCCTGTTACCCTACTTAGGTCTTCCGAGCATCCAAATCACTAAACGCCTTAAATCGTGTGTATCCAACTTCTACTCTTTCGTCAACCTCAAGATCATTTTTCAGAACACACGCCGCATCAAATCCTTCTTTCCGTACAAAGACCGCCTCGACCGTTCTCAACGATCTAAGGTCATCTACAAAGCTAGCTGCTGGGACTGTGACGATGTTTACATTGGGAAAACAAAACGACGATTGCATGACAGAAAAACTGAACACTTTAAGGCCCTCACTAAATGCGACCATCCATCAGCTATTGCTGATCACATAAAAACCACAGGCCATAACATCAAATGGGATCATTTTGAAATCCTTGCGTCAGGCAAAACTGACCCCACTGCAAGATTAAAGAGACCTTATACATTCATGAACGACAACCTTCTTTAAATGCCAATGTCGGCAGTGAGAGGTTGTTACTTTATTAACCTAATGTAATATTAAGTTACTGCTGTAGATCAATTGTCTCAGTCTCGGTTCCAGACCCCTTTCATAACAATATATAAATAGTTGCCAAAATTTTAACGGTCATACTTTTGAAAATGTATGTAGCTTAGCATACGAAACGTCAAGTTTATTAAAATGCGATTTTTCATAATGTTTATCACCGCTGTTTGTGTTATATTTGAGTTATTTTTTCAAAAATAGCTCTTAGTCGGCATGATGTTCCCGTGTAATCATTCAGTCAGTCAGTCAGTGGGTCAGTGAAGTATGTTTGTTTGTCACACCAATCAGATTTCAGGTACTATCAGAACCAATCAAATTGTAGTTTATAAGGGGGAAGCAATCTGACACAGTTGTAGTGAGCGATTTCGTTCGAAGATTTTAGATTTGTAGGAGGCGGAATTGGTGAGTTGTGAATTAACCCTGGATTAAAAACGTTTTTCGTAACGCTCCCCTACTTACAACGCACACGCCGTGAGCGAAAGGCCCAACACTAACTTGTTATTCTTCTTATTCGAGCGTACGTTTGGAGAGGCTAGCTTTCCTGACCGTAGTAAAAATTACATATAACATTTGCACAATGTAGATTTGAAGAATAATGTTGTCGTTACTTTTGCCGTCCGCTTTGCGAAGTTCGTTGGGAAATTAAGTTTGTTACGAAGTTGCCAAATAGGTTGCGAGTTCGCGAATCAAATTGTGAGCTTCGATACAAAGTTCCCAACTTCGGCCCGAATTTATTAAAACCTTCTGTAATTATGTTATCAAAAAGGGCTTTGCTACGCTAGACTGTTGGAAACAAATGTCATAAAAATGAAAAACGTTTATGTTCCGCGAGCGGTAAACATGTCTCGAACAAATTAGTCTTCCCTGTCGCGTCGCGTCGGCTTCGATTAAAATCAATTGTATATATGGGTAAACCATCCAGTTTCATCCGGTTTACAAACGCAGAAGACTTGAAATTGAAGACAGTGAAGATTATGCCTTACAGAAATCGTTAAATATGTGTTTTCATACAGAAAAGTTAAAATTTGACCAAATTTCTACATGCATAAAATTTATTTATCGGCAAATCACTTGCGTGATCGCTGATGCGAAACGTTGTCTTGCACTTCAAGCTACTTGAACCTTCCTTGACCAGTTCTAAAATCATCTAGTTCAGAAATCGCTGACTTCCGAGCAACATGTCTTGTTTCTCCTCTACCAAACTTGAAAAGTTCAGTCGGGCCGAAGTTAGGAACTTTGTATCGAAGTTCGCAATTATATTCGCAAAACTCGCAACGTAAATTGACAACTTCATAACAAAGTTTCCAATTTCCCAACAAACTTCGCAAAGCGGGCGGCAAAAGTAAACTATAAAAATCAACTGAAAAACATCTCGTTCAAACATTTAATGAACCGGTACAAGTATAAACTTTGCTGTTAAAAGCAACTACGATCGATAGCAAAAACAGACTAAGAGCGTGCCATTCCGTGACAATTTGATAACTCAATTAGTTCTTGTTTGTTGAATAGAATTTACGTTGTGAATGAACGAAAATCTTTGTTGAACAGTTCTGACAGGAAACAATTACTCCAGGTGTAGTGCGCTTTAAAGAACTTTCCCGAAGAAAGTGGTTTTTGATTTGATTCGTTTATTACTTCGTTTATTATAGTACTTTTCGTTCAATGTCTATATGGAGACGTGGCTTTTTTTTTAGAAAAACAAGGGTATCGTGTTACGTTCGTTTTAAAAAACAAAGGTGCCATGTTACAAAAGTGAGAAAAACAACAATATCATGTTACAGTGTTTGGCAAAAAGCCAAAAGTATTCCGTAACAAACAAAAGAAAGGAAATGGTTACTAGAAAGCTAGCAACAAAATAACCGCTTTAAACGGAATAAGAACGTGCCATTTTGTGACATTTTGATAATTGAATTAGTTTTTGTTTTTTCAATTAAATGATGAAAATTTACGTATTGAATAAAACAGTTCTGATGTATCAAAATGCACGTGAAAATTATTTTGTTTGCAAGCAAATTTTGTGCAAAAAGTGACTCCGTGGGCTGCCATACACAAATAGCTCAACCCTTGGCATAAACCATCCCAACAGGACAATCACCCAGTTTCACCCCAAGCCACCCCATAAATTGAAATCAAAGGCTCTCGAGTAACCCAGACGATGAATGAAGTGTCGACCTCGCATTTGTTCGCTCTCAGGCGTCGTAGCGCACAGTTCACCACCAAACATCCACATAATCCCCCCAGCACGGAAGCGGAGCAGGCGCCAGCCCGCCCCGACAGAACGGACCCGAGGGACGACGCGAACCAGGCCACACGGCGACACAGGCACAGCCCGCGAGGCCGCGGAAGATGATAGGTGGGGGGGGGGGGGGGGTTTTGTTGAAGAGAGAGAGGGGGAGGGAGTATGGAGTGGAAGGGAAGAAGTAGACGAATGATGGGAGAAGGAGGACGAAGCACCGAGAAGAGAAGATCATACACCATACCATTCGGTAAAAATAACTCCTGCACGCTTAGCGTGCCTATGTTTTTAATCAAGTTACGATGGCCTAAAACCAAGAGTCTATATGAAACATTTTGTTGCATTATGCCCCTATTTTGTTACATTTTGCTTTAAAAATTTAAACATTTGAGGCAAAAGAAACCCAGAAAGCAGTTCACAGATATGAGAAGACGAGCGGCGGCAGCCTGCATCGCTATTTTGGCGGGATTAGCTGGGCTTTTGTCGAACACGTTGCTGCAAATGGCCATTGTTTCCCATCTTCATCGATCGAGGCAACGTACACGCTTGCTTTGTAGTCTATAACTACATTAAGCAACAAATTAATTTCTTCATCAGACCACGTAAAGTTCTTGTCTGCCGCTTCTGCCGCCATGTTTGATTTGCCGCGTGCTGCATTAGCTGAAACATGATTGGCTTAAAACATTAGCGATAACCAATCACAACAGAGACGTAAAAAAGCCATTCAAATGCCGCGACTGGTCTAAAATTTGCACGGTTCCGTGTAAACACCACTGCAATCTGTAACAAAATTTGCACGGATCCATGTAAACAGGCGGTCCAGGTACAAAATTCGTCCGTGCAAAAATTTGTCCGGACCCGTGTAAACGGGGCCTTAGACTCTGGTTAGCCATAGTTAATGGAGTCGTCGTCTAAACCTCGATTTACCCTTAAACCACGTCTAACTTAGGCTTCGTTTAAATAATCGGTCCTTAATGTTCTTTACACACGCAGTACATTTACTTTTGTACAAAATTAATAGTACAGTTGTTAAATACAGATCCAGAAAAATTCTGTACCTTTCACCATTCTCTTTGCACACTTCTTCGGCAAATTTAATCAGCCAAAAGTTCAATGACTCAGCCGTCGTACTGGTTATGTCAGTGTCCAAGCATTGCACTTTAGAGTTGTCAGTTCTGAAGGCGCAAGGCTCGATTGCTTGACTTCGGTTTTTCCTACCATTCTGCCATTCTCGAAAAATTTTCAAGGACCACTTTGTCGCTGCCTATGTTGACTTTGGGGTAGCACTTTCTAATAATTTCCTCTCTTCCTCGGCATTTTTGGGCTTCCGAAAAGCCCTGGAAGTGGACGCCATGTCCTCTTCGTTCAGTTCAAAACACGTGTAAGATTTGATTTTCTTGCATACTTATTTTCTACGTAATATTTTTTCGTATGCTAATTTTCAACGCCACAGAGGCATCGATGATATGAACTCTATTGGGACACGCTTATTTAGGAATGTCTTTGAAGCCGTTCAATAAACTCGCAGATCGTGCTTCATCAAGTCTAAAACACTCGGCTGCGCCTCGTGCTTTAAACTTGATAAAGCACTCCTGCTTGTTTATTAAACATTACTTTAATGCTCAGAAGTGCAAATATAACCTGGTCAGTAATGTTTTCTTATGCATCTCTCTTGTAAAAATTGGTTTACTACAAAATAAATTGAAAACACTGAATGCGAAATAAAACTAGTCCATTTTGATATAATCAGCTTCTAGAGCTTTCAGAGTTTTGTCGAGTATTGTTTCCATAAATTATGTATTTTGTTATGGAAAAGATATTTAACTGAGACAAATCTCCAACTAGCAATTAATATTCAAAGCCTTCTTTTAATTAAAATTTGATTGACAGAAGGTTTAATTATTGCCTTTCTAAACAATAATATACGAATTATTTATCAGTGTCTTCAACGCAAAAGGCAGAGCTTCAGAATTGGCTTTAAGTTATGATGGCCGAGTTAAACATGTCAAGTCAAGCTTCATGTGTCATGGAGATACCGTTACTTCTGTTGCTTGAGGCAGACTTAGCTCTACTTATTAACGCTATCCTTAACAGCATTATTTCAGCTGCAGCCACAGTTGGAAATCTCTTGATTATTATCAGTATTTTGCGTTCTTCAACCTTGCATTCGACCGCAAATTTTCTTCTTCTCGGACTGGCTATGTCTGACCTTGGTGTTGGTGTCGTAGTGGAGCCGCTGTTCATCAATATTTTGCTCAGGCGTTACAAGGGTCTTCTGGTGAATTGCACGCTCGTGGTTATGTACAATGTTGCGTCTTCTTTCTTTGTAGTCGTTTCAATGTTTACCGTCACAGCCATTAGCATTGACAGATATTTAGCGATTCACTTTCATCTGAGGTATCCGGAGTTCATTACCACGAAAAAAGTAATTTATCTCCAGATCACCATTTGGACAACAAGTGGACTTTTGGCATTGACAAGGATGGCAGGTTTTCGTATCTACCTTGTTATCGGTATGGCTCTCATCGTCATTTGTCTTTCCTTGACGTGCTTTGCCTACAGTAAAATATTCATGGTGTTAAGGAGACACCAGGCACAGATTCAAATTCAAATGAGTACAGAGACAATTTCGAAAATGAAACAGTTACGAAATTCTGTTATCAACACGTTTTACGTGGTTTTTGCGTTTTTGGTTTGCTTTCTACCTTACTGTAGCTTGACAATAATAATTATTTTTAACTCAGGTACTCGGAGTAAGGATGTTATGTTACTTAATTTGTACGCCTCATCAATCATTTTATTTAACTCTTCTTTAAATCCTGTCATTTATTGGTGGCGTCGGCGAGAACTTCGGGAGACTGTTAAACAAACATTATTAAAACCATGCTGCTGAGACATAACATGCATAACCAACATCCCATTGGATCGAGGTAGAGCAAAGCTGTGGGCTCGCTATTTCGCTCCCTTTAATTTTAGACACACTTACATGTAAACCGTTGAAGAATGTTTTGCAAATGTAAGCTTAAATGCTTGTTCACTATTTCTTTTGCATGGCGAAACTGTAAAATATCTAACCCTTTAAGTCCCATTTGGTGTATTACGCCTTTACGAGAAGACTTTTTGTTGTATTCGGCCAAATAATTTTAATTTTTGGCATCAAAAATACTAATACATGGTCTTGGAAGGATGTAGAATCTGTAACCGACGTGAAATTGTAGAGATATGACCTTATTTACTGGTAATACACTTAAAGTAAGAAAACCCAAGTCAACTGATTTAGCTTTTCAGAAAACTATAGAAATCCTTCTTATTATTGACAGTAATAAAGGTTTTGCTTATCATCATCATCATTGTTTGATTTATTCTTTACTGATCCACACATTTTAAACAGCGTACATGGAGTTCAGGTCCACGCTCAACTGAATGCGATAGAAACATTCAGGAAATTATGAAGAAAAAAATTCATCATACAACAACAATTATGATTAATGAAAATACTATAAATGTATCGCCATCGTGTTTTGGGGAAAAAAAACCCTGCATCCACTGCAGGTATTTTTAAAAAATTTCAAATCATCACCTTAAAAATCGTTTTGAGTCGAACTTGCCAAGAATAGGCCTTTGGGCCCTGACAAGGCTCTCCTAAAAAACCTTGGTAACATATGTGTTTGTAAAAAAGGCCACGCATCAAAAGGAACAAACGAAAACTAAGACAATGATGTTTCATACACAACTGTATGAAAAGAATGACTTCCTTTAACCTTTTGGGAAAAAGTTTCAGAAATTTGACGCGATTTTGTGGTTAAATTGGCGAAGCTTTATTTTTTGCTTTGTTTTTAGGTCGAAGAGGTACCTGAATGCAAAATTCGGTTTCCCGGAGTTCGATTATTTTAGATTGGCATCTCTTCCATTGTTATATTTTCCAACTTTAATTTTAAAGATAACATCTGTCACCTGTCTTAAGCGAGCATTTGTTAAAAAAAATAATTTTGAATTTAATTAATTTGAGCTTTTCGTCGGTTTTGTTTACGTCGTGAATAGGTCGTTTGTAAGCTAAGGCGCTGGTAGTTGTTGACATTATTTCTGTTAAGAGGCTTTTGTTCTACATTAAGCTTGTGCATCAGCTTTATAGAGTTAGTAGTTGAAAATAGTTTGTACTGTAGTTTATGCATTCAGGAGAGTCCCAATCGATTCTGTGGTTAGTTTGTGTATAGCGTTGGCATCACCATTTTTCGTCGCTCGTTTGAGCAAACTCAGAGCAAACGCCTCTAACAAAAAAAAAAACAGGTGACCTATCAAGCTGGAGCTAACAAAATTAACAGCATAAAATGACTAGGGGTAGCGCTTAAGATACTTTAACTCTCGGTTAAGTTTATCTGTAATGTAAATTATGTGAATCTAAGTCTTCTATCGAATAAAGAAGCTCAGCCCAGTCCCCACGCGTTCTCTTTTTGGCGAGTGCGAGACGCAAAGCGAGATCCTATGTTGCAGTTTTTTCGCAAAATAATAAAAGAAAACCTTAAGTTTTATTTTGGTACGGATCGATGATGAGACAAAGCAAAGTTTCTTATTTATGTTCTGTTAAAATACTATTATTTCGGAGTAACTTTCATTAAAAAAAAATGGTCACCCTTTCCCTTTTGTGTTGTGTCCAGACCAATACCTTTCTTTACAGAGTACAAGATATACTTTTCGTTGCACGGGTGCCGAAGACTGTTAGACTGAAGGTATTTTAGCAATAGTCATAGCTGTTATCAATCACTGCAATTGGTATAAACGGGTATTTTAAATTGACTGTCGTTTCTATCAGGTGAAAGGGTTGTCAGCTTTACCCCTCATGCATTTAATAAGGTTGCCTGTTTATTTTATTTCTTTGTTCTAACAAGAAGAGATCCCGACCGATTCATTTCTGGGCCCCTCTCGCTTAGCAAAATGGTTACCAATCTTCTTTTCCCGAAGAAAAACGACAAAATTTGCTCTGGTTTTGAAGGGGGGTCATGTTATACGCTGGGCTAATCCACCATGTAGTGCCTTTGTCCCGAGGGAGGCAGGCTCTGCCGGGTTGGAACTCTTCCATATAAATAATAAATTAACCAAATTAAAGAAATGCTTCCAACAAGGAAGCTGGCCGTGCAAATTTTAATTCGGTTTTTGATTATTTTATCGATGGTGCAGAATGAGATCGTTTAGAAGAAACATGACGAACCCCTTTATAGGAACTTGTTAAGCAGTGATTTTGCTTCTAAGTCACCTGTTCCAATACGAAAGCCTGCACTTGTCGATGAATTGTTTATACACAATACATGACCTGTAAACCAGTGCTATACTGTGTTGAGAAACAGATCGTTGCGATTGTTAAAAGATTTATTTTGTTATCAAATGTAGAAAATTTAGCTGAGGAATGAAAGAAAAATATTCAAATTGAGCAAAATAGAGACGCTTTTCTATAATCCGCTGCAGTATTTGACCTTTTTTTAAGTCTTAACTTATTTCCTTGAACGATACGGGTTGATACGATTTTTCGACAATAGTCAAGTTAAAGAGTGAACAATAAAACACACACAATAGTTTTAAATGACTAAGGCCTTTTTTCAGGGTAACTTAAATAATTAATAACTGAGACGATATTTAGGTTGTCGGGAGATTTGTTTACAAGACTACAACCGTAGATTGGCCACAGGCTTATATAGCCAGTCATTTCTTGTATATCCGATATGGGGACGCAAAGAGTGTGGTATAAGAAGTTGCTACTCTGGTAAGATTTTATGTTAGTTAATTAAAGATATTCAGACTGGAGCTACTTCCTTTATACTCTAGGTTGCAATTTTCCACCGAATAACTTATTTCAATCGGTACTTCACACCTTTTAGTTTCGATGGAGTGGCTGAGTAAAGTTTATGAAAGCGAATATATGAAATATCAAGCTCATTAGTTATGTTTGGTTAAAATATTATTTTATGTTCAGTGTCTTATTTTCTCTCGGGGTTAACGCTTTTTTAAAATATTGTCACCTGCTCTCTATTGTGTTATAACCAGACCAAACCCTCCCTTTCACACCAACAGCTATAAGTTAATTAACTTGGTGTTGATTGTGAAATTATTTCCTAAAAGGGAGATAATATAGTACAATTTTAAGACAATTATTTAACGATTAACTGCATAATTGCATTGGCTAAAGAAAGATTTCGCTTGCCAAAGATTGTTCAACTTAAGGTGTTAAGTGATTAGCATATCATTTGTCAATCTTTTCAATTTTCAAACACATATTTTATTGGCTTTTCAACAGGGATAAAGGTTGTCAACTCTTGCTCATAACGAGAAGTTGTCTATTTATTTTAATAATTTGTTTTGACAAGAATTGTCCCGGCAGGTTCATGTTTGTGCCAAATTCGCTTAGCAAGCGGCTCAGTGCTGAGCTTCGAGACACAAGCAAAGAGCAAAGAGACACGACAAAATCAAAATTCGCTTAAGATTGGGAAGTTAGTCGTGTTTTAATTGCAAGATTTATCGGCTGGTCTAATCCAGCAGTGTACTATCTTTGCTTCCGGGAAGTGCTAAACAAGAATTCCGATTGGAACTAATTGAAATCAAAGAAAGTTGCACAGCAGGGAGGCCGGTCGTGCGATTGTTTGATTCTGCCCTTGATCATGTCAAGTATGTCATTTATGCTGCAGAATGAAATCGTTTGGACTAAAAACTGTGAACTGAACAACTTGTTAACCAGTGATTTTGCCTTTGATTCACCTGTTGCAGTATGACAGACTGCACTTGTCGATGAATTGCTCGTTTTCGTCATCCTAAACTCAAGTCACGTGCTGGGAAGGAAAAGGAAAAAGCCATCAGCTTGGAAAGCGCCCAGACCCCACATCATCATGATTGTCGCTGACGACCTGGTACAGAGTTTGAAAAGCAGTTTTCTTTCATAAAAGCATTACATTGATATATGGGAATTCATTAAGGCAAAGAAAGTTGCTTTCGAATCAAGTATATTTCTGCCTCCCTTCTTACTGAAAAGTTTAAATTATGACTTTCC
The DNA here is from genome assembly GCF_052425735.1 of Oculina patagonica. Classification (NCBI taxonomy): domain Eukaryota; kingdom Metazoa; phylum Cnidaria; class Anthozoa; order Scleractinia; family Oculinidae; genus Oculina; species Oculina patagonica. The sequence continues at coordinate 4,518,165 of NC_135759.1, forward strand.
CTTGTTTATCTTTAGGAATACATTCAATGTGTCCAGAAATCAGTTACTTCAACTTTCCTTTAATTTTAGGGCTGGGATGACGTAAGTTTTCATGGCTCGCCCCAGATCCCAACTCCACACATCGACAAGTTGGCCAACTCCGGAGTGACACATTTTACGTGGTTTTTGCGTTTTTGGTTTGCTTTCTGCCTTAGTGTTGCTTGACAATAATAATTATTTTTAACTCAGGTACTCGGAGTAAAGATGTTATGTTACTTAATTTGTACGCCTCATCAATCATTTTATTTTTTTCCAAGAGCGCACGGTAACGAATCCTGCAATCTGATTGGTTATTAGCGCGGGCAAGATTCTCCTATCTCTGCCCACGGGCCACGGTAACGCTTTCGTGAGTTTCATTTCGCGGCGAGACGAACGAACCCATGACAGTTTTGCTCTCCAAAATGATTTAAATCGATGTAGTTGCTCACCAACCGTTGTAAATTTGAAAGGGAAAATTAGCAGCGGAATTAAAGGCCTTGAAGTTCTCCAAAAGGCGAGTATTTATTCTCTTTAGTGACAAAATGAAGTTATAGTTTTATGGCCGTGGTTTGCCGATCGTTGTTTGTGCATTCGCACTGATTTTCACGCCATTGCGGTTAACTGCAAGTCGCCGGTTTACAGACTCGATTTATCCTTTCAAACACCTTGCTTCTCTGCTACTTTTTTCCAAAACCGAATACTGCTTATCGCCATTCAAGAAAATGAGATGCTTTATTAAAAAACAGTCAAATTAATTCTCGCAATATTGTGCCGTCACTGTGCAGGCGACCAAACTACACATTTCAGCTTCATTCAGTTTCACTTTCGCAAACTTTTTGTCAAAACAGAATGCTGTGGGAATCAACACAGAAGTTTTTGACTCGTTAAATACAAATGTAAATAGCTAAGTGCTTTCCAGTCCGAAAAGTAAGTTTAATTAACTTAAAGAACTCACAAGCCGAAATGGAGTTAAAGTGTTTTGCAACTCGCTGATTGCTCTGTTCTACATTGTGCTTTTCTATTATTTCAGATGCTTTTTTTTTTTTTCAGATGAAATTTTCCTTGAGTACTGTTCATTTTAGTGAATTTATTTTGTTTGGCAGAAAGCTCTTATAGCAAACAGATCATTATTTACTCTTGCCGTAGCTTATGGCGATCGACTCAACATTGGATGCGCGCGTATATAAATACAAACACATTTGGCAAGAAAGTCTTTGTAGGTTTTTTAGGTGTTTTTTAATCAAACACATTAAAGTAGGAAAAAAATAAATAAGTTATTTACCGGCCTAGGGTCGGTCCGTATAGTGAAAAACTGTGACCGAGGTCTTGAAAATGCTGCCCGAGGCCTGCGGCCTCGGGCAGCATTTTCAAGGCCGCGGTCACAGTTTTTCACTATACGGACCTCCCAGCCGGCAAATAACATATATTTATTTAACTCTTCTTTAAATCCATTCATTTATTGGTTGCGTCGTCGAGAACTTCGGGAGACTGTTAAACAAACGTTATTAAAAACATGCTGCTGAGACATTAAATCTGAAAACGTTTGTAGTTGGATAGAGGTAGAGCAAAGCTGTTGGCTCGCTATTTTGCTCTGTTTAAGACACAATTAATATACGAATTGGGACCGTTGAAGAATGTTTTGCAAATGTTAGGTAAAACGCTTGTTAACTATTTCTTTTGAATGGCAAAACTGTAAAATATCTAACTCTTTAAATCCCATTTGGTGTATTACACCTTTACGTGAAAACTATTTGTTGTATTCGGCCAAATAATTTTAATTTTTGGCATCAAAAATACTAATACATGGTCTTGGAAGGATGTAGAATCTGTAACCGACGTGAAATTATAGAGATATGACCTAATTTACTAAAGTAAGAAAACCCAAGTCAACTGATTTAGCTTTTCAGAAAACTATAGAAATCCTTCTTATTATTGACAGTAATAAAGGTTTTGCTTATCATCATCATCATCATCATCATCATCATTGTTTGATTTATTTTTTACTGATCCACACATTTTAAACAGCGTACATGGAGTTCAGGTCCACGCTCAACTGAATGCGATAGAAACATTCAGGAAATTATGAAGAAAAAATATATCATACAACAACAATTATGATTAATGAAAATACGATAAATGTATAACCATTGTGTTTTTGAAAAAAAACCCTGCATCCACTGCAGTTATTTTTAAAAACTTTCAAATCATCACCTTAAAAAATCGTTGTGAGTCAAACTTGCCGAGAGTAGGCCTTTGGGCCCTGACAAAGCTCTCCTAAAAAACCTTGGTAACATTTGTGTTTGTAAAAAAGGCCACGCATCAAAAAAAAAAAACGAAAACTAAGACAATGATGTTTCATACACAACTTTATACCATGCCATAGAAAATACAGCCAATCAGAATACAGGAAAGCCGTTGTATATTCGACGGTATTCAACCCAACCTTCCCATAGTGCGCTGCGACTGTATTCTCGACGAAATTTAGTAAGCGTATTTTCTATGACATGGTATAAAATAGTTGCACAACACTTTCTCGTGGTATACTATGGAATATCCCACTTGTCATTTGTATTTTCTCGGCATACACACTCGCCTAAAGGCTCGTGTGTATACTGAGAAAATACAAGTGACTCGTGGGATATTCCATAGTATACCACTCGAAAGCGTTGCATAACTAGTATGTATGAAAAGAATGACTTCCTTTAACCTTTTGGGAAAAAGTTTCAGATATTTGACGCGATTTTGTGGTTAAATTGGCGAAGCTTTATTTTTTGCTTTGTTTTTAGGTCGAAGAGGTACCTGAATGAAAAATTCGGTTTCCCGGAGTTTGATTATTTTAGATTGGCATCTCTTCCATTGTTATATTTTCCAACTTTAATTTTAAAGATAACATCTGTCACCTGTCTTAAGCGAGCATTTGTTAAAAAAAATAATTTTGAATTTAATTAATTTGAGCTTTTCGTCGGTTTTGTTTACGTCGTGAATAGGTCGTTCGTAAGCTAAGGCGCTGGTAGTTGTTGACATTAGTTCTGTTAAGAGGCGTTTGTTCTACATTAAGCTTGCGCATCAGCTTTATAGAGTTAGTCGTTGAAAATAGTTTGTACTGTAGTTTATGAATTCAGGAAAGTCCCAGTCGATTCTGTGGTTAGTTTGTGTATAGCGTTGGCATCACCATTTTTCGTCGCTCGTTTGAGCAAACTCAGAGCAAACGCCTCTAACAGAAAAAAGAACCAGGTGACCTATCAAGCTGGAGCTAACAAAATTAACAGCATAAAACGACTAGGGATAGCGCTTGAGATACTTTAACTCTCGGTTAAGTTTATCTGTGATATAATGTAAATTATGTGAATCTAAGTCTTCTATCGAATAAAGAAGCTCAGCCCAGTCCCCACGCGTTCTCTTTTTGGCGAGTGCGAGACGCAAAGCGAGATCCTATGTTGCAGTTTTTTCGCAAAATAATAAAAGAAAACCTTAAGTTTTATTTTGGTACGGATCGATGATGAGACAAAGCAAAGTTTCTCATTAATGTTCTGTTAAAATACTATTTTTTCGGAGTAACTTTCATTAAAAAAAAATGGTCACCCTTTCCCTTTTGTGTTGTGTTCAGACCAATACCTTTCTTTACAGAGTACAAGATATACTTTTTGTTGCACGGGTGCCGAAGACTGTTCGACTGAAGGTATTTTAGCAATAGTCATAGCTGTTATCAATCACTGCAATTGGTATAAACGGGTATTTTATATTGACTGTCGTTTCTATCAGGTGAAAGGGTTGTCAGCTTTACTCCTCATTAAATAAGGTTGCCTGTTTGTTTTAATTATCTGTTCTAACAAGAAGAGATCCGATCTCGACTGATTCATGTTTGGGCCCCTACTGCTTAGCAAACTGGTTACAAAGCTTCTTTTAACAGAGAAAAACGACAAAATTTCGCTCCAGGTTGGAAAGTTGGTCGTGTTATACGCTGGGCTAATCCAGCGTGTTGTGCCTTTGTCCCGAGGGAGACAGTTTCTGCAGTATTGGAACTCTTCCATATAAATAACAAAATATTCAAATTAAAGAAATACTTCCAACAAGTAAGCTGGCCGTGTGGAGTTTTTAAATTCGGTTTCTTAATGTTTCATCGATGGTGGAGAATGAAATCGTTTAGAAGAAACATGATGAACTCCTTACGAACTTGTTAAGCAGTGATTTTGCTTCTAAGTCACCTGTCCCAATACGAAATCCTGCACTTGTCGATGAATTTTTTATACACAATACATGACCTTACAGACCAGCGATACACTGTGCTGAGAAACAGATTTTCGCGATTGTTAAAAGATGTATTTTGTTATCAAATGTTGAAAATGTAACTGAGGAATAAAAAATATATTCAAATTGAGAAAAATAGAGACGTTTTTCTATAGGCCGCTACAGTATTTGACCTATTTTTTAAGTCCTAACTTATTTTCTTGAACGATACGGGTTGATACGGTATTGACAATCGTCAAGTCGAAGTGTGAACAATAAAACACACACAAAATAGTTTTAAATGACTTAGAGCCTGTTAACATGATTCCGGAATGAAGTTCGTTCTGCATTCACATGGAAGAGTCGACCGGCTCAACCTAAGGCATTTTTCAAGCGCGCGGTTTTCGCGCGAGATGAAAACAAGGTGGCGCATGTTTCGCGTGAGATCAAAACAAGATGGCGCATGTTTCGCGCAAACATGTTTTTGTGCCCATTAATTGCCGTATCTGCAATTTTAACGAGTAATTTGACCATAGAGCTGCTACTTTGGGCTTAACAGTAAATGCTATTACGTTTTTTTCTCTCTAAATTCAAACTGTGAAGTCCGTATGCGGTCATGAGTTGCGATTTCATCTCGGAACGAAAATCGTTCTGTGTTTCAGGTGTTTACATGACACCAGAATGAAATGTCATTCCAGAACGAAACATTCATTCCGGAATGAAAACCGGAATGACTTAACTTTCGTCTCGGTATCATGTAAACAAATATAGAGAAATGTATGGGGATAGAATGAACTCGTTCCGGAATGAAAGTCATTCCGGAATCATGTAAACAGGGCCTAAGGCGTTTTTAAGGGTAACTTAAATAATTAATAACTGAGACGATATTTAAGTCGACGGGAGGTTTGTTTACAAGAGAAGAATCGTAGATTGGCCACAGGCTTATAGCCAGTCATTTCTTTTATATCCGATATGGAGACGCAAAGAGTGTGGTATAAGAAGTTGCTACTCTGGTAAGGTTTGATGTTAGTTACTAGAGATATTCAAACTAGAACTGCTTTCCGGCCCTTATTTTCTAGATTGCAATTTTTTCCATCGGATAACTTATTGTAGTTGGTACTTTACAACTTCTACTTACATTTAGGTGTGGCGGAGAAGAGCTTATAAAAGTGAATATATAAAATATCAAAGCTTATTAGTTATGTTTGGTTAAACTATTATTTTATATTCAGTGCCTTATTTTCTCTCGGGGTTAACACGTTTTCAAAATGCTGTCACCTGCTCTCTATCTCTATTGTGTTATAACCAGACCAATCCCGCCCTCTCATACTAACAGCTATAAGTTAATTAAATTGGTGTAAATATGGAAGTACAGGTTAGTAAATTTTCTGTGAAACCATTCCAAATGGGAGATAATATTGCAGAACTTAACGATAACTGTTTAACGATTAACTTCATGACTGCATTGATTAAAGAAAGATTTTGCTTGCCAAAGATTGTCCAACTTTAGGTGTTAAGTAATAAGCATATCATTTTTCAATCTTTTCAATTGGTTTAAACGCATATTTTATTGGCTTTTAAACAAGGATAAAGGTTGTAAGCTCTGTGCTCATAATGAAAAGTCGTCTATTAATTTTATTTGTTTGTTTTACCAAGACTTGTCCCGGCAGGTTCATGTTTGGGCCACACTCGCTTAGCAAGCGGCTCAGTGCCGAGCTTCGAGACACAAGCAAAGAGAAATGACAAAATCAAAATTCGCTTAAGATTGAGAAGTTGGTCATGTTTTAATTATAAGATTTATCGGCTGGTCTTATCCAGCAGTGTACTATCTACGCTTCCGGGAAGTGCTAAACAAGAATTCCGATCGGAACTAATTAAAATCAAAGAAAGTTGCAGAGCAGGGAAGCCGATCGGCGATTGTTTGATTCTGCCCTTGATCATGTCATTTATGCTGCAGAATGAAATCCTTCGGATAAAAAACTGCGAATATGATGAACTGAACAACTTGTTAACCAGAGATTTAACTTCTCTAGTTCACCTGTTGCAGTATGACAGACTGTACTTGTCGATGAATTGCTTTTAGACAATGCATGACCTGTAAACCAGTGACATACGGATCAAAATCTGCTAAGCAACAAGTTGTTGCGACTGGTAAACCATGTATCATATTGTTTATGTTAAAAGTTAAACTGAACAGTCTTAAGACATGCTCTTCTATTTCGCTGCAGCTTATTGATAGATTATTTCCTTCAGCTTAATCGATTTGTTTCTAAAATGTACGTTCGCGCTTTTGGATTACAAGTCCAGTGCCCTGATCACTGGGCCACACTGCCTCCACTTAACTTCACCTATTTAAAACTGTAGATGTTTTGTATGGAAGTCACTTAACCTGTTTTTAAGAAAGCCACTTCTCTTCTGCAATTAGCCATGTTCGAAACGAGCGGAGACTGGGTACGATATTAATATCGAGAATTGAAAAATGAACCCTGTCATCTGAAAGAGCATCCAAAAATTAGTACTTAGCCAATTGAAGTTATTGTTAAACGCAAAGGCATGATACTTTAAAAATCGTTAAAATAAGAGAGCAGATGGATTGGATGGACAGCTGTCCCCCAATCCATACCAGCTCTCTATTACGATTCAAAAGTGAACCAACCTATGCGAAACCAATAACAATCAAATGTAAATAACTAATTTTGATCCCGTGACCTCAACATCGATTAATACGACCCCCTCGTTCGAAATGGCTAATTAGTTTCAGTTTAAATCGGCTAAGTCCATTATTTGAAACCACCATGAGAAGGCTACAGTTTAAAAAATGTCTCAGTCCATTTCCTACACGGTTGAAACATTCGATTTTGTCCATGACGTCTTTGAGTTGGAATTCCTCTTTTTTGCTTAGGGACGGACCATTATTTTCTTGGAGGGGGGAGGGGGAGAAAATTTTCCCGCAAACTTTTTTTAGTTTATGCACCTCTGCAAACATTTTTTTTTTCGAAATTTTTACTATTTTTGTTATACATATCGTGTTTGCAAACAATTTATTTTGTATTTCCAGGCCAGCAAACATTTTTTCAATTTTTCATCCCCCCCCCCTCCACAAAAATAATGGTCCGTCCCTTAGTCTGTTCTTTACATTTTTCGTTTCAGCCTCGTTTTCGTCATCCTAAACTCAAGTCACGTGCTTGGAAGGAAAAGAAAAAAGTCATCAGCTTGGAAAGCGCCCAGACCCCACATCATCATGATTGTCGCTGACGACCTGGTACAGAGTTTGAAAATCAGTTTTCTTTCATAAAAGCATCGATATACGGGAATTCATTAAGGCAAAGAAAGTTGTTTTCGAATCATGTATATTTCTGCCTCCTTTCTTCTTACTTAATAGTTTAAATATGATTTATCTAAATATAACATTATGACTTTCCCTTGTTTATCTTTAGGAATACATTCAATGTGTCCAGAAATCAGCTACTTCAACTTTCTTTTAATTTTAGGGCTGGGATGACGTAAGTTTTCATGGCTCGCCCCAGATCCCAACTCCACACATCGACAAGTTGGCCAACTCCGGAGTGATTCTAAACAGTTATTATGTGTCACCGATTTGTACTCCTACCCGGGCTTCTATTATGACTGGAAAACACCCGGTCAACCTAGGTAACTGAACAATAGACGATAATTACAGTTTAGAAAACGAAAGAAGATAAATTCTTTGCCCCCTATTTTTTGGGTTACAATTCTACTTTGAACAAATCCTTGAAATTGAAGAAACTTCGTGTTGAAATAAACTGTCTGCCTCTTTGTCTATCTGTCTGTCTATCTGCCCGTCTGTCTGTCTGTCTGTCTGTCTGTCTGTCTGACTGTTAAACACTCTTTATATTAGTAGTCGAAGATGCCATGTTGATGTCGCATTTATGATTGCCATTTCTTTTATGTAATATTGACAATAAATCATGGCATTATTCTTGCTACCTTTTTCACACTACGACAGGAATAAATTTTTTGCATACTAGTAAATATTAAAACTTCATTATAAGTTTCACTTTTAAAGATGATATGTATCAAAATTGTGCACGCTTTTTATTTTGCTTCAATCCAAATCATATCATGCTACTCCGCCACGTAGGCAAAATTGATGTTTAATAAACCCCAGCCCCGAATAAATGCCAGGTTTAAATAACTACTTGGTATACGAGGTCGAGTTTAAAAATACATAACGGCACGATCATAAACAGAACGTATCTGTAAACAAGACAGGTCACTGTATGTTGCAGTGTTAATGTTGAAAGACTTAATAGCGTCTCTATGGTTACAGGTATTCAACACGAGACCATATTTGGTAATCAGCCGTACGGTCTTCCTCTGGGTGAAGCTACAGCACCACAGTATCTCAAGTCACTTGGATATAGAACACACGGTGTGGGAAAGGTATCAAATATATAGTATTGAATAGAAAATGAGCTTTAAACTTAGGCTATGTTTACACGGGACCGGCCGGAACGGATCCGGCCGATCGGACCGGAAGGCCCGACACGGGACCGCGGAACCGGCCGCAACGGATCCAAAACTGGACCACAGCAGGTCGGGACCGTCGGACCAGCCAGAACGGTCCGGTAAACGTAGCCTAGTAGTTACGTTGCGGGGCATTTACATTTTGAGAGCCTAGTGACAGACGTCTAGACGTGAACACTCAGGCGAGCTCACAGCGTGAGAGAACGTGCATGTTCTCCATACGAAATCAATATTTGGCTTAATAATAATAATAATAATAATAATAATAATAATAATAATAATAATAATAATAATAATAACAACTTTATTTAACCACGGTAAAAAGTTTAAAGCTAAAAGCTTGTGGGGCCGTGTACAAATTAAAAATTAAAAAGAAATATAAAAAGACATCCTAAAAATATTAAGAAGATAACAAAATTCACTATTATATTGTTGTCAATTTTTGTTTACTACCGTAAATTGATTTGCGAGTTAGTAATTTGTCTTCCATTTTCACGAACGTTTTCAGCATGAATCACGAATAACGGTCCTAAAAATAAGCAAATCACGCGTCATACCGAAGTGGAAATTCCCGGATCACGACCAGATTTGAACTGTTTTTATTTGCACGCGCTATTTTTTTGCTCAAATCAGCGTCACGAATTACCTCTTTCCACCCTGCGAGAAAGGAGTTGAAAATACAACACGTAGCATGTATTATTGACAAACACCAATTGTTTGACATATCTACCCAATCAAAATTAAATCTAAGGAGTAAACGGAGACAAACGAAGACTGAATAACTAAGATTGTAGCTATATACAGATAGAGAAGACTTTTTGCTAGACTCAACCATCCAGTTGCCTTTCACGCTCGGACGCTTTCTTGCAGTGGCATTTGGGATTTTTTGAAAAGGAATACACGCCAACTTACCGAGGATTTGAGACATATTATGGATTTTGGAACGGAAAAGAGGATTACTGGGACCACACATCATTGGAGGATGTCTGGGGGACAGATCTCAGAGATAATATGGAGGTAATACTGCGATTAATATTCTAATTCCCAAGAAAGAGAAGAAAGCTTCCTGTATTGAAGCCTGACTTCAACGGCGTTTTCTGTTTGCTCGCATAATTTATATTGATTTATATTCCGGGGGAGGGGGTTGGGTGGGGCACACTAAAAAATTACGGACGTGCAAGTATCTTTAAGGGGCACATGTGTATTGGTACCGCAACGGTGCTAACCCAAAATGACCGGCCCCGAGAGTTGTCGCGATTTTTAGGGGCCACGATATTGACCCTTAAATGGGAAGAGATCGACAACAATTGCAAAAATCTTACGAGTAAGTGTTTAAAAGAGGTGATCACTATGAATCGCCAGTGCCAGTTTGTTTTAGAATGTACCAGAGGAAAATAATATTCAACGAGATTTGGTGCCCAGGGAGAATCGGATGAGCACCCCTGTCATGTTTTAGGGGAGGTACCATTAGAAAATTCATTTCTCGCTCGATAGCTGTCTGAGTTTTGACTCAAAAAAATTTCTATTACTGAGTTCTACAGATATCCTTGAAATGTTTGTGATTGGTTGTATTACGGCTATAAACTCTCGCGCCCAAGTAACAGTCTGCACACAATAATGTTGGCTTACTCAGGCAACGTTTTATTATTTTTTCCAGGCTGTAAAGAACGAAAGTGGCCATTACGGAACAGAATTGTTCACAGAAGTTGCTGAACGAATCATTGACACTCACAACAAATCTGAACCGCTATATTTGTACATTGCACAGCAAGGCGTTCACTCAGCTAATGTACAGGATCCGCTACAAGCGCCACAAAGGCTGCTCGACGTAAGTTAGATAATTCATTTTCTTCCCTGGGTATGAGTTACAAATTTTCAGTTATTGTTTCTCTGAGAAGGACACTGAAGATTACAAATTCCTGAGGACGTTGAAGAGAACACAACTTATTGCATACAACCTCATCAAAAGAAAGAAACAGCGGAAAAGATTATCAGCGAGCACTGCCTTCTATACTACTTCAATGTTGTCTATGTGATATGGACTATATTGGTTACACCACCCGACAGAAAGACAGACATTCAGGCAGGCAGGAAGGAAGGAAGGCAGACAGACAGACAGACAGACAGACAGACAGACAGACAGACAGACAGACAGACAGACAGACAGGCAGGCAGACAAACAGACAGACAACCAGGCAGACAGGAAGAAAAACAGACAGACAGACAGACAGACAGACAGACAAAAAACAAACAAGCAGCCTGGCAGGAAGGCAGACAGACAAACATCCAGACAAACAGACAGACAGACAGACAGAATTCTTTTATCATTACAAAGAGGCAACATATCAGTTAAAGAATGCTTCCGTTGAATTACCACATTTGGCATCGAAAAGAGAACATGTACAAGGCACTTTGTTTTTGTATTCGTTAATAACCTTGCGTCTCATGATCAATATCTCATGTCTTCGTCTTTCCACAGAAATTCCCGCATTTTTCATGTGACGAAAGAAGAACGTATGCCGCTATGGTGGCATCAGTAGACGAGTCTATTGGTAACATAACTAAAGCTCTTAAACGAAATGGATTGTATGACAACTCTGTAATCGTTTTCACGACAGATAACGGAGGCGCCCCAAGGGGATTCAACTGGTAAGAGAAACCCTACAGCACATTTATTTGTCATCACCACAACATGTCTCATAATGTAGTCCGTTAGTTGATACAGTTTACAAACCTTGTATCTTCACTCTTTTTTTAGGAATCAAGGTTGCAACTATCCTTTGCGAGGCGGCAAAGACACATTATGGGAGGGAGGGGTCCGTGGAGTAGGATTTGTACACAGCCCACTGATAAAGAAAAATGGTCGTGTCAGTTATGACTTGATTGACGTCACAGACTGGTTACCAACCTTCTATCATCTGGCTGGAGGTGACGTCACCAAGATGGAAGAAAACATTCATGGTATGAATATGTGGGAAACGATATCGTACGGCAAGAAATCTCCAAGAACTGAGGTACGACTTCATAATTACTTTTCTGAGATCGTTATTGTTCTACGTTCTATTAGACGCAAAACGTTGAATCCGCTTTCAAAATCATTACCTTAAATCCTGCAAGAATTTGAAGCGAGGTCGTAAATAAACCTCGCGAAACCTACTCACAAAACTGGTCGATAATAAAATCAGATTGAATGTTGCACTTTACTCAATCTCGCACAAAGAATACTACAAGACTGCAATTACAAAACGTTTTCTCATCGATCTGTCTTCCTTCGCAGGCAAATGACTTTTCCCGATCCCATAATATGCAACCTGGGCTTGGCCCAGTCGTTCTCGTTTTTAGTTTATGTCTTGATTTTCGGTTTTCATCTTAACTATTCTTTTAAAAAAAATGACAAATATTTTATTTGGTGAAAACTGCACACGCGCCAAACGTCTGGCTGATCTATGGCTCTGAGAACTGTTGTGATTAGCAAGAACATGGAGGTTCTTAAGTCTGTGGGATGTTGGAGAGCAACATCATGAATCATCCTGTACGAAGCCATCACTCGCAAGGTTAAACACAATCAATGCATATTACCTGAATCACCCTAATTTAATGTGTCTTTACGTTTTTAGGTTCTTCACAACATTGATCCCATCCGTAAATTTGCAGCTATTCGAGTGAAACAGTACAAGTTAGTAGTGAACCAAGACGCTGTTTACAAAACAACTTGGCATCCACGATATGTGGTCCCAGGAGAGTTGGAAACTATGCCTCAGCCCTCCACATTACCTGGCGCGGTTGTTGAGTGTGGAAAGTGGTATAGCAGTGTAGAAGCTGCATGTAAAACTGATGAATTTCCTTGTTTGTTCAACATAAAAGAAGGTAAGCTATACTTTCTTCTAATAGCTACGTGCACTACGTGCCTTGATGCTAATGTACTCATTTATTAACGTTAATTCCTCAATGTGTCGATCATACATATTTAAACAGACAGACAGACAGACAGTTTTTTAATTGCCAGTACTTTTAAGGTTAGTAGGTTAGTAGTTCTTGTAATAGCCTTATTTGTTGAATGGCTGGACTGAACTGAACTGATCATGACTGACTGACTGACTGACTGACTGACTGGCTGACTGACTGACTGACTGACTGACTGACTGACTGACTGACTGACTGACTGACTGACTGACTGACTGACTGACTGACTGGCTGGCTGGCTGGCTGGCTGGCTGACTGACTTTTGACTGACTTTTGACTGACTTTTGACTGACAACTCACTGACCGACTGACTGACTGACTGTCTGGTTGTCTGGCTGTCTGGCTGGCTTGCTGGCTGACTGACTGACTGACTGACTGACTGACTGACTGACTGACTGACTGACTGACTACTGACTGACTGACTGACTGGCTGGCTGACCGACTGATGAACTTGTGGATTGATGACTGATTGAAGACTAGCTGGCGGGCTGGGTTTATTAACATGGAATATTTCTACTTTTAGATCCTTGCGAATACAGAAATCTTGCCAATAATCATCTTGATGTAGTGAAACGACTGGTTTTGAGGCTCATTCATTATCAGAAAAGGGCCCTTCCTGCATGGTACCCTGAGAGAGACTATGAGGCAGATCCAGCAATGCACGGAGGATATTGGAGCCCTTGGAGGTCCTCAAAAGCAAACAAAGATATTCTACAGGAAGTTGTCGATAATATCACGTCATTTGGAGAGAGGAAACACTCCTGTCATGGAAACTGCACAAAACATGTAACAAAAATGGCAAAGGTGTCTTTAAGTACGCTCGATCGAGCAAAGTATAAAGAGTTTTATCAGATGTTGAAAGGAATTCTGCGAACAGTAGATGAACGTAAAAAGAGTCAAATTCCTAGAGCCAACAGCAAAATAAAGTAAAATAAATGCATAAATGGCCGTTTTCACACTAGAAGACGGACAAATCGTCTAGCCGGACAAGTCGTCCGACGATTTGTTCGTCTAGTGTGAATTTTAGACGACTTTTAGACGACTTGTCCGTCAAGACGACCATGTCGTCCTCGTAAAATCGTCTTCCTAGACGGCCAAATCGACGGACAAATTCAGAAGACTTGTTCGTCCAAAATCGTGTCCGTTCCGTTTTAACACTAAGACGATTTGTCCGTCTCTAGTGTGAAAACGGCCAATAAATGTATAAATAAATCAATAAATAAAATAAAGCATAATTAGTATTGTACGTCTTCGGAATGGCTATTTGCCACTTTTTTCCAGATCCAATTGGACTTTAGAAGTTTACATTTTTCAAAGGGTGGAAAACTGAGAATCCTGAGAAAAACCGTCGGAACAGGGACAAGAATTAACAAGAAAGTCAATCCACATATGATGCCCGGTCCGGGATTTGAACGGGGGCTACATTGGTGAAAAGCAAGCGTACGAACCGAAGGCGAGGGCGGCGCGAATCCCTGCTTTCTCTAAAAGGCTCAAATTCCTAGAGTGACCAGTAGAGAAATGAAGAAAAAAGAAGGAAGGGGATGTTTTGATGGGTTATTTGTAACAATTGTCTACCCTGTTCGTTTTTGTTAACAAAATATAAGGTCACGTAAGATTTTTAACCAAACGTATTTTTAATTAGTAGTCTTATTTACCAGTTCTTTATCGTTGCATGACATCTGTTTATAATGCCATAAATGAGTTCCATTTATTTGTCCTTTAGGTAAGGTACATCAACTTTATTTAATGCGAGTAGTATTGAGGGAAGGGGGGACTATAATATGAAAGTGATGGAAACTCTTATAATTACGATAAGACAGGTATCCTCGTTAATGTCATAAAGAGCCCCACCATCACTAGTCTCCTTCGCAGCCGTATTTTGGATGTCACGCAACGCTCCCCCATTCCATCAGCCAACACCCACCGGGATTTTTACGTCCTTAAAATGGGGTCGAACGTACGATGTTCCTTTGATATGTGAAATCTTGTGCAACTGCTGCCATGATTTCGGTAAGTGTCCTTTTTCGTTTTGGGTGATCCCGCTCTGTTCGAGGGGTCCTGCTTCATGCAGCATCGCCCATGGTCTTGGGCTAGAAGCTAACCGTTACCGTCTCTCTCCACCCGGGACTATATATTAGGATAACCTGATAAAAAGCTGGGGTGAAACCTGTGATGGCTAACATCCCATCCAGGGAAAAGTAGTAATACTCCTTGTCGTCAGTTGAGAAAAAATTTAATTAAGTTCCGAACACGCGGTCAACGATCAAAGGTGAAAAGATTGCCTTAATGGACTTGAGCGTCAAAACGTTTAATTGATAAAAACCACAAAGCGCTATTTTCTATCTGAAATTTATAACATGTCACCATATAAGCTATCTTTTAATTGTTTGTTTCTTATTTAAGTATAAATATGCCTTTGAGAAGCATGACTTCGATGTGAACATGATTCAGTGAAACTTATCAAAGAATCATTGCCATCGCCCCTTCTGTTATATTGAGATAAAAATAACACTCATTAACCTTACATCTTATATGCTAATAGAACTTTGAACATTATATTAGTACTAGTAGTAATTAGCGATTAGGGGAATGCGTTCGAGTAAGGCTTGAAAGGAGGGGTAGTTTTTGGTGTTGACTGAGATTTCCCCTTTTTTTGTACAATTTGTTGGTGATGGGCCAAAAGAGGAAGGTAAAATGTTTGTAAGAATAATTTAACAACATTGATGGCGAATAGACTGTGAACCGGAGTAACTTTATTAATTCCAAGAATGAATGACTACCCTTTTATATACCTGAAGCCTGAAAAAGGTACCCCCGGGCGGAGCCTCCCCGTATAGGCCATTATAGGGAGTACCCCCCCGGGTATGTGTAACACAAAAGTATGAAAGTAACGACACAGTTCAAAGTTCAAACTTAAACTCAGCTGTGGCACTGTTCCTTTAAGGTTACAGACAACATTATTTTATATTTGAAACAGCAACATGTGAATTCCATAGAAAGCATTTTTTACTTGAAACAGCAATCTATTGAAGTATGAATTAATATTGCAGAATTTGCTTTCAACTAAAAATACTTACTGCCTGGATAATTACATTGTCACACCAAGTTCCCGGTGTTGACATTTGCTGAATGTAGTCTTGCCAACTATTGTCAGAAACGCTCTCAACATAAAATTCTGGATGATTATTCAAGTGCCTAATACCAGCAGCACGAATTTGAAAATGCAACTCTGCAGTTCCATACAGTTGGTGTGAAGCTGACCTAAAAAAACAGTCTTCACTCCCACCAACATCATAAGGCATTAAACTTATTAATGAAAGTCTCTCATTAAGAGATACCGTATTTTCTCGATTAAACGCCGGGCCCCGAATAAACGCCGGGTCTCCGAGCTAGAGTTTTAAGTAAGCCTTCCAGGCATTTATTTGAGGTGTAATATGCTTTAGGTATGATGGCAAATTACGTTCATGTCACAAATAATTATTTAAAACCCTTCTTTTATAAACATTTTGCTCCAATAAACTGCACCATTCAAATAAACGCCGGATCCACGAAGCCAAGTTTGAAATAAACGCCGGGGGCGTTTAATTGAGAAAATACGGTACCCAAGGCAAATTACAACTGTCATTTGCAGGAAGCGTACCTCCTTTTAAATTTGAACTTTGGAAAATATGACCAAAAGCGCTATTGTGACTGAAGTCAGACTTTGTTTGAAGCATGTCAATTGATAACTCTTTCTGTTTACCAGTGCAATACTTGTATCTTTTTTTCTCTTTCTGTTTGTTTATGAAAAAAACATATTTACTGTAAAAATGTTCAGAGTTACACAAAATAAACCATTTCTTGTAATTGCTACAAAAATTTCTAATAAGTGAGGAGCTTGGGAAATTATGTTTCAGTAGTTTTTTAAGTCTACTTCTGTATTTCTTTCTTCTAAGCAATTTAGTAACTCTACGAACAGAAATTCGAGATGGTTCTCTGTCTCGTTTCCTGTTACTTTTTGCTTTTTTCACTGCCTGAGATTTCTCAGCATTTGTAGAGATCATAGCAACAGAACAACTCCTATCGCCATTCTTTCCAGCTACAACACGGACATCTCTTTCATATCTCTTTATAAGCTTACTATCATAATTATTGTGGGTATCATTTATCGAAGTCTGGACAGAACTCTGTGCACGACGTGATTTGGTCACGTTATACAAAAGAATGCTTCCGGTGCCGCATTTACTTGACCGAACAATGGTTCGGTTGTATTCGATCGCTTCATCTCACTGAACAATGGTTCGGTTGTATTCGATCGCTTCATCTGCTCTGATGTCGTCTACACCGTGCAAATGTATAACGCAAATGCGAGCCTCATCACTCGATAACGCCGTGTTCTGATCACAAGTAATGATCAAGTGGCTCAACAGCCGCCGAGCTACATAACTCGGAAAGTTTGTTATTTGATCACAAGCCATGATCAAGTGGCACAATGGCCGCTGAGCTATACAACTCAGAACATTTGTTATTTGACCACAAGCAACGGTCTGTTTTGGTCGCAGTTCAGCAACCAAAGACGACAGAAGAGGCGATTCTTGTACGAGAACGAAAGTAAACAGTTTTACTAAGTACACAATCTAGCGACCAAACGAAATGTTCTAGCGAATTCGTGAAGCACGCGTGCAGAACAGCGACCAAAGACGACAAAAGGGACGATTCAATGCAAAAACGAGACTAAAATATCGTCGCACCAGTTTCCCGGCCGAGACTTGCCCCTGCAAAAATCAATCGGGGCGGCCAATTTGGAGTCCATACACCTACGCGCGCATTACGGCTCGATTCATTCCGCATAACAGTGCACAGGCCTACCAACTCAAAAGACACAGGACGCAAAACAGAATTGGCTTGCGCTCTCCTTCGTCGAACGCAAAAAGAGTTATCTGATCTACCTTAGTTTGGGTACAAGTATATTGCCCATAAGACAAGCTACATTATGCTCATTGAGTTATTTCATGAACAATTTGTTTTATAACCTGGCTTCCGGAGCCGCGCAATCAATTTCAGTATAGGTGAGCGTGTACCATAATCCAAAAGTGTACGCTGATAGCGTGAGCATATCGCATTGCCAGAATTCTCTCGTGTTTGTTTTTGAGGCGGGTTTAGGCCTACATTTCATCTGGTGCACGATATATTTCCACCGGCAATGTTATAAAACAATTGGTTCATGCTTTAAGCTGTGCACTGTCGAGTTATGGTGCACTTGGGAAGTTTGGAGAGCACTCAAGAAGCTAGACTTGATCGCGGCTATCGCCTCGAGCACCTCTACCCCTACTTTTGTGCTCTCCAAACTTTCCAAGTGTACCATAACTCGACAGTGCAGGTAAAGCACGAACCAATAGTTAATTAACGAAAACATCTTTTATACATGGTATTTCATGTTTATAGGTTTTGGAAACTAGGCAAAACTTCGATTCCAAGTTTGTCCATATTGCACTCCAAAATCAAGCTATCCTCGCGTCCTAATTTGCGCCTGTAATTTGTAGAGTACTCGTCTACAAAATTAGACCATTATATTAGTTTTATGGTTTCTTATGATTTAGGTAATTTTTGGAGCTTCTCGAAATTCTGCTAAAGATACATGATAGTGTTCCTTTTATCATCCCAGTTAAAATCATTGTTTTCTTCATTTACGTCATCGTTGACGTCAGTGAAGTCCTGAGATTCGCTTCCAGATCCTTCTTCAGACGTGTGTTCAGAAGTTTCCACGGACTGGTCCGAGGATTCATCCTCAGGAATACTGTCGTCTTTTATCTGACTATCCGTGTTTTTGTCATTGTCACTGTTATCTTCCATTAGATCATCACTCTCAATATCATTTTGTCTAACTTCCTTAGCGCCTGCGTTTTTCACCAAAGAAGATATTTCTTCCATGTTTTGGTCTTCCTCGCTCCAGTTGCTGTTCTTTTCCAAAGGATCCTCAAATCCATATCCATTCTTCACAGAACTGTCATCTTTAATAGCAACGTTCTCGATTTCTGTCCGCCTTGTTCCTTTTTTGTCTACGTTATGATGTCTCTTATCCCCAACCTTTTTGGATTTGTTCAAATTCGACGAAGAGTTATCCCGACTTAAGGTGTTAGCTCGGATTCTTTCCTTGACACTTTTCTCAGATTTATGACCTTTCCGCCCTTTCCTCTTTGTTACTTGATTCTTTTTTATCATTTGTAGTTTGTGCATCAAATCATCTACTTTAGTCTTTTGTTTCATCTTGGCGTACAACATGGCTAACGATTCCTTCATTAGCCTGCTGTTTCGAGGGATTTGACCTTTCTTTCCTTTATTTGCCATTTCGAGAATCGTCTCCAACATCTTATAAACCTCTCTGTCACTTTCCTCATGCGTGCTAAACACTTTTCCAATTTTCTTCGCGTTGTTTTCGCAGTTTGTGTGACAAGAGTGTTTCTTCTCACTGGCTGACGGAATAGTATCAAGAACTTTCTGTAAAATGGCTTTGTTAGCTGTTGACTTCATCCAAGGGCCCCAGAATCCAAGGGTCCCATTTTCTGATGGGTTAGCAGTAGGATCCCTCTCAGGGAACCACACAGGAAGGGCCTTTTTCTGGTAATGAAGGAGTCTGAGGAGAAGTCGTCGTACTGTGTCAAGATGGGAGTGCGCAAGATTTCTGTACTCGCATGGATCTGAAAGAAAAATTGAGATGTACAGACACGTCGTGCATATAAGTCTCTCGTTCCTTCTGACCGCGCGAAAGATTCAAAAATCGGGAAAGCCAGAATTAAGAAAAAAGCAAACATTGGTCAGATTGGTTAATATCTTTTATCTAGACATTTTAGTGTGTAGTATCGCTGTGTTTAGTATATACTAAAACAGTGTATAGCGTTTTTGGCGTGCGCTGATTGGCTACTCAAACTCGGGATATCCTTTGTAAAATTTCTTTTTTTTTTTTTTGGGGGGGGGGTTTTTTTTTTTTTTTTTTAAATTAAGGGCCTATTCACCTTCGAGCAACGCGCGCGAGAAAATTGTAATCTTTGACAGGGATAAACCAGTCAAAAATCATCATTTCGGGCTATATTATCTCACTGTTTTAGAATATACTAAAACAACTATTCACCGAAGTGGAGGTGGCTAGTGGTGAATATTTACCTCGCCGTTTCACGCTCGGTAAATATCCACCAGTAGCCACCTCCACTTCGGTGAATTGTTGTTATAATTAAATATTCGTCCTTTGTATTTTGACGCGCCCTTTGGGCTCGCCAAAATACTGCAAGACTCGTAAAAATATACAGCGATGCTACAAACTAAAACGTTAAAGAAGATTATTTATTTATTAATACTTATATTAGCTATATCAATAATTTAGATCATTTTACGATGTATAATTTACCTTCTTTTACGTTAAACAAGCACGGGAAATTATCAGTGTTACAAACAATTTTGGACGACTTTCCACAATTGATAACCGCGCCCGGTAAAGTGGAGGGCTGGGACAGACTATCCAGTTCCCCTTCGACGTCATAGCGTGGATGCCAAGTGGTATTGAATACAGCGTCCTGGTTAATAATTAACTTGTAGTCCCCAACGCGAATAGCTGCAAATTTACGAATGGGATCGATGTTGTGAAGGACCTGCAAAAGAAAAACATACTTAAATCTTGGTAGGCATAAATGTTGAAGCAGCCCATTCCAGCCCGGAGTTTTTTTTTTTTTTTTAGTATTTTTTTTTTTTGTTTTTTTTTTTTTTTTTTTGCATAAGGGATGTTGAGTTATGTTTTATTAGTTAAGACTCGCCGTGCACTCAATGCCGGCCACAATGTCGCGCGCGCTTCAAGGGCCTACTATGGATCGATATTAGGTGTCAGTGTAGCTAACCAGTTTGCACGTTTTCCAATAGTTGGTCACTGGGTTATGCTTCCCGCTAGAACAAGATAGACGCGCCTTACTTTAAGCCTTGTTGTTTATTGGCGGTCCCCTTACCCTACCTTACTGTTAAATTTGTGTTAGTATTTTTTTCTGAAGTGTGCAAATAAATGATGATGATGACGACGACGACGACAATGATGATGATGATGATGATGATGATATTGTAGGTTTTGTACTGTTATCCTTTACTCTGGCTTTTAAAAAGTTACAGCCGTTGTTAAAAATAGCAAACAAAGTGCAAGTTGCATGCATTTGCAACAGACCTTCGAAATGCTACGTGACAAGTCTTACCATCTAGCCTCACAAAACTCTGCAAATTTGATTATTTCATTCAAAGCAAATAATTCGTTTTATTCTCCACAATGGAACCTATAACGTAACAAATAGTTTGAACCCAGGATTATCAGTAAATCGTCTAGTGTGTTCGTCCGCGCCGGCTAAGGGAAGTCGTGAAAAATAAATGTGTAAGTGATTTTTAAGTCTTACCTCAGTTCTTGGAGATTTCTTGCCGTGTGCTATGGTTTCCCACACATTCATACCATCAATCCTTTTTTCTATCTTGGTGACGTCACCTCCAGCCAGATGATAGAAGGTTGGTAACCAGTCTGTGACGTCAATCAAATCATAACTGACGCGGCCTTTGTTCTTTATCAGTTTGCTGTGTACAAATCCCACTCCACGGACCCCTCCCTCCCAGAATGTGTCTTTACCACCTTTAAATGGGTAATTGCAACCTTGATTCCTAAGACGAGAGTGAGAAGAAAACTCGTTAACCACGAAATACTTTTTCGTGGCGCCCTTACACCCCACTTTTTTCACTTTTATACTACAGCCTACCTGGAACCTTACCGTAAATGATCGATTAAGCGCCGCGGCGCTTATAATTATTTAATTTTCACAATTAAAGGTGCGGTGCTCATTCGAGAGCGAAGCTTATTTCAACTACTGGTAAAACACTGAGGGGAATATAGAGAGAATTATAATATAGATAGGAGTCTACGCGCGCTCTGATTGGCTAAAAACCTATGTTTTATCAGAGTATAAAACATAGAAAAATCATGTTTTATTGTTTTTCGTCAGCTTTCCTCGAGTGCTTCGCGCGTCGTTGACTGTTCGTTGGCTATAACCACTCGTATCCAACAAGGGCGAATGGAATAATTGTTTTATTAAATTCCTTTTTAAGTATAAATCCACTGGACATTTCATTTTGATGTAAGCGAAGTGAGGCGGGAAAAATTGTGGCGCGGTGTCCACTGCTTGAGTTGAATGAAACTCGCAAGGAAAGCGAGCGAGAGAGTTTTCTTTCGAAGATTTTCTTCGACAATCTCCTCTTAAATCGTCTATTCATGCTGGAACTTGATTGTGACAACAATTAAGGTTTACGGGAATATCCGAAGCAATAGCTTTTCTGGAAATTATACGCCTTGTTCAAGTCGAACGAAGCAAGGGACGGATGTCATCGAGACTACTATATGTGCAGTCGGTGAAGTTTATCGAAGTTCAAAAAGACAAGATCAAGATTAAAAGGTAACAAACTTACCTGAAATGCTTAGCCTTATTTTACGTCGAATACTGAATGAAATTGTGTCAGTTTTCTGGTCTTCCCGTAGACTATTTTCTGCTTTTCATCTTTGTTTACTCGCTCTTGTTATACATATTTTTAATTAAACTTTTCACTCGCGGTGTCTAAAATCTATATCATAAAGCAAAGAAATAAGCCTAAGCCATGTTTTATACTGTCATAAAACACTCCGGGCATTTGAGAACACTCGAGAAATGTAGAAAACATTCGCCTGCGGCTCATGTTTTCTACATTTCCCTCGTGTTCTCAAATGCCCGTCGTGTTTTATGACAGTATAAAACATGGCTTAGGCTTCTTTATTTGTTAATTAAGTGAGGGGCGTACTAGCTATAATATATAATATAAGTATGCACAATTTAGTATAAAAATTTTTCGAATGTTTTCTCTTACCAGTTGAATCCCCTTGGGGCGCCTCCGTTATCTGTCGTGAAAACGATTACAGAGTTGTCATACAATCCATTTCTTTTAAGAGCTTTAGTTATGTTACCAACAGACTCATCTAACGAAGCCACCATTGCTGCATATGTTCTTCTATCGTAAGATGTAATATACGGGAATTTCTGTGGAAAGAGGAAGACGTGAAAAATAATATAAGACGCGAGGGTTATGCTGGTTTTGCGAATCGAAACGTTTAAGGGCGTTATACAAATTGTTTTTCGATGTCAAACGTGGTAATATTGACGTAAGTATTATCGATATGTTGTCTTTATTCAAATATCTATCTGCCCGTCTATCTATCTGAACGTCTATCTGAATGACGGCCTGACAGACATACAGACAGACAGACAGACAGACAGACAGACAGCTTTGACAGGCTAGGTACACACGCCAGTTTAGTTTCGTTAAGTTTCCTTAAAGTATCGTAATATCGCAAAAATAACATTTGTACGTTACTGTTTTGTTTACTAGGTGTACTCCAAAATCTTGTTCAAAAATATGATTATCTTCAAGGCAAATTGCCGGAAAAAGAAACCACTATCTATATTCACTTACTTCAATCAACCTTTGTGGTGCTTGTAGCGGCTCTTGTCCATTAGCTGAATGAACCCCTTGCTGTGCAATGTACAAATAGAGCGGTTCAGATTTGTTGTGAGCGTCAATGATTCGTTCAGCCACTCCTGAGAACAATTCTGTTCCGTAATGACCGGTTTCGTTCCTGACAGCCTGGAGAAACAAAGAATAATTAGCTTTGGTGTGCATTAAGCGTGTGCTCAGAGGAGTCACTGCTCGCACGTCTGATTGACAATGTACTGAAAAAGTTAGGAGATATAAGTTGTCGATCAATCACGCCTTTTTTACCTTCATGTTATCTCTGAGATCTATCCCCCAGACATCTTCCTGTGAACTGTGGTCCCAGTAATCTTCTTTTCCGTTCCAAAATCCATAAAAAGTCTCAAATCCTCTGTAGGTTGGTGTGTATTCCTTTTCAAAAAATCCCAGATGCCACTGCAAGGAAAAGTGCAAGATTAAATAATAAATGAGAAAATATGAAATGTGACACGAGCGAGGGACAAAGAAAAATTCTGAGTCCCTGACGGGAATCGAGCCCATGGCCTCCCAGATACCGATTGGGCGCTCTAACCAACTGAACTACGAGAGACTCGTGGTGAGCTGGGCCATTTACTAGGTTCCATGTGACACGCGTCTTGCAACTGCAAGCTCAGTAATGTCGAAAGCATGATAAGACATTTGTTTTTACTACTAGTATTACTAGTAGTATGGCTTTTGGCCTCTTATATATTAGATGAGTTATCTGCTAGAGCATTTTACTATATGTCATTTTCAGTAATATTGTTGTACTTTATTACCCTGGCCATTCTACCTGATGCCCTCTTAATATAAATCCTATAGTTTGATTGACAAAGTTTCTGCAGCATTTAATCTCGCCGCAACTTTTTCTGCTCAACATAACACGATTCATACGACTTTTTGTTTCGAGAGGTTTACCTTTCCAACACCGTGCGTCCTGTATCCAAGTGACTTAAGGTACTGTGGCGTTGTAGCTTCACCCAGAGGAAGACCGTAGGGCTGGGTACCAAATACAGTTGCATGTTGAATACCTGTAACAATACAGAGAAGCCGAAAGGAAAGGTTTTTTGACACAATATCACTTAAACCAAGATTTCCCCCCTAGAGTTAGACCTGGCCTGGGTCACTGTGTTACCTTCTTGGACAAAATACTTTAACTCACAGTGCCTCTGTCCATGTACAAATACCATGAAGGATTTATTATTAAGTAAGCTCCCATCCCCTTTTTGAAGGCTTCCCTCTTTTAAATTTGTTGATCCACCACAAATTTTGTTTTCGTTACTAAAACGTTTAATTTAAGAGCACTAAAACATTAAAACCACGACCACGTTATATCGTTTTGATGTACTGTAACTGATATATATTTTGAAAAAAGACTCCCGTCGATTAAGGCCCTTGCTCTAAAGGTCTTGCCAAAGAAATAATCCCACTTCCCCAGGGGCTTAAAAGAGCTTTGATTTATGGTTGGCAATGGTAATTTGTTACGACCACCAACAAAATACTGGTAGATGGGGGTAAGGGGGTGTAGGGGATAAGAGTGACCTTTGATGGACAAGCATTCTATCCTGAGAAAAAAGCAACACTCCTATGGAAATCAGACAGGTCCAGCATGTTGAGCCAAATAAGACTCAACAACCTCCTCCAAAATAAAACCTTCTTTTTACACTTTTGGAAACGTTAAGTTTTATTTCGGTATCCAGACTATCCAGGCTACTGAAAGCAATTGAAAGGAAACTCTCAAATTAAAAAGTTTCTTAAGAGTTACCTAGGTTGACCGGGTGTTTTCCAGTCATGAGAGAGGCCCGGGTAGGAGTACAAATCGGTGACACATAATAACTGTTTAGAATCACTCCGGAGTTGGCCAATTTGTCGATGTGTGGAGTTGGGATCTGGGGCGAGCCATGAAAACTTACGTCATCCCAGCCCTAAAAAAGGAAATAAAATAAAAGTATAATCCGGAAACTTTAATTGGGCGGGATTGTGATGTGAAAATAAATATAATAATAGCAAAATTAATATGTTTAATTTCTTTATTTTTTGTTTCGCTTCATGTGATTTCACGCTCAGATTGCACATAGCAGAATTCCCTAAAACAGATTTAACTTTGAACTCTTTACCAGGTCATCAGCAACAATCATGATGATGTGGGGTCTGGGCGCTATCCAAGCCGACGTCTTCTTTCGTTTCTTTCCAAGCACGCAACTTGAGTTGAGAATGGCGAAAACGAGGCTAAAATAATGAAGAGTAAGAGCAAAGTTATGACACAACTGAAAGTAAATCCTACCTAAACATTCTATGTCCCAGATCGAGATGTTTAAAATTCTTTTTACAGATCGTCAGATATTTCCGTTGAAGTTAGCACAACTAGAAGAGAATATCAAATCGGTAATCGTTCCTGCCTTTTGCTCCCTTACACATTAGCCACGAAACTAGTTCTTTTGTAAGTGAATCTGTTTCTGATTACGAGTAGGATTTTGTGCGCGCTCTGATTTCTCAAGGACGATATATGTGTCTGTATACAAACATAGGCTTAAGTTTGAGTTAAAATGGCCCACACCGCCGGACCTTATCCAGATTTGGGCCGTAGCATAAAGCGACTATAGTTGTATTTCTACTTCCGCTAGATATGAGATGCTAGTCAATAGCTGGTTATTCGCGATCGAACCCTAACAATTTGTCAGATTGTCAACTGTTTGCTGGTACCCACTTACACGCCTGGGTGGACTGCAAGGCACTGTGAGAGTAAAGTGCCATGACCAAGAATTCACCCAGCACGGTGACCCCGGTCAGAGCTCAATCCCGGACCGCTCGATCCGGAGTTCAGCGCACTAACCATTAGGCCACCGCATCTATGTCTCCCACGAAAATAAGAGAAATGGTGGAGCGAGGAAATGGCTGTATGAAAACTGGAAGAGTTTGCAGACTTTTTAAAACAACGGAAAGTGGTTCTCAAATAACCGAAATGTTTGACGGCTTTATTTCTTAATTGACACCCTAGCCGATTTGCCAAAATGTTCAGGTCAACGCAGTGGTTCAACGCATAAACTGTGTATTAAAGGGAATTTGTCACAGTTTTTTACCAGATTTTTAAAGAGCCAAAATTTATATTTGTACCGTTGGGAACCTAAATATAATGTCCATTTTTTATCAAAACTAGTAGTATTAAAGCAATAAAACTGTCAATAAGCGTCTTTGGCTGCGGATGGCTCGGATGGATATGGATAGCAACTTGAAAAGTCCGCGCGTCTTCAAAAATCTCGAAATTTACAGCCGTAGCTTGATTTCTATCCGCATATTAAGGTTATATAGTTCTTTTATATGTTTAAAGATAGTGTTTTTCATGGGTTAAGTTGCCCACCACTAATTTCAGAACAGTTCAGACCAAAAATCTGCGTAATCCCCGCGACGTAGCACATATTAATCAAATTAAAGAGTGTCTGTGAGCTTAGATGAAATGCCATTTATTGATGAATAAAATACTTTAGTACAAGGATTCTTCTTTAATTTCATTGAATTTCGCCATTCACGGGGACAAATACAAGGTGTCAATTTTCAACAGGTGGTAGATTCTCTAAAATTAGCAAAGTAACCAAGCGCCCAAAAACAATTCCGCGCAAGCGATTTCACTTTGCAGGCAATTGCAGCTGAATTGCCACCACTTACTTTGCGCCATGAAACACAGAATTAATCTCTCATACAGTTTATTTTCGCAGAAATAATATGCCAGTGTAATTAATAAAACATGGTACCAAACTTGTAGCGGAGATAGGATTTCCGCCGTTCCGTATCACGGGGCAATACCGGCAGAGATTCTTGAGTAGCCCAGGAAATAATTCTGCACAAGTGTGACTAGTACAAGATGGCTAACGTTTCGAAAAGTTTTAGCGAATTTCGAGTTTATGAGGTTTATAACGGACTTATCACGTTAGAATATGTTACGTTTGGCAAAATAACAACCCCTTATACTAGCCTGCGTTTGTTAAGGCAAGACATATTAGCTTCAAAACTCACCATAATTCCCATAGCAAAGAAGACCTCATTGCTTTTATCCTGGTTGTGTGATTGAAAAATCACAGCTGGCTAATGAGTTTATAAATGGATATTATCGTGTTCATTCCCTGATCTCTGCTGTTCGTTTGAATTTCTTCAAATCAATTATTTATCACATGTTTATTCAGGTCGATCTTAAGAATGGTTCAAAGGTATAAACAGGGGGCATTATTAGCAAAGAAACGGGTACCACTTATGGAGTCGTTTGTAAACTTTTAAACCTACACAATAAAAAACAATTTTGTTTTCTTTTTGCCTTTTGTCAGGTACCTGAAACGAAAACTAAAAAAATATTTTTGTGTGTAAAAAGGGATTTGTTTGCTGGAAGACTTTGGTTCTCCAGGGGAACAGTGTACGTAGGCGGGAGGCCAATTAAGATTTATTTACATTGTTTGACCTTTGGCAAATAATTTTAATGATGCAGTTCATGTTCTGGGCTTACAGTCATGTTTGTTCCCGTGCCTCGTTTGGCAACGAGAGATCTGGGACGAGAATGAGAGTAGAAGAACTTCCTTTTGCTTTTGTCAGTGTTGAATAGAGTGTGTTCATGGCGGCCATATTGGAGGAGTGCAACAATAGAATGATTTTCTTTTGGGAAAAAATCATTTTTATGCAAATGACTTTTATTGTTTGACTCCTCCAACATGGCTGCCATGAAAACACTCTATAAGAAGCCATCTTTTCTTTTTTACTAGATTACTCGATTCGACGCTACTCTTACCCCCCCCCCCCCCCCCCCTCCTCTATCTGGAATTTGCAATCAGTCACTAAAATTAGTCTTACGTATAATGGAAACGTCTGTTTCCTTTCCATAACGTGTCGGATCGCGGGGGGTTCGGGGGGGGAAAAAAAAAAAAAAAAAAAAAAAAACACGTTAGACCACCTTACCAACAATTATCGATTTTGATTGGTCAATCCAATTCTTTTAAACCAGTCAACCTGGACACAAAGTTGTAGAAGAGATGCGAAAAATTAATCAAATGGCAGTTTGTCGAATTTTCGCCTCTCTCAAGTATGGGTAGCCTGTGTACAGCCGTCCCGCTCCGCTAAAGTACGGGTAGGAACAAAAATTAAGTTCAATTAGTAGAGTGCTCACGATAAAGATCGGTTGTAAACTGAGCGCCGAAAAGCGGTCGTTATTACGTAACACATCAAGTATTGGTTGAATTGCTTTTACGAAAACACGTGTTGGTTCGGGCCTCCGGGCAAGAGGGGGTGGGGGGAGGGGAATCCATGTTTCCTTCCTCGCAACGAAATTTCCTTCATCAGTTTATGTTCCCGTGTTCCCTAAAAGTATTTTACCCCAAACTTCGATTTTCGTGTTCCCTGTTCCCTAAAATATGCACTTGTTCCCGTGTTCCCGGTTTTATTTTTCTTTTGTTGCCCACGTTCCCTTATTCCCTGAAACCCCTGGGCAAGCCTCGACACTTTCTTTTTTCAAATTCATTTTAGATACTTTATTACAAATTCTAGCAAAAAAAAAAAAAAGAAAAAATATTTACATAGCATTTTCCATACTATACACAATAAATATTACATTAGTTTTGGTCAAAACACTACGATGGGAAAGCAAAAGATATCTAGAATAAAAACGAACGAAAAAGGAATTGAGTAAAGATCAATCTGCCTGCAGACTGGGTGACTGTAAATTCGTTTAGCTTTGTGCTAAATCTCTTGCTCTTCTGCGCATTTATCACAAAAACAGGCAAATAGCCAGAGAGAAAATAAAATGTCCACGTTAGACCAAACGCAAGAATCCAACACCCACCTCTAACCCAGACGAAACACAAGCATATTATTTCTTTACATTTACGAATACTTGACTAGCTGTAGAAATTTGTGAACCTTATCTAGGGTCCTTCAAAATATCATCGATCCTTACAGTATTTACAAATATAATTATCATTTACTTATAATTGAATATAAGAATATCACCCAGAATAGTAGAATAAACTTTAGTTTGGCAATTGCGGCATTTTTCAGTGATTAGAGTAGCAAAAAGTGCAACATTGAATTGACAGCTCTTTAATACAAGACTGATGATATCAAATTGATGAGCTAGAAACTGGAATTCAATTCGAGGTAACATTTTCATTCCTAGATTGCTTAGAGAAATAATAGATAATAGTTTTAGGAAAAGACAAATTAATGAACTCTGTAATTTACTCCCCGGCTCGCAGGACCAAAGGAGCTGTCTGCGAACTTGTGTCATGATAGGGTATCTTGGGAAATTGAGTATTCAGAGATGAAGATTATCGAGTAAAGAGCGCTGTGGGTTAGCGGCGGTATCCTAATCCAGGACGAAATCCTTTCGTGAGTATGTTGCCTTCTGATTTGGATCTTTTAGAAAACCTCTTCAAGTCTTGCGAGTAGTTTTCGTCTAACATCGGCAGGTAGCACTGGGGTTCACAGTATTCCTTAAAAAAAAAAGGAAGATTTAAAAGGACACTGAAATGGGGATTTTGCTGCAGTTTATCATCATAACGGTGCTAAAATCACGACTTAGTACCTTCGCTCATACACGAGATACGGCTAGAAACACCAGGACGAAAATATTATTAAGAGCATTATTGTGAGCATTTGTAGCTTGTTTGTTGCGTTGTTAAAAAAAACACACACAAACAAAAGACAATTCGAAATCAAAACATCATTCATGTGTAATTAATGATAGCAGCCCGATCATGCATTATCGTAAAATTCCGGTTATAAGCCCTGGGCCGATAAAACTTCGTAAGGGGTTTTGGGTGGGCTTATAAACGGAGGGGCTTATATCCGAGGAGGCGGGGAGCTTTTAAGCGAAAAAAAAAAACGTTTCGAAACGACACATGGCAATGTCGATTGAAATACGTTTTTAAGTTAAAAAGTCATAATAAAGCAACATTTAGCCCTGTTCAGTACTGTTATCCAGCAGAGGGGGGCTTATATATCCGGATGTATTTGTTTGTTTCCAGGTTGATGGGCCTATAACCAGGGGGACGTATAACCGGAATTTTACGGTATACTGCTTCTGATAAACGCCGGTCGGGCAAGACGGAGGGTGGAGAGTGGGGCGTGGACTGTGGGTTATGCCGGAGACAAGCAAGAATCACGAGGCACCAGCGGTAGCGTGCAGTCCTACAGCCCACCAACAGTCCAGCAAACAACCAAATCTAGCAAGTGAATCGAATACACAAATTTACACAGCTTAAACCTTACAGCGAACACGTCCCTTACCTTGCATTTTCCAAAGAATGCTTTGTAACCTCCTTCTATGAGGTACAGTTCAGGATAGAACAGTTTAGGATACATGTGATAATGAATATCGCGGTCTCTGTTCCGTAAGAATCGTGACCTAAAAAGCAAAAGTACAGAGCACAGCATCATAACTATAGAATCTTTTTTTTTATTACTCACTTGATTGATAAGTAGGGAGGGAGGGCATGATCTCAGGTTAATCAGGTTGTATTCCGTTGTGCATTGTACCGGGAAACTTACAGGTCCAAGGGGAATATGTTTTCGTACTCACATGTCTGGGCCTCTCTTAGATGAGAACTCGCAGTGGAAGATTAAAATAGTCTTCTTTCCTGTCAGACTTCTCTTAGGCTTATCAATAAATTCGCTGTAAATGTCTTCCTTTGTGTAAATGTTCCGTGCACCCTGTAAAACAGACCAACACTTCATGGTAAACAGAGTAAAATATAATAAATAATAATAAAATAGTATTTAAAGGGCAAAATCTACTAATTGCCCATGGCGCTTTACAATAAAATTATTCAGTAATAAAAAGATGTAAAAAAGTTAAAAACTCTAAAAATAAAAAAATAAAAACGGATATTTACAAATATAAGTTCAAATGTACCTAAAAAAAAATCAAAAAAAAGCCTGTTTAAAAAGGTACGTTTTTAAATGTCTCTTAAAAATGTCAATAGAAGGACTTGATCTAAGTTCAAGTGGGATCGTGTTCCACAGTCTTGGGGCCGCCACAGCAAACGCTCTCTCCGTGTGTTTTCATTTATTTTTTTTTTTGCTTTAGGGGTCGCCAGAAGATATTGTACTGATTGAATTTTTTTTCCATTTATAGATTCCATATAATGTTGAAAATTGCAGGTTATACATGCTTTGCAGTGCAATGCATCTGGAGATAAAAGGGCGTTGTTCACGTGACGCGTGATACCTTAAAGTAGCGCGATTAAACGTGACCAGACGAGAAAGATACTTGCAAGAAACGGGATCACGACCTTCCTCAAACTTATGAACTATTTCACACCAACAATACATGTAGAATGCAATGTGTAAGCAATTGTTTCATTAGTCTATGAGGCATGCAATAGGTTCTTGTGGCTTGAAACAATTTTCATAATATTAAGGTGTTTAGTATCGGGGCATTAAGAGTTATTTACCTTAATGTGGCCTGCCTCGTACTCATAGGGATAGCGACAGTCTATGATGTGGGCTTCCACTTCTGGAAATTCATTGTTCAAGACCCGTGCAACCTGAAGAAGACATGACACATACGACTCAACTCACAGTCCATGCAAGCAAGAAACTTCACGTAATTCACTCAACAAATAACCAACACGTGAAAACGTATGTACATGTCGATGAACAGAGAACAATGTTGTCATAACTGAGTTACCGTTTCTGGGGTTAAGCATTTCAGGTCGTCGTGTTGTCCAGGTATTGATGGTAAAGTGTATGGCTACAATAAAAGAAAAATAGTTTGAACATTTTATGGAAATGAAAGTGTTATGAAACCACTTTAAGAAGTCATGAGTCTGTCCGCAAATGTTGCAACATAATAATTAAACATAGGTGTACAAATCAGGTACAACTGACATGAACCAGCAAAGAAGCAATACTCAATATTAGTAGAAACTCAGCTGTGTTCTAATGGAAATCCGCGAATCTGATTGGTTCTCCCACTGATTTCTATTCGCCGATAGAAAACAGTCGCGCGCTCGCGTAGCTCTTTAAGCGGTAAATTTTCTTGATTTTTGTCTTCAAAGTGCACAATATTGTAGGTTTTGGACTGCAATCCTTTAGAGTTTCTACTAAAACAATTAGACTACTCGCCCTCGTTTTCTATGAGCGATAGTCAACTCGGCTGCGCCTCGTTGACTATTTGCTCATAGAAAACTTGGGCTCGTAGTCTAATTGTTAATTATTAATTAAAGAGGGAAAAAATCAGCTTTTGACCTACCCCGCTAAAATCTCCAACAATATTTTTGTCACCTGCATGAAGCGGAAAAACAAACAAGCAGACTAAGAAAACGTTACAATGCACATGTACCGTGCACATACACGTAAAATAAATAGTACATAATAATTATTTACAAATGTTGCATTACGGTAGGCCTTATCACGGTTTTCGACGCCATCTTGACGAGTAGGCAAAGTAGGTGAAATTACAGTGTTTGTATGGGAATCCGACAGCAAATATTTTTTACAAAGATTGAATTCTGGACAACTTATCATATGAATTGTAAAGTTAAGATACTAGGCAAAAGTTTCTATTCACTGAGTTTGAAGGATGTAGCTGGGCTAGAAAGCGTTCAGTCATGTTTTTAATTTCCCATACATTTGTCCATAATTTTTCCCGCGTGCCGCGTCATTCATGCAGAAAAAATATAGACAAATGTATGGGAAATTTAAAACGTCACTGAACACTTTCTTGCCCAGCTACATCCTTCAAACTCGGTAAATGAAAACTTTTGCCTAGTATCTTAACTCTCACCATGTGCGAAAGGAAATTTTCAGCCCGGAATGTTATCAAGTCATACCTGAAGCATCAAGCATGTCTCCAAGGTCATGCTCAAATGTTGCTGACTGAGAACGTCTCAAGGGGCAGGCCTGAACTTCATTTGGCCTTTGTTGAAATAATGCCTGTAGATAAATAAAGGAAGGATACGTTTGAAATACTGTACAATCTCATGGTCAGGGTCAAAAATTAAATCGATCTTCACACATATTGACCTTCATACCATTAAATTGATCTGTCTTCAAATATTCAGCCTAGTTCCAGATCATTTTTAGGACTGTATTCTCAGAACTGCAAATAACAGTCAGTCATCGGACAATGGCTGAACAAAATTTGCCCATGTCTGGCAAAATCCCAACCGTAGTCGGACATCATGTCCGGCCAATTTTTTAAATCATGAATGACCTATTTGTATCATTTTGCAGATGAAATTTAAGTTGCGACAATTTTGAATTCAAAATAAAGTTCAAGTCTGACCAATTTTTTTTTTGTCCGACCAAAATGGTAACTAAGTCGGACATATGTCCTTTCAGCAAAAAATAATAATTTGCAGCCTAGACTTGCTCTAAGTCGACCTCGTATAAATTGATGAGAGCTAGAAGGGATCGATAGCAAGCAGGTCACCGTGCGAGCGAATGAGGTCGCAAAGCGACCGAGATGGAGGTCGCAGAGTCCCTCTTGAACTCCAATAAAATATTTCCTGTTTTTGGAGTTTAGCGTGTAACTCCCATGTGCAGCACCCTACCCTGCTGGCAGTTTCTTTTGCCTCAGTCAGTTCACTTACCATATCAAGTAAAGATGGATGATGATTTCCTTCCACAAGCGACATACATCTTTGCCTACAGAGGTACACACAAGGTGAGATTCAGAGAATAAGTGCATGTGTACAGAAAATGGAAAACAACACCAAAACAAACAAAGAATAAATCAACTACAGAAACAAGCAGTCAGCTATCTGTACCTTAGCTTTTTCTTCAAGTTTGGGCTTGGATCTCTTGGAGGATTTGGTCTCTGCAGGATGAAAAATTAAGAGATTTTTATTAATAAATTCATGCACTTTACAAGAGCAAAGGGTACTGTGCTTAAAATTTCACTGTTTGGATAAATAAATGTTATTTTTTTGCTTAAATTCTGTGGGATTTCTGGGGAGAGGGAGTAACAGGAGTGGAAAAGAGTAGTGTTGCCAGGGCCTTCCTCCTTTTCACACCCTGAATGTCCGATTAGAACTATGGTTATTACTTATAAGTGGTATCATGTGAATTATTCTGCCAGACTTTTATGGAAAAAAAATAATGCTATCACATTCACTGACTATCGCAGTTTGCACTTTTCTGTCATAAGCATTCATAGTATTTAGTTTCCAAACTTGGCACATAAATCTACAGTACTCCAATTCAATTTGGCTGCAGTCGAGAAGACTGAATTTAACATGCAAGCAAACATGTATCCATTTCGTATTCTGCCCTGTGATTTGCCTTTAATGGCTGAGTGCCCCCCCCCCCCTCCCCCCACATTAGAGTACTTTAACATTTACAGTATGTTTCCTTACCTTGAGTGCAAAAGATTTGGACCTCTGCCTCATTGTGCCTCTTTCTTTGGTTGGGCTCTCTGATGCCACTGTATAAGCTCTGTCTCTTCCAGCATTGAACAAGTCTCTTGGCTTATAACCTGGTCCTGAAGCCTACAATGAACCAATACAAAGTTAACTCACTTTTCGAGTTATTTCTCACTCAATTTGTTGCCACCTTTCCAAGGTTTTTTATATTTCGAATTTCACAGCCTACAATTTGTAGGTGATAAATGTCAAAAAAAAGCAATGTGTGGCAAATCTTTAATATCGCACTTAAAAACTAGATGATAACAATGAGGATGACAATGATGATAACAGAATTTAAAAAACTCATTAATAATTCATAAAGAAAATACAAAAGAAATTAATGTTTAATGAGTGTCTTTATATCTGATAAAGACACGGCTAAACTTTACGTCCAATTTTCTAGGCCAAAATAACCCCAAATCTAAATATTAGTGCAAGAATGAGTTGATCTACATCAGAAGATTTTTAAGCCGTTTAATAAACTCGCAGTTCGTGTTTTATCAAGTCTAAAACACTCGGCTGCGCCTCGTGTTTTAAACTTGATAAAACACTGCTGCTCATTTATTAAACATTACATAATTTTGTACCTTTGGCGTATCTTTAGAACTTTTCCTTGCGTCATCAGCTTTCTGTGATTGACAAAGGAATACATTATAATTTATAATACGGTATATTTCTTGAACTCTACATGTTCACGAGTCAAAACAAGTTTTTAGGATAGTTGATACAGTATATTCTTACATTTTATGCCACATTCAAAAATGAAATTAAAAAACTCCCGTGTTCTGATTTTGTAAAAAAACAAGCAAGCATTGGAGATGAGGACAAACATGACTGTACAACTTAATTTAACACTGTGAGAACTGGAAGATACATTTCATATTTGGCAATGTGTAATGTTATAACTATACATGTACATTTAATCAGTGAACATACATGTACCTCTTCTTCTCCAATGGTAAATGACACCAGTGGTGCACTAACAAGTTCTGTTATTCCTGACGGCATCTCCAAACCATTGTCCTATGTTCGAGGAAAAAAGAAAACAAGTGTGCAATTATTATCACCAGCCCCACCAATTTCTAAAGATAATGCTCTATATCTTACATTAATGCAAAACTCTCTCCAAAGGTAAACGTCCCTAAGGTTACATTTAATACTAAAAATTTTTACCGTCAAGACTACCACTACATGTATTGGAATTATTATTTTTTGCATTTCATACAAATGCACACGCTGAGAGACCAGATGGACATGTACAATGTAGTCAAGAGGGCACTAGAATGGAACCCACAGGGGAAGCGAAAGAGAGGGAGACCCCAGCACACCTGGAGAGTGGAGATGCATGAGTTTAAGCAAGTTCCTTGGAAGGGATACACCTTACATGGAATGAGGCAAAGGGCACTGCACAAAAAAGGGTTAGGTGGCCCACGCCACTCCAGGACCTATGTTCCAGAGAGGATTAAGTAAATATATGTTGTGGTTTAATTTTCATCTTGGTTCATTTTTTTCAAACCAGTTTATTTTTTTCAAACCAGTTCAATTTTTTCAGGTCTTAGCACTTGTTGACAGGATTTCAGTAAATTTCCATTAGGCATCCACTTTGTTATTATGGCTAAAATTTGTGGTAATGCTTCTATTCCAAGACGGAGGCTCTAACAAGTACTATTAGGTTTTTACGGGTAATTATTATTGTTTTACATTTTATTTTATTTTTAACTTCATGATTTACTCTTGAGTAACAAAACAGAAAGTCACTGCACAATAATCTAAAAGTAGTCAAGTAATTGTCACAATGTGTTCATAATAAACAAGCTGCAAGACTTAATTTGAATTGAGTCTTTTTTTATCGTTGTCATTATTTAATTTTCACCAGTGCTGTACAAGCAGTGTCTGACATTTGCAGAATTTAGAATGCTGAATTCCAAAGGCGGAAATATTACAGACTGCAGAATCGCTTTGCTTGCGGTTAGCTTCACCCCAGTTTGCTTGCGGTTAGCTTCACCCCATTTTGCTTGCGGTTAGCTTCACCCCATTTTGCTTGCGGTTAGCTTGACCCCAGTTTGCTTGCGGTTAGCTTCATCCCAGTTTGCTTGCAGGTTAGCTTCATCCCAGTTTGCTTGCGGTTAGCTTCTGTTTGAGCTTAGGGGCATTTGTACATGCTTATCAGGGTTAGGCACTTGTTTAAGTAAGAAGGATTAAGCACTCAGTTTAGTGATTAGGGTTAAGCATTCACTTTGGCTGGTTAGCTTTTATTTGAGGTTAGGGCATTGCACAACAAAGTCACCTATGCTTTAACCTTTTTCACCCAGTCACTAGTAAAAAACAACAGGTATTTAGTATTTGATATTTGAGTTTATTCTAAGAAAAATGCATTTAAATACCCTTTCTACATGCTGCAGAAAATGACAACACAGTAGTATAATCAAGTTTAATGTTCTGAGTGCTAGCTGTTCAAGGATATGAACTGGTGGGTGAAAAAAGTAATTACAATTTCTTCAATTTTTCCCAGAAGAAGATTTGAATGAAGGAACAATGTCTTGTCGACACGATCAACTTTAATAGAGATAAAGTCTCCAACTGAAGAAGTAGCGTTTGAATACTCTTTGTGTCTCTCCGGCCGTTTTAGCGCCTTGGGCTGCACCATGATTTTAAAAGATAATGAGCAGTTATGTTCATGGCCCACTTATGTTCCTTGCTGCAATCGCATGAACAGTTACGAGAATCCATTAAATCAATCTTCAGGAGAGATAAAAGTTTCGGACATTGAATAGGTTTATCAACAATCTTAACGCAACTTGTGCTCCACTGCTGCTCCGCATGAAAAACTGTACGAACAGATGGACAAACATGGCTGTCACTTTCACGTTGACTTCGGAATAGTTGTCATGTCTGTTTACAAGTAATTTCTCGACCACAATGAGCAGCTCGAAGGAGAAATATAGCACTTCGTAAAAATCTCTTTTAGCCACCACTTTACTTTTGTCTGCTGAAATAAGCCCACTTCTTACTTGTTATGTTATTGTCGAGATTTCCCACTTCGATCGTTCGATCGCTGTCTTCTTTCGATTGAATTCCAAGCTGCTTCACGGTCTGGTATTTCAGGTAAGCTTGGCTTTGCTAATGTTAAAGAACTCGTCTTCGATAAATATCGTTATTGGCGATTCTTTTTTTCACTTGTTTCTATTTCAATGCCGCTAATTCTTTACAAAATGTTTCTTTCGAAACACATGGCACGGTTCAGCCATCTTTCGAATTTTCTAAGTCTCATTTGCTGTGAAGTGCGCATGTACGCATATTTAGCCGAGCGAATGGGAGTCTGGGACCGAATAAGTTATAATAACAACAAATCTGGGTGAAATGTGCAACAAATCCTTTGTGGTCAAGAGGTTAAAGGCGCAGTACTACAGAGCGAGAGTTGAGCGAGAGGTCAGTGGATCAAGACCAGGTAAGGTTAAAGAAAAAAAAAATAAAATAAATATCTGTGTATAGGGGGTAGTGGGGATAGCAAAAAAGGGGGGGAGGGTGTAGGATATATCAGGGGGGAGGTGAAGGGGAGAAAGAGAGGGAGGTAGGGACTGAAAATTTCCCGTAATTTTTCCGTGTTTATTCTTTTCACCCCCCTAAAAATACCATGCCCCTATTTTTCACCACACCCCAAAAGATGAAAGCCCTTTTCAGACAGTTGATAAATAAACTGGTTTAAAAAAATTGAACTGGTTCAAAAAAAATAAACTGGTTTGAAAAAAAATGAACCACTGACAAAAATTAAACCACAACATATATACAAATGCAAATGTTGTGTAAACTACCGTAATGCGGGACAACATTTCATATACTGTGTGTAATCCCTTACCCCTTTTAAGCCACAAAAATAATTTCTCCAGTAATGCAACCCCCACCCCACCCCACCCCACCCCACTGTCCTGTAATCCTTCTGGGAAAGTAATCAATTCACATGTCACAAAGAAACTTGCTTAAACTAATTGGGAAAGACACATTCAACCAGCTCTTGTATGCCATCCTAGCAATTTAAAGCTTTCTGTGTAAAGTACGTACGTACCTCTTTAGACTGTTCTTGGAAAAAGTCATCAATAAATCCATCATCATCTCCATCTGCTTTGTAATCAAAGTCGCATGCTCCACTGTCTTGACTTCCACACTCAGACGGAGAGGATGGAACAAAGGTCTCCTTGGACTGCGCAAAAAAGATAAATCAAAACATTGTACAAGAAAATGAGAAAATGTTTTAATAATATTCATCTGTTACTGGTCGAAATGTTTGGAAGAAACTTGTTGGTTTTGTTTTGCTTAATTATCCACTGCAGGCTGCAGTTGAAACTCAAAGGCCTAGAACAACAATTCCAATAGTCCTATATATATATAAAATTATCTGGGGAGCCCCCCTCTATAAGCAAATTGGTCTGAAGGCCCAATAACACTCAGGGATGTGGCTAAGAAAACACTTGGCTGGCTCATCAACAAGCCCAGCTGGCTTTTCTTGCCTTGGCAGCTCTTAAAGTCTACCTACATGTATGTCTCTGTTTTCATGTGAAATTTCAGCCGGATTTAAGTTCTATTTTAGCCGGCGGAGAAGTTAGTCGGCAGCCGGCCCTTAGTGACATCTCTGAATACTGTATCCTGCGTATCGTACTGACTGAAAAGATCATCTCTCTGTACACTCAATATTTTTATCCCACAGAAACAGCATAGGAGTGTACCAAAACTGGACATTTACTGACCAGCCGCTCATGCGTAAAATAATTTTTTTATCTGTTTTTATGGCTTTATGGCAAGATTAGTACTAGAGCAGTTTTCAATCGAGTGTAGTAAAACCAAAATCAAAGTAAATTACTCTGGCCAATCACAAAAGACACAGACCAACCAGTAAGCCAACCAAAATTCGAAGCAAATGCATGAAGCCGGTACGAAGCGCGGGAAAACCCGCGTGAGCGAGTCACAATTGGTTTTAGTTTTACTTCCAATTGGCTAAGAAAGTGGCACAAGATTTTTAAACCAATCACTAAGCGTAGTAATGCAAAACCAAAGCAAACACAAATTACTTTCGATACTCAAGTGAAAACCGCTCTATTTGACTTAATTTGACTGATGAAATTTGATTTTACACTGAGACTTATTGGCATCACGTAATTCTAACTAAGCACTAAAAAATTAGGATGAATAATTTACCTGTGGTGATGGTTCAGAGAACGATCTTACTGGCAAACTGTAGATCGATGATTTTCTTCCCCCAACTGGGCACTTTGGTTGAGCAAATTTGAATTCTTTTTTCTCAGAAGGGCAAACAGCTTCTGTTGTTTTTATTTCACTATCCTTTCCAGTGTCAAAATTTAATTCAATATTTTCTTTGTTTGCAGTAAAAGGATCCTCTCCACTCTTAACCTAATGGAAGCATGGGAAATCATGATTAATGTAAATGTTGTGGTTTAATTTTATATTTGGTTCAAAATTTTTCAAACCAGTTTTATTTTTATTTTTCAATGTCTCATATTCATTATCATAGTCTAAAACAAAGGAAAATAAAAATCAAACTGGTTTAAAAAAATTTAAACCAAGGATAAAATTAAACCACAACATAAACAACTAATTAAAAAACTAAGGATTGAGCTACTTCGTCATTCGGATTCCCCAGAATTGCATTGCACATCCTTACTGCCGATAACTACACACATAATAAGAGCACATGCTTTAAAAAATGACAGCTTCTTCTTTAAATCTAAACACATTTAAAGTGTGACTACATAGTACAGTGCAAGGGGTACCGGTTGACCATCAGCAAACAGTCAACAATGCATTTAATCAAATTCATGGATTTGCAAATAGACTATGGTAAGTTTCTACTAAGAAAATAATAAATAACATGGCAATGATAAGTCACTTACTGGTAATGAGTTCCACCTTTTGAAAGGGGGTCTCCTGTTTAAAGAAAAATGTCAAAATTTAGAAGAGTTTACAAAACAAAGTTGAAAGGCAGACTATTAAAATGTAGGGGGAAAGATGCAAACTTACACTTCATGGACAGAGCCAAAAATTACGAAAGTTTAAAAAATTTATGAATATTGGAATAATTCAACCCTAACCTCCCTGGCTCCTCTGGATAGCAAATCCTTTTTTTGCAAATGAAGGTTGTATGATGCAGTGGCAGTTGATTTAACCTTCAGCCCTTAATTAATTGTGGGAGGCGCGGTGGCCTAATGGTTAGCGCGTTCGCCTCCGAGTCGAACGGCCCGGATTCAAGGCCTGGCCGGGGCGCTGCGTTGTGTTCTTGGGCAAGACACTTTACTCTCACAGTGCCTCTCTCCACCCAGGTGGAGATGACTAGCATCCCATCCAGGGGGGAGTAGCAATACTCCTAGTCGCTTAATGCTACGGAAACCAGGATAAGCTCCGGCCTGTATGGGCCACTAGGCTCGAAGCAGACTCACCCTTGACTTAATTAATTCAATTTCTTTCTCCAAGGGAAATAGATGGGGCCTAATTCTTTATAACTTGGGCCAAGTTCCATTTTACACATTGGAAAAGGCAAACAACTCTACATAATGTATATGCATATGTCCGAAAAGCTTATTGCTTGCTTATTGCTTTTTCACTGAGCGTCATGTAAAATGGATCAACCACACAATCAACCACTGTTACCCAATAGCATGTGAAATATTGGTGATAATGTTAGATGAAAAAATTGACCCTGTTCAAACAGTTTCATCCAACATTTTACATGATTGACAATCTTTGACGGTTTGTTAGCTGATGTTTCACGGCTGGTATTACTGGGCATACATACATGTACACACTGTAGGTACAAGCAAAAGCAAAAGCACAAGAATAAGTACATAACAAGAGCACACATTCTCATTCTTCTAAGCACAGTACCACTAGGAACAAACATATGCATATATGCAGAATAAACTTCTTTTGCTTTCTTGTCTTATTCCTAGTCATGCCTAGTGCTAGGATCAGTGGAACCAGAGTCTACTTCTGCTTGGGCCCAGTGAAAACTAGCTTTTACAGTGTAGGGTCCGATAATGGATTTGTAACCTCAGCGTTATAAAGTTTTTGTAAGCTTATATTAGATGACAAATCAGAATAATCTTACAACCCCTTCTTACTTTCTTAAACTAACTCTACATGTAGATCTTTATGTCAAGATATTTATGCCTTCTGCATTATTAGCCCAGATCTATTCAACAAGCATTGATAACAAGGGTCCTGAAACAATAGAAAACACGTGGACAACGGAAACAGCTGCACTGAAAACCATCACTTTAAATGATCAGGCCTTCCAGAGAATTGGAACACGTGCAAACTCAATTACACGCAAATAAAATATATTGAGAGCAAAGAAGATTAAACCATCTTTTTAAAAGAAATTTCCACGAAAGGTTTGCATAACAACTCGATTAGAACATTAATGAATCGTACCACCAAAACGAACGTAAATTTAGAAATAAAAGCACATTACAAACCTCTGTTTTCTTTTTTCGTTGGCCCTTCAAAAAGGAAAAGAAAAAGTGTGCCTCAGACAAATCAAGTTACTTATTACATAACAGATTTCTTAAGTTATAAGTTGTTCGCAATAAGAAAACCGAGGCTCATTCAAAAAGCTAACAAAAGATTTTATTACAAAGGAAACTTGAAAATAAACCCGGAAAATAAATGAAGATTTGAAATTAAGTTGACGGTTTGTGAGTGCACATATATTTCTAAATACAAGGTGAAGCAGCAAAATAACACAGTTCGACAAAAAACTGTGATAAGTTCCCTTCACAATTTATTTTAAAAAAAGAAATAAATTGAAGAAAAATCAAGTTAATGCAAAATTATATAACGAAGCTAAATAACACAATAAACTTGAAGCTTACTTGAGTATTTCCATGGAAGGCGAGTCAAAAAGAAACCCTGGCGGCGAATCGGGGCAGTAGCCTAAAAGAAAGGAAAATTATGGTGAACCAAACAATTGTTTTACAGAAAATTGAATCCTGTCGATCGAGGTAATTGCAAAATTCATTACCTGACTCGTTAGATACTGTTGAAAGCGACCTTTGGAAACCCGCGTTAGGCGTCGAGGGATCATCTCCAGATAAGGAAAGCTTTCTTTTTGGAGTCCTTCCCAAGCTATAAAAATAAAACGGAGTCAGGCAATAGTTGGAGCAAACACTGTTTTGTTATATAATACACCAAATACTGTTTGAAGCCGTTCGATCTCCACCTCAAATACCGCCATAAATGTCGGGCACAAAATGAGCTTTATACGCATATTACCTGCTCTCAAAATTTAACGCCAGCTCAGTTATTGGAGAAAGCACAGCATTAGGAGCAATATCCAGTGAATTCTTTCTTCGTGGAAGTTCTAATTCGAGGTAGCTTCCAGCTCTCGGTTTCGGTCCGGCCATGTTGGAAATTGAGAACTCGTCCAGCGCTCGTCGAAGGGTCCACGAGTACAGCAAGTTTTGACAAGAAAACGGTCAAGGACGCTTCAGAAACGCCAAAAAAGAGTGCAAGAGAAAGAGAATTGATTCAAAACTACTGATACATGGACTTTGTCGGAAAGGAAAGAAGAAAGCGAGCTACAAGTTGGAGCTTCGGTCGAACCACGGCTTTTCAAACTTTCCCCCGCATTGCATGGTGAAAACATTATGCACGTTATCAGCCAATCAGATCACAGCATTTTGCATTGTTTTTGGTTTCCTGGGAATCTCATTTTCATTTTTCCCGCTTCGTTACACTTCCGGCTAGCCTCGTCTTCAAACGGTTTACCGAAACTAAAAAAGAATTAAACAAGAATTCGAAAAAAAGAAAGAAAATAGGGAGAAAGGATTTTTAGAGATAATTCCAAATACTTATAGTTTGCATTGAAATGAATAGTAGCCTTCGATTAACTGGACCTATATTTGTTTCTACCTAAAAAGCGACCGTTTAGCGCAACCATGAAAAAAATTCAAAATTATCAATGTTTTGCGAAAGATGATAGAAGGTGATTGGTTTATATTATCATAAAAATGTGGAACACGGCGAAAAACAGCGAACAGTTGAGCCTGAGATTGTAATGTCACGTCAAAATACGCCAGGATAATTCAGGAGCGAACTGCGGTAAAGTTTATTTATGTTCTGGCTGAAAATTTTGCCAACATTTTTTATTTCGTCTTATGATGACATCAAACATAAGATTTAAAAGAGTTACTCAAGTGAATGCGATGCATTTTGAAATGTTATTGCAATTATCCTCAAGTTACTCCCAAGGTAGGCCAAGACCAAAACCGGCAGTGTTAAATTTTTACTTAAGGCTAGGGTGCTTTTTATTCCTCCTCCCCCTCCAGCCGACAAACTGACCCAAAATTCCACACCAAATTTGCGCCCTGAGAAGAGCTTGTTCTCACCTGGCGCCAAGAGGAAATATAGAAATCCAATAATGAGAGAGACCAAAACATACCCCATTTATTTGAGATTAAACTGGTCAAAATCTATACCATTTTTGCGACTTTTTTTGCTTGTTTACAAGCGAAAATAGGAGAATAGCAGTTATGTGGGGCAAAATTTGGAACATTCTTGTCATTCTTGTCTACTCTCAAGGGACTTTTTTAATTTCTCAAGGGAATATTTTAATTTCTCAAGGGATTACTTTCCGCTGTGGGTGATCACGCGATCTCGTGGAAAAAACGTGACTTGTCATTTACAAACGTTATATAACAATGTTAAAAGTGACATGTCAGCTTTCTTATCTCAACGCACGTGTGTCTGAAAGGCGATCTATAAAAAGCGTCGCACAAACAATGGATTGCGTAACTAAAACACGAATAAATAGCCACTAGCACTTACATCGTTTAAAAATTACAAACGTCAAAAATAAACCATACCAAAAAACTTGCTCTTTTCAAAGATATTATTGAAGTTAAAACAAATGCAAGAGATGGGGGCTTCTTTTAAGGCTTCTTTTTTAGGCCAAATTTGGTCGCTACAAGCGCCCATTCTATTTCGTCATCAGCCTAGGTCGTTAGGGACGTGACCTCGCGTTGACAGCAATGTTGCATCACAGGCAGACCACCCTATGTGTTCGTGGTTAATTATTGTTGTTGACATGAGACGAACAAAAGAAATTTTGAAATCTATAAGGGTTACTGAAATAAAGCTCTGGAAATAACATATCTAACTACATTTCGCTCTAAATATCTCAATAAAGTTTAATGAAAGGTTTATCGACTCATGTGTTGTATTTCTTCGCCTGCGCGGGCCGTTTTAAGCACTTTTTTAACTGATTTAGCCGGC
Organism: Oculina patagonica; assembly: GCF_052425735.1. Lineage (NCBI taxonomy): Eukaryota > Metazoa > Cnidaria > Anthozoa > Scleractinia > Oculinidae > Oculina > Oculina patagonica. The sequence goes on from NC_135759.1 coordinate 4,563,071, forward strand.
CGAAGGCCAGTAAGAGAGAAAGAGGAGACAAGGCTTGCAAGTCGGCGGCCGCCAGCAGCGACCTCCTCCACTTCAAACCGGAATTAACGCCAAACTACTGAAAATCTCACCTATCTGACGACGGCTATCGATCGGTGAGTTGTTGCTCTATCTCTTCGCCGAATTTGAACTTTATCCCTCCAATAGTTTCCGAGAAAATCCACGCTGAAATCATGCATACGGCTTTTTGACTGCACAGGATAAACCTTCGACTCATACTTCATGCAAAAAAAGTCGGTATCTCGAAGAGACTTTGATTTTTGGTCAAAACGGCTCAAAAGCGTACCCTTTAATTTGGTACGTGGTGCCGCAGAGCTCCGGAAGTATTTTCGGAAATATTACATGAAGCATAAAATACCCGCTGACATACTGGCGGCTCATTATTTTTTGGAAACATTCGCTTGGACGTCTTGGACGCTTGGACACGGGACCGTTCCACCACGTGCGGCTTGGCGTTATACAAAACAAAAGCTGTTTTAAAAGAATGCAAGGTAATGTTTCATCGGTTTTTGTTTTCCTTTTGTAGTAGTAGCCGACACGAAATGGTGGTGTCGATTTGATACTAACATTTTCCTAACTAACCTCTGGGTCCCTCTGCGTCCCTAAACGGTACTTGTAAACTTTGAGGCTAGTTGTGCAGTTGTTGTCAGTTCTTGCTCAATAGCCCACCCTGATAAGCTTAAATTCTTGCACTAGCATTGCCCAAAAAGAGGTAAAAAGGCATAAATAACTTTTAGAAAGGAAAGGCGGTAAGATTTGCTAAAACTCCATAATTAATTGTGCGTTCAATTTTGTTATATAATTACTCCGATCTTAGACTACGAGCAGTCCCTATTTTTTCGCAGAGTCCGTCGAGCTTGAAGCGAATTTTTTTTCGAAGAGTTCATCGGGCTTGAGTTGAAGCGAAAAAAATTACGCGCGGGGGGAGGAGGCGGGGTCAGGCGAGAAGCGAAAAAAATAGGGACCCCGCAAAGCCACAGTGTTTGAATTATGCGTTGCTCTCACAACGCAAAAATATGATTGGCTACCGCTTGGAGCGTTGACAGCAAAATGTCAATACGTTGACAACACTTGCATGTCATTGCGAAGCGATGGGAGCAGGAGTTTTTTAGCTCTCGAAATCTCTTCTTGAGTCTTACTTTATCGGTATAATATTGCATCTCCGAAGAACATTTTCAATTCAGTGTATGTGTAGCAAGTCTGCCAAAGTACGGAGTGAACATATCTTAGAACACATCTTAGCGAACAGATCTTAGCTTGCTAAGATCTCCCACAACTGATTGTAATAATAAGACGTTGTTACCAATGATGGGCAAATAAAGTTGCAAACTCAAAAAAAAAAAAAAAACTTAAATGGAGGAGAATTCAACCAAAAGTAGCTTTATTCCACCTAAATTCAAGGCTCATACACAAGACAACGGCTGTTTTGCGCGAGCTTCGTAAATTACAAGCCGGGAATAAACAAATTTCAACAAACAGAAGCGATTTAAACACTTACATCAAGCTGCCTTTACATTAAGTAGCCCATAGAGGTGAATCAGTGTTTAAAAAAAAAACATTGCTGGAACGGTATAAATCGCCAGAAATAAAACTTTGCAGATGATTCTCAAAAAGCTTTAAGTTTGATGCGTACGTGACAAACCCAACTACTTGCAGCGGTGTCAATTGACAGTACGTCAAAATGCGGAAATATTATTGGACGAGGCAAATTAGATTTGAAATCGAAGCCAAAAATCAGTCGGCCGTGAAAGGTCAAACACTGTGGCTTTGCGGGCAGTCCCTATTTTTTACGCTTCTCGCCTGACCCCGCCTCCTCCCCCCGCGCGTATTTTTTTTCGCTTCAAGCCCGACGAACTCTTCGAAAAAAAAATCGCTTCAAGCTTGACAGACTCTGCGAAAAAATAGGGACTGCTTGTAGTCTACTCCGATCTCATTCTTTTAACGAGTGCCATTCGCGTTGAAGAACTGTTTGCGTACGTAATCAGTGCTTAATTTGTCAAGTATGAGGCCATACATGTGCTAGATTAAAGCAAAGTCTGTGTTCGAGCCAAGTGGCCCGTCATGCCGGAGCTTATCCTGGTTTCAGTAGCAGGAAGCGACTAGGAGTATTATTTTAGTATTTCTCTGCCCTCCCCCCCCCCCCCCCCCCCCCCCCCCTGAATGAGATGCTAGTCCATTGTAGGGTTACCCCCAACATTAAATTTGTTGGTACCCATTATTTAATTATACACCTGGGTGAAGAGAGGCACTGTGAGAGTAGAGTGTCTTGACCAAGAGCACATTGCAATGGCCCAGGGCTCGAGACCGGACCACTCAATCAAGAGTCCAGTGTGCTAGACCATTGGCCACTGTGCTTCCCACTGTCACTGGGGCTATACATGTACATGTACTAGGTATCTTTCCACCTAAGCACTAGCTTGTTAATTAAGATACAATGTGCTTTGTGTTGCTCACAGGCCAATTATGAATATGTAAGTGCCTGCATGGTTGACTGGTTAAATGCAGGCAACAACAGTGAGGCAAACATGTTATGGACGAGAACATATAATGAATTCATTAAGTTACTTTCATTAGCTTGGGACTATGCTCGGAGAATTCTGCCCTTAATCTTTCTTGTACAAACTTGACTTTGTTTGTTAACCAGAAAGACCTCATGCAATATTCACCTTGTACAAACATTGTGCTCATATAAAGAGGCCCTGTCAGGGTAAATTCCAACAGGCGACATGGTCCAAAAAGTAGCGACAGCACATATTTAAAATGAAATAGTTGGGACAAGCAGTACATAAATGTAACCTTTCCTGCCAAATTCCGACAAGTGACCAGAAGGCCTAGAATGACCGAAATCCAGACTAGTGACTCGGTACCCACTTGGCAAGGCATCTCGTGGGAAGTTATGTAATTTATCCATTGTTATCCAATATTTTCTTTCAACAGACAGTGCAATGCACCAGGATATTCAAGGTTGTCATACAAACAAACAACTGTACACCTTAACACAAAACCATGAGAAGTCTTTGAGGGAATTTACTAAGATGCTTCCATGCTATTACTGCCCAGATACATGTAGCAACAGGCCTTTTCAATTTAAGTCTGAATTGATACAGCATCAAGAAAAACACATCAGTCAGCGATCATTTGTTTGTAAAAAAGACTGTAACCATATTTTCAACTACACCAGTTCTCTTCCGGAACATTTACATGTGCAGTACTCTGGAGTACAACCATACAAATACACAGAAGTCGTCTTAACACAAAAACCTAACCAATCATATTGGAAGAATGCACTAACAACCTTCCGTGTAACTACTGTACAGAATGCAACAAGCTATTTAAATGTAAGTCTGAATTAACACGCCATCAAAGGATGCATACAGGTCAAAGACCATTTATATGTAAGGAATGTTACAAGACTTTCAACTATAACAGTTCTCTTTTGGAGCATTTGCGTGTGCATTCTGGTGAAAAGCCGTACAAATGCACTGAATGCAACAAGTGTTTTAGACAAGGATCGACTCTGAACAGGCATAAGAAAACACACACAGGCGAAAAACCACACAAATGTGACGTCTGCGGCAAGTGTTTTGCCCAGAGAAGAGGCCTTAAAGGACACAAAGTGACACACAGTTGTGAACAGCCATTTTATTGTTCCAAATGTCACCAGTATTTTGTACAAGAGAGATCTCTCCTCAGACATAATAGAAAAGAACATTATAGTGTGGAGCCCACAGGAGGCAGGGACATGCAGAGGACAAGCTGAACAGAACTCATCAGGCTGATGGATGTCTTACAAATGAAAGTACATTACAAGAAGTCAGGTCTACGGAAATTGTAGTTAAAGTAGAGGAACCAGACGAAGATGAAATAAGCCTTGAGATGCTTATTAAGTCAAGTGAGCTTCTAAATAATCTAAATGAAGAAGTTACCAGAGATAATGAATGAATTGTTTAGGAAAAAGGTTGTTTCGTTTCTTCAACAGACCTGTTGAACTTTGGGTGTCAACCATAGTCCCCTTCTCTCAAGACTGCCTTTTAAGAGCTACAGTAAGTCACGTTGTTTTAGGTGGCTCTATTCCATATTAAAAATACATGTAATGTAAGTATAAAGTGGTGTTAAAGATGATTTCAAGTCTGTACTGTGCAATCTCTGCCTGCAATGTTTATGTGAGTCTCACACAAAAGAATGTTTACTAGCAAAAATAAATTTTGTGATAAACTTATCTTATTTTTCATACCCTTGCAAAACAATAATATTGAGTAAAAGAACCTTGACGCTATTTCAAACCGAAGTTTTCAGCTTATCAGGAATTCTTGAACGAAACGAACCATAATGGCAGACTTAAAAACTTCATGTTTTTTTTTTTGTTTTTTTTTTAACTTCATGTTAAGGCTATTACCGAAGTGTAATATTTCAACAATTTCAAAACAAAAATGAAAACAAACCCTGAGTCTGTGCAGTAAAGACTACCGGTAAATCAGCTTTAAGAGCCGGATAGCTAAGTCAAAAGTTACATGCAAACTACATCAAGTCTCATAATATTGACTGAAATCTGAAAATCACTCACTCATCCTCATCGAGCCCATGAGGACTCTTGAGGCCGGAAAATATTGGCATACAAATAATTTAGATAAAAGAAATGACCAACATGCCTTACTCCATACTACAAAAATTATTGTCAAACGAGATAGTTGTATGTATGCTCTACAGTTGAACTAGTTCTTACAGACAACTCAATAAACAGTTCCTCTATATAACCAATGGTTCGCCTTGTCCCAAAGGAACCAGAATTTATATGATCTCTTTAATACCAAAGACTTGATAACATGGAAACTCAGCTCAGCCCTTTGGTGTCTGTATAAAAAGGTTCGACTGTAGATACATGTAGCTGACATGTCCTCGGTGGATAATTGTTGTTAGTAAAATAATGTACATTTGAATATTTTGATTTTTCAAAGCAAAGAGGTGATGTTTTTTTTTTGTATGGCCATAATAATTATTGTTTAAGCTTTGAGAAATTAGGTTGATAAAGACACCAAAGTTCTGAAAAAAATTATGGTTAAAAAACTGCAAATTACGGTAGAATCCGGATTTCTCTAACCTCCATGGAAAACAAAAAATTGCTTTAAATGAGAAACTGAGGGTAAAATTACAGAGAAACACTATCCAAGGAAAACAAAATTGGTTCGAGAAATTTGGGATTTTTGAGAAACCATTTACTTAGCCTTTAAAGACTATTTGAAACAAATCTGGATTCTACTGTAGCTGGTGTGGAAGGAGCCATTTTCCTTTTATACAGGCTGTTGTGTAGAATAAATGTAAGAAATTGTAATCAAAAGAAATATTATTATCTATATGTATGTAGTGAGTCAATGTGTTGTTCTAGAAAATATTAATACCCTCCCAGTGAAGGTTTTTGGTTTGAATCTTCCCACCGTTAAGCCCCATACTTTTCTTTAAGTGTGGGCATTTGAGAACAACCCCCCCCCCCCCTTCAGAATTGGGTAGGAATATTTTCTGGAACTGCACAATCACCACAAATGATGTGAACTAACAGAAGTGGTGTAACTACAGTGCGCATCATAGCATGGTCCCTTGTCAATGTTGGTTGTAGTGCAGAAGAATTTTCTTGTAACCGGCATTGAGAAGGAGCAAATTGGGAATGAAGCTGGACTGTTTCAGCAATATTTACTACCACAATAGGACCGCAATGCATGCAGATCTAGTGAAAAATTTGTGACAGGGCTTGTAGTTCCTAGACAGAGAATCAGCTTTTATTTATTTATTCATGCATTTGATTATTTATTCATCATTATTCATTTTTTAATCTATTTTTATAAATATTTATTATCTTGGATGTACTGAAAGTTAGCTTATAAGCCTGCTGTTGTCAAATAAAATTGACAAATAATATTAAAGTAGCTAGCAGGGTGTTGTGAGATAAGCGTATATGCATGTGCAAACAACAAGGGCAAAGGTGTGTGTTTGTGTAGGGGGGGGGGGGAGACTCAGAACTTCCAGCTTCTGGTACCTTTTTCTGCCAGCTCCCTAGGGGGGGGGTGCACACCCCCCTCCCTGAGATGACCTGCAGTTTTCTAATACAACTGGTATTCTGCAAAAATAAAGTCAGTTACGCGATTCCTTAGTGGTGCACCCCTCCCCCCTCCCCGCCCCTAAGAAAAGTCCTGGAGAGTTGCCAAGATTCGAAGGAGGGGTCGCTACAAAGCACAAATTTTATTTGCACTTCCATAGCTAGTCTCACTCTTAACATGGGCCAAAAGAAAAAATAAACTCAAAACGGCTCTTGGGGAAAAATTTAAGCACATTCGAATTAAATGTACAGTTTCGAGCACAAGAATCGCGGAGAGTCGCCCGGGAGAACCGACACAAGGCCAGCGCGTCCCCGATGGTTGGGAGTTTGCCCGAGTTTTAGGCCAAACGAGGGCCGGAGATCGAATTCTTGTCAACTCTTGTTTTCGCTTGGCTGGGGCTTGATGCATGGAACGATTAAGCACCTCAGTGTGAGTTCTACTACATGATACTTTATGAAGAAGACTTAAGGCCCGGCAAATATATCGTTTCTGTTTTTTGTAAAGAGAAAAAATTAAGCCTTGAGGGGGATTCAAACAATGTTCAGTGCCGTAGCCTGGTGAAAATTCTAATCGAGGAATCAACAGAAAAAACAGCTTATTTCATATTAAAATTATTTTTAATGCATAGCCTCATACAAAAACCTAGAAAAAAAATATTCAAGTTTTTTTACCGCGGCAAGAGCCTCGGTTCGCCTGTTGCTAGCTATGGCCATGTTATTTTTACTTAGGTGATGAAACACGCACGGAGACTTTCATTTGATTTGTCTTGAAAACGGAATTGCCATAAATGAACACTAATAGAATTACGGTATGTACTGTTGTATTAGAGCGGTTTTCTCTTGTGTTGAGATTTTTTTTTTTTTTTTATTTCAATATTATCCCGGTATAGAACCAAGTGTATAGTCTTTTTTTAATAAGAACATTTTATAAAAGCCAACGAACTATAGGCGTAAAACAGCCAAAGTCGGTCAGCAAACATGAAAACAACGTACCCAAGTCTTAAACCTTTTTTCTTTGTTGTGAAAATGACAAATTCAAAGGCATGCACCTCTGTGTTCAGCGCTTCTTTCAAAGGCAAATTGCGACATCTTGGATCAACCTTTGATAGTGACAAATATAGGCGTATCCGCCACCATATCAATTTTTTTTTTCAAGTTTAAAACCAAGAATATTGTCAGGCTCTAATGTATTTAAAACTGAAATAAGAACACACAGCCTTAAAGGGACAGTGTCGCCATGATTTAGTTCTACTAAAAATCCAGTGAAGGTGTTGGTATTTTAAAATTGAAAAATCCACTAATAGTGGCCTCGCCTTGCTAAAACGTGGAATGAAATGTTCAGTTTTTTGACACTTAAAAGAGTTTTTTTCAAATTTCTTTACTTGCTAAAACGTACTGCACTAGTAATGAAAATTGTTAAAAGGTGGTTTGGCTACGGATGGATAGGATAGTAGTGGCCTAAAACTTGAAAAAGTCGGGCCAACGTTTTCAAGTTTGACAGTGTTACTTGGAAAAAAATCACTTAAAACCACTGATTACGTTTATTCACACCTGGGGAATGAATTTATGCTTTTATCACCTTATAAGTTATATAATCTACACTAAAACTTAGAAGACTTCTCGTGATACTTCCCCTTAAACTTCTTATTGGTAAGAAAAAAAGGTGTCCAGGAAATCTTATAGTAGCTACTTCCCTAAATTATTTTTTAACATTGTTAGGATTAAAACAAAACTACGAAATCGTTCGTTTAGAACAAAAAAAGTGTTTAGGAGTTATAGTAACTACTTCCCTATAGTTAGTATAACATTGTGAGAAAATGATATTCCAACTATGACAAAGGCACCTCTGTGCTCAAGCTTTTCGTAAAGCCTGAAAATGGCCAAGATTTCCTAAGTACTCGCAGCCGTAAGGCATGATCAAAAATTGAAGTTCTTAAAGAACAAAATATTGTTTAAGAACTTTTATATTGTTGCCACTACCCTACGTAATACTTAATTTGACTTTGACTGTGTTACTTGCTTGTATAATTTCGAAAGTATCGTTCTTGTCATTTAAAACAATTTAAAAAGAGCTTCAGCTCGGCTATTAGCTCGTATTAATTCTACATTCTTGAGTTTGCTTTAGTCCACCATGTCCACTAATTCATCCTGTTCTGGCTCGGCCCAAGCTTCCTCAATTTCATCCCACTGTTCATCAGACAAATCTGTTGAGTAAATGTCAAAAATACTTAACGGCAAAAGAAAAAACTGACAAATATTTCAATGTATTTAATTTATACTTTTAAGTTTCTGATTTTACTTGGTCAAGTGTTGTTAAAGTAATGACACTGAGACAAACAGAATTTGCTGCTAATTTCGCGAGTTTAGCATGCTCCTCTTTCACAGGTTACACAAAATGTCTCCTCTTCTAAAAGCAGAATTAAGAATCGTTGACGAAGCATAACTTTTCATACAGTCAGGTGATTTCTTCTTGTTTTCTTTTCTTAACGGAGTGTGGTTTTTGTTCGCTCCATACTTAATTGTAAGGTGGGGGTAGTAATAATAGTCTGGTGGTGTATACACCCCACCCAGCCCCCTAAAGAATCTGTTCATTCATCAGCTATAGACAAAGAGCTTTCCGCTTTCTTACCATTGATCAGCTTAAGAACAATAACATATCCCTGAATCTTGTCTGTGTCAAAACCGTTCGGCAGATCCACAACGGACCTATTGCCAGGAGGAGCAGAGACGTAAATGCTCTGAAGGAAATCGCGATCTTCAGGAGTGAGTGGCTTGTCATCAGAAAGGATCAACTTTTTCTTGCCTGTGCTTAATGCTTCTTCAAACTGTTAAGTCATAAATTATGAAATAGCTCTTATTAGTAGAATATTATATTACTGCTGCTGCAATCTGATTGTATTATTCTACTATTGTTTATATAATAACCTGAATTCTACGCGCATTTTGATTGGTTCTTACTTATGATCTATCAGAGTACAGACACATGGATGACGTCACGCGGTGGTGTGACTCGCGCGCGTGATCAGAGTTCATAGTCCAAATCAGAGTTGTCGGCAAAGTTTTCAAACTTGCGAGGCCACAACAAAGCAAAAAAGTTCAGCTGATATTAATTACAAATGTCCAGTGAGAAACAATACGCCAACATCGTTCACCTCAGTTTCGAAGCATTTAACTGGGCGAAACAAGCTTAAAGAAGACAGTGAATTATTCGAGAAATTATCTGAAATCTGTATGAAAGTTTGACCGATGTTGTGCAATTGGACAACGCCATGGGAAACAAACGTATTGCGGTTGAACGCTTCGGTTATGTTTACAGATTTGAACAACTTTCCAAATCGGAATAAAGGTTAGTTTTTTCATTGACTTTCAATTGACCATTTTTCTGTTTATTCAATCGGATTAGCAGTGCTTCGTGTTAACGAAAACTTAATGGTGAAATCAAAACAACTTAGCTCATCTTTACCGCGGCATTGCTCAAACGACTCAAACTGAAGTGTGCCGAATTCTTGTGTTATTATATAAAACAAATAGATTCCATTTTTCCGTGGGTCTGTTCAGTTATAGATCACAGAAGACGTCAAAATGTGGTATGAACATCAGTGACCCACTCGGCTAGCGCCTCGTGGGCCACTTCTCTGTTCATACCACATTTTGACGTCATCTGTGATCTATAACTGAACAAACGCACGGCAAAATGGAATCTATTTGTTAAATTGATCACTGAAAAACCACTTTTTAGGAGTGTTCAATAAAATTTATATTCTTTCTATTCTATCTGATTGGCTGACTATCGTGCACTATTTTAACAATAGAGTGTTTCTGTCGAGGAACTATCGGCTGATAGTTCCCCGCGGAAATTTGATGTTCTTAAAAAAATATTAGCCCGAGAAGCGAAGCTTCGAGGGAAAATATGCTAGTTTTATGAACATCATTAGGCACAAGACCGAGTTCCGAGAAAATCTATTGTTTTTATTGTTCGCCACTATTTTCTCCGCGCGCCCATACAAAAACAGCATCGTGAATTATTTTTACTTTTCAGGATAAAAAACTCAATTGAAAGCCGAAATTTAACAAACGAAACAAAACCAAACAAGAAACCCACCAAATGCAGTGAATTTGGTGGGTTTTTTGGTCTGCAGGCACGCTTGTTTACAAAAAAAAAATGCACGGGTGCGCTCGCGAGGGCACTATGGGCTGATAGTGCCCTCCGGCGGACGGGCACTATCGCGTCACGTGTTCAATTTAAACCAATCAGAATCGGAGAAAATTTAGTGGTGAACTATAACATTCATTAGCGTGTGGTGGCTGGGGATCGTCTACAAAATGGGGGCGTTTTCTTGTTTCTCTGATGTTGTGGAGGAAGATTTAAAAATATTACTTGACAAGTCAATTCACGGGAAGACTATTAGAAAGATATCACTGTTACGTGACTTAAAACTTTGCTGCTTGTACACAGCTGCTAGAGTTTCAAATGATATTTCAGTCCGCGCGATTTCGCTAAAGCGTGAAGAAGGTATACTTCTTAAAATGTACAGAAATATATATATTTTTTAACTTAGGCTGCATTCATTATGTATGTTACAAGGGGGGCAGAGGATTTTTTTTTCAGCGGCTCGTTTTTTTTATATCCCCCCAACGTCCATACAAATTTTCATAATCCCCCCATGCAATCAGCCGAAAAATGAATACCCCCCCCCCCTCCTCCCTCACAAGAAATATCAAAATAAATATCTTTAGTATAATAGTACACTACCTTTATTACCTTATTTAAGGAATATAACGAAGCATTTTAACAACGCGAACAAAATTTACGCGTAATAAAATTAACGCGAATTCCAGAAAGGTTCTGGTTAAATCCTTATAGTAAAAAAGTTAACATCAATAAAATTAACGCAAATTTTTGAAATTCGCGTTAATAACATGTATCGTTAATTTCCTATAAATAAGGTATATATGTTTGAGATTTCAAGAGACATGTTTAATAACAACATCGAGAGAGTTTTGACAGTTTATGTCATACCTATGCCAGCCAGTCTAAGTAGCGCAAATTAGGTATAGATAGCCTGCCAGCTCGTGTACGAGTACTACCAGGAGTATTGACAGGTACCTCCGTTTCACTGTCACACTCTCGATAAAAGCAACAACCTCATTATCATCATCACTCTCACTATCACACTCATCCACGGATTCATCTCCGCTGTTGCCATCCTCTTCACCCTAATTTTCCGGCCGTTCAGCATCATTCCTCTCTGCGACATGTGCCATTATTCTCCTTATCTTATCATTTTTCTTCCCAAGGAGAGAAAGTTTATGACGGTCTAAATATTTGTTAAGTTCTTCGACGTATAGCTTGTTCATATTTTCAAACGTGGACGCGATAGTTTTCCAGTCATATTGTTCGCACCTTTCATTGAACATTTAAGTGCACATTTGTTGTTCAATTTCATAAAACTGTGCACTGAATTACATTGTTTTCTTTTGCATTCGTTGATTCAATAAAGTTGCACTGCTTAGACTGAGGTTGCATTAAATGTTTCCATTTTAGATGTTTTACTTTCTATGCTGTATCGAAACATTACATCTACAGGCCAGGCACACTACTTGAAAACTTCAAATAGCTACTATAGTCTCTCAGAATAATAGAGGTACCCTTGTTGCTTACAATCCTTGAAAGAAGCTGCTGTACTTATCATTTCTTTTTTCGCTTTTTTAAAATTATTACAAAAGCTAGACAGAATCTTACAAGAAATAAGCATCCCCCCAGTAGATATTTAACAATTTTCATATCCCCCCTTTTTTTGCTCTAAAAATTTGAGAACCCCCCCTAAAATCCTCTGCCCCCCCCCCCCCCCTGTAGGATACATAATGAATGCAGCCTTATCAGCATTCTACTAAAATAATAAAAATTATTCAATTATCGATTTTTATGAGGACCTCATAGAAATCCTGGAACAGGTAATGTAAAGTTGTCAACACTGCAATTCTTTCCCGTTGGCCCGTCGAAAATTTCCGACGTTCTGGCTAAAGAAAAATCCGGCGATGTTGTCGCTATTAAATTCTATTCTACACAGACCAGGGGTGCTTACCATTTTTTGGAAGAAACCGGTTGGGATGACCACTGATTGATGGTAAGGGTTTTTCTAGCCTGCAGAACAGGCGGTTTATTTTGCGGGTCGCACGAAGCGCGACGCAGCGTTCACGTGACCCGCAAAATGAACCGCGTGTTCTAAAGGCTACCTACTTGTAGGTCAGAAAACTGATTCCATCTAGCAAAAGAAACTATGAATATAGTAAGGAA